>NW_027675333.1:2022500-2152500 GCF_965601325.2 Salmo salar
CGTGTGTGTGTGTGTGTGTGTGTGTGTGTATTTGTCGTGTGTGTGTGTGTGTGTATTTGTCGTGTGTGTGTGTGTGTATTTGTCGTGTGTGTGTGTGTGTGTGTGTGTGTGTGTGTATTTGTCGTGTGTGTGTGTGTGTGTGTGTGTGTGTGTATTTGTCGTGTGTGTGTGTGTGTGTGTATTTGTCGTGTGTGTGTGTGTGTGTGTATTTGTCGTGTGTGTGTGTATTTGTCGTGTGTGTGTGTGTGTGTGTATTTGTCGTGTGTGTGTGTGTGTGTGTGTGTGTGTATTTGTCGTGTGTGTGTGTGTGTGTATTTGTCGTGTGTGTGTGTGTGTGTGTGTGTGTGTATTTGTCGTGTGTGTGTGTGTGTGTGTATTTGTCGTGTGTGTGTGTGTGTGTGTATTTGTCGTGTGTGTGTGTATTTGTCGTGTGTGTGTGTGTGTGTGTGTGTGTGTGTGTGTGTGTGTGTTTGTGTATTTGTCCTGTATATGTGTGTGTGTGTGTGTCCTGTGTGTGTGTGTCCTTTGTGTGTGTGTCCTGTGTGTGTGTGTGTCCTGTGTGTGTTTGTGTGTGTGTGTGTCCTGTGTGTGTTTGTGTGTGTGTGTGTGTGTCCTGTGTGTGTTTGTGTGTGTGTGTGTGTCCTGTGTGTGTGTGTGTGTGTCCTGTGTGTGTGTGTGTGTGTGTCCTGTGTGTGTGTGTGTGAGTCCTGTGTGTGTGTGTGAGTCCTGTGTGTGTGTGTGAGTCCTGTGTGTGTGTGTGTGAGTGTCCTGTGTGTGAGTGTCCTGTGTGTGTGTGTCCTGTGTGTGTGTGTGTGTCCTGTGTGTGTGTGTGTATTTGTCCTTTGTGTGTGTATGTGTGTGTGTGTGTGTGTGTGTGTGTGTGTGTGTGTGTGTGTGTGTGTGTATTTGTCCTTTGTGTGTGTATGTGTGTGTGTGTGTGTGTGTGTGTGTGTGTGTGTGTGTGTGTGTGTGTGTGTGTGTGTGTGTATTTGTCCTGTGTGTGTGTGTGTATATTTGTCCTGTGTGTGTGTGTGTGTGTGTGTGTGTGTGTGTGTGTATTTGTCCTGTGTGTGTGTGTGTATATTTGTCCTGTGTGTGTGTGTGTGTGTGTGTGTGTGTGTGTGTATTTGTCCTGTGTGTGTGTGTGTATATTTGTCCAGTGTGTGTGTGTGTGTGTATTTGTCCTGTGTGTGTGTGTGTGTGTATTTGTCCTGTGTGTGTGTGTGTGTATATTTGTCCAGTGTGTGTGTGTGTGTGTTTTTGTCCTGTGTGTGTGTGTGTGTGTTTTTGTCCTGTGTGTGTGTGTGTGTGTATTTTTTTTCCAGTGTGTGTGTGTGTATTTTTGTCCTGTGTGTGTGTGTGTGTGTTTTTGTCCTGTGTGTGTGTGTGTGTGTGTGTTTTTGTCCTGTGTGTGTGTGTGTGTGTGTGTGTTTTTGTCCTGTGTGTGTGTGTGTGTGTGTGTTTTTGTCCTGTGTGTGTGTGTGTGTGTGTTTTTGTCCTGTGTGTGTGTGTGTGTGTTTTTGTCCTGTGTGTGTGTGTGTGTGTGTGTGCATTTGTCCTGAGTGTGCGTGTGTGTATTTGTGTGTGTTTCGCACTAGAAACATTAATTACACACACACACACACACACACACACACACACACACACACACACACACACACACACACACACACACACACACACACACACACACACACACACACACACACACACACACACACAGGACAAATACACACACACACACACAGGACAAAAACACACACACACACACAGGACAAAAACACACACACACACACACACACAGGACAAATACACACACACACACACAGGACAAAAACACACACACACACACACACACACACAGGACAAATACACACACACACACACAGGACAAAAACACACACACACACACACACAGGACAAATACACACACACACACACAGGACAAATACACACACACACACACACACAACTTTGTCCAAGTGGTGGTCAGAATGTTTGTCTTAACCAGCCTGAAAAGTCCAACATGTCTGATATGAACATTGACATAAACCCTCTACATACTTGAGTTTCTCCAGTCTGCAGTGTGGATCCTCCAGTCCAGCAGAGAGCAGTCTGACTCCTGAGTCTCCTGGGTGATTGTAGCTCAGGTCCAGCTCTCTCAGGTGTGAGGGGTTTGACCTCAGAGCTGAGACCAGAGAAGCACAGCCTTCCTCTGTGACTAGACAGCCTGACAGCCTGCAAAGAGTCAAATCATATTAAAATCACACTGCTATTCTTTGGTGGTGAAAATAGTGGCAGTATATTTCTTCAACATATTCAGATACATCAGTGTCCTGAAACCTGCCATATCTACTCATACATTAAAGTATCATATTATAAATTACAAATTATCAAAGTTTTGCCTGCAGATAGAAACATGTATAGTACAAATATTTGAGTAGACTGACCAGACCAGTTTAAAAGCAGTATCAGTCAAAAGACAGACAGTGAGGTATCAGATTTAGATTGTATTGAGTATACAGTCCACACCATATCTATTTTGACAGTGAAGATAACATTTTAATTGGGGATAGGGGCCAGTATTGAGAATTTTGAAAAAAATATGTGCCCATTTTTAACTGCCTCCTACACCAACTCAGAAGCTAGAATATGCATATTATTGTTCAGGTTTGGATAGAAAACACTCTGAATTTTTATAAACTGTTTGAATGGTGTCTGTAAGTATAACAGAACTCATATGGCAGTCAAAACCCTGAGACAAATTCTGACAGGAAGTGGATACCTGATGTGTTGAATTACCTTTAAGCCTATGCCATTGAAACACACAGGGGCTTATTAATCTTTTGGCACTTCCTATTGCTTCCACTAGATGTCACCAGCCTTTACAAAGTGTTTTGAGTCTTTTACTGTGAGATCTGACCGAACAAGAGCCTTGGAACGGTGATGGCCGATTAGACTCTGGCGCGCGAGTTCATGTTGGGTACCCTCGTTCCAATACGTTTTAAAAGAGAATGCATTCGTCCGCCTTCAATTTTATTCATGTTCTGGTTGAAAAAGGCACTAATGATTTATGCTATACAACGTTTGACATGTTTGAACGAACGTAAATATTTTTTTTCACGTCTTTCATGAAGACAAGTCCAGCGGGCTTAGTTCATGTGCTAACGACACGGAGCTTTTTGGACATAAATAATGAGCTTGTTCGAACAAAACTACATTTGTTATGGACCTGGGATTCCTGGAAGTGACATCTGATGAAGAGAATCAAAGGTAATGGATTATTTACATAGTATTTTCGATTTTAGATCTCTCCAACATGGCGGTTAGTCTGTATCGCAAAGCGTATTTTTCTGGGCGCAGTGCTCAGATTATTGCAAAGTGTGATTTCCCAGTAAGGTTATTTTTAAATCTGGCAATCCGGTTGCGTTCAAGAGATGTAAATCTATAATTCTTTGAATGACAATATAATATTTTACCAATGTTTTCGAATAGTAATTATTTAATTTGTTGTGCTGATTGACTGGCGGTTATTGGAGGGAAAAGATTTCCTCAACATCAACGCCATAGTAAAACGCTGTTTTTGGATATAAATATGAACATGATAGAACAAAAAATGCATGTATTGTCTAACATAATGTCCTAGGAGTGTCATCTGATGGAGATTGTCAAACGTTAGTGCATAATTTTAGCTGGTTTTCTGCTTTTGGTGACGCCTGTCTTTGAAGTGACAAAACATTACACACAGCTATTTTCAATGTACTCTCCTAACATAATTTAACTTTATGCTTTCGCCGTAAAGCCTGTTTGAAATCGGACAACGTGGTTAGATTAAGGAGATGTTTATCTTTCAAAGGGTGTAAGATAGTTGTATGTTTGAGAAATTTGAATTATGACATTTAATTGTTTTCAAATTTGGCGCTCTTGATATTTCACCTGTTGTTGATAGGGTGTACCAGGGGTGGGACGCATGCCCATAGAGGTTAAATGTGGCTCTAAACTCCAACATTTTGGATTTCAGATCAAATGTTTCATATGAGGTGACAGTATATAATGTCACCTTTTATATGAGGATATTTTCATACATATCTGTTTCACCATTTAGAAAAATAAAAGCACTTTATCTATCTAGTCCCCCTATACCTGTTAGGGCTATGGGGCAGTATTGACACGGCCGGATAAAAACATACCCGATTTAATCTGGTTACTACTCCTGCCCAGTAACTAGAATATGCATATAATTATTGGCTTTGGATAGAAAACACCCTAAAGTTTCTAAAACTGTTTGAATGGTGTCTGTGTATAACAGAACTCAAATGGCAGGCCAAAACCTGAGAAGATTCCATGCAGGAAGTGGCCTGTCTGACAAGTTGTGTTTCATCTTGGCTCTTTTTATTGAAGACTGAGGATCTTTGCTCTAACGTGACACTTCCTACGGCTCCCATACGCTCTCAGAGCCTGGGAAAAAGCTGAACGATATCGATGCAGCCTCTGGCTGAAACACATTATCGCTTTTGGCAAATGGCCGATCAGAGGACAATGGGCTTAGGCGCGTGCCCGAGTCGACCCCATGCTTTATTTTCTTTCTTCTTTTTATCTAAACGCAGATTCCCGGTCGGAATATTATCGCTTTCTTATGAGAAAAATGGCATAAAAAATTGATTTTAAACAGCGGTTGACATGCTTCGAAGTACGGTAATGGAATATTTAGAATTTTTTTGTCACGAATTGCGCCATGCTCGTCACCCTTCTTTACCCTTTCGGATAGTGTCTTGAACGCACGAACAAAACGCCGCTGTTTGGATATAACTATGGATTATTTTGAACCAAACCAACATTTGTTATTGAAGTAGATATCCTGGGAGTGCATTCTGACGAAGACAGCAAAGGTAATAACATTTTTCTTATAGTAAATCTGACTTTGGTGAGTACCACACTTGGTGGGTGTCTAAATAGCTAGCCCTGTAATGCCGGGCTATCTACTCAGAATATTGCAAAATGTGCTTTCACCGAAAAGCTATTTTAAAATCTGACATATCGAGTGCATAGAGGAGTTATGTATCTATAATTCTTAAAATAATTGTTATACTTTTTGTGAACGTTTATCGTGAGTAATTTAGTAAATTCACCGGCAGTGTTCGGTGGGAATGCTAGTCACATGCTAGTCACATGCTAATGTAAAAAGCTGGTTTTTGATATAAATATGAACTTGATTGAACAAAACATGCATGTATTGTGTAACATAATGCCCTAGGTTTGTCATCTGATGAAGATCATCAAAGGTTAGTGCTGCATTTAGCTGTGGTTTGGGTTTATGTGACATTATATGCTAGCTTGAAAAATGGGTGTCTGATTATTTCTGGCTTGGTACTCTGCTGACATAATCTAATGTTTTGCTTTCGTTGTAAAGCCTTTTTGAAATCGGACAGTGTGGTTAGATTAACGAGAGTCTTGTCTTTAAAATGGTGTAAAATAGTCATATGTTTGAGAAATTGAAGTTTTTGCATTTTTGAGGTTTTTGAATAACGCGCCACAGGATTACACTGGCTGTTACGTAGGTGGGACGATTTGGTGCCACCTGCCCTAGAGAGGTTAAAGAAGTCATATGTTTCCTGACCAATTCACTCATAGTGTATTAAATTAGTCAAAAGTTTAGTGTTTGGTCCCATATTCTTTGACTGCAACGACTACATCAAGCTAACCTCTCACCATTACCAATAACAGAGGATACAACAAAACATGCTAACCTCTCACCATTACCAATAACAGAGGCTACAACAAAACATGCTAACCTCTCACCATTACCAATAACAGAGGCTACAACAAAACATGCTAACCTCTCACCATTACCAATAACAGAGGATACAACAAAACATGCTAACCTCTCACCCTTACCAATAACAGAGGATACAACAAAACATGCTAACCTCTCACCATTACCAATAACAGAGGCTACAACAAAACATGCTAACCTCTCACCATTACTAATAACAGAGGATACAACAAAACATGCTAACCTCTCACCATTGCCAATAACAGAGGCTACAACAAAACATGCTAACCTCTTACCATTACCAATAACAGAGGCTACAACAAAACATGCTAACCTCTCACCATTACCAATAACAGAGGCTACAACAAAACAAGCTAACCTCTTACCATTACCAATAACAGAGACTACAACAAAACATGCTAACCTCTCACCATTACCAATAACAGAGGCTACAACAAAACATGCTAACCTCTCACCATTACCAATAACAGAGACTACAACAAAACATGCTAACCTCTCACCATTACCAATAACAGAGGATACAACAAAACATACTAACCTCTCACCATTACCAATAACAGAGGCTACAACAAAACAAGCTAACCTCTCACCATTACCAATAACAGAGGCTACAACAAAACATGCTAACCTCTCACCATTACCAATAACAGAGGCTACAACAAAACATGCTAACCTCTCACCATTACCAATAACAGAGGCTACAACAAAACATGCTAACCTCTCACCATTACCAATAACAGAAGCTACAACAACACATGCTAACCTCTCACCATTACCAATAACAGAGGCTACAACTAAACATGCTAACCTCTCACCATTACCAATAACATAGGCTACAACAAAACATGCTAACCTCTCACCATTACCAATACAGAGACTACAACAAAACATGCTAACCTCTCACCATTACCAATAACAGAGGCTACAACAAAACATGCTAACCTCTCACCATTACCAATAACAGAGGATACAACAAAACATGCTAACCTCTCACCATTACCAATAACAGAGGCTACAACAAAACATGCTAACCTCTCACCATTACCAATAACAGAGGATTCAACAAAACATGCTAACCTCTCACCATTACCAATAGAGGCTACAACAAAACATGCTAACCTCTCACCATTACCAATAACAGAGGCTACAACAAAACATGCTAACCTCTCACCATTACCAATAACAGAGGATACAACAAAACATGCTAACCTCTCACCATTACCAATAACAGAGGCTACAACAAAACATGCTAACCTCTCACCATTACCAATAACAGAGGGTACAACGAAACACTTGTTGACCAACTACAGGAATACTGACCTCAGAGTCTCCAGTCTGCAGTGTGGATCCTCCAGTCCAGCAGAGAGCAGCTCCACTCCTGAATCCTTCAGGTCATTGTTACTCAGGTCCAGCTCTCTCAGGTGTGAGGGGTTTGAACTGAGAACTGAGGCCAACACTTTACAGGATGTGTCTGTGAGTTTACAGCCAGTGAGTCTGCCAACACAGAAGAAATACAATGACAGACATTTTGTATTAAAATGACACGCTTAGCTTTCTCTGTTTACGCTGTTACCCGTTTACAAATAATGTGTTGGGTTTGACCTCAGAGCTGAGACCAGAGAAGCACAGCCTTCCTCTGTGACTAGACAGCCTGACAGCCTGCAAAGAGTCAAATCATATTAAAACCACACTGCTATTCTTTGGCTGGTGAAAATAGTGGCAGTATATTTCTTCAAAATATTCAGATACATCAGTGTCCTGAAACCTGCCATATCTACTCATACATTAAAGTATCATATTATAAATTACAAATTATCAAAGTTTTGCCTGCAGATAGAAACATGTATAGTACAAATATTTGAGTAGACTGACCAGACCAGTTTAAAAGCAGTATCAGTCAAAAGACAGACAGTGAGGTATCAGATTTAGATTGTATTGAGTATACAGTCCACACCATATCTATTTTGACAGTGAAGATAACATTTTAAATGTGGCTCTATACTCCAACATTTTGGATTTCAGATCAAATGTTTCATATGAGGTGACAGTATATAATGTCACCTTTTATTTGAGGATATTTTCATACATATCTGATTCACCATTTAGAAAAATGAAAGCACTTTATGCATCTAGTCCCCCTATTTAAAGAAGTCATATGTTTTCTGACCAATTCACTCATAGTGTATTAAATTAGTCAAAAGTTTAGTATTTGGTCCCATATTCTTTGACTGCAATGACTACATCAACCCTGTGACTGCCATGATTGAGAAAGATCATGAATAATAATGAGTGAGAGAGTTACAGAGGCTACAACAAAACATGCTAACCTCTCACCATTACCAATAACAGAGGCTACAACAAAACATGCTAACCTCTCACCATTACCAATAACAGAGGCTACAACAAAACATGCTAACCTCTCACCATTACCAATAACAGAGGCTACAACAAAACATGCTAACCTCTCACCATTACCAATAACAGAGGCTACAACAAAACATGCTAACCTCTCACCATTACCAATAACAGTGGCTACAACAAAACATGCTAACCTCTCACCATTACCAATAACAGTGGCTACAACAAAACATGCTAACCTCTCACCATTACCAATAACAGAGGATACAACAAAACATGCTAACCTCTCACCATTACCAATAACAGAGGCTACAACAAAACATGCTAACCTCTCACCATTACCAATAACAGAGGATACAACAAAACATGCTAACCTCTCACCATTACCAATAACAGAGGCTACAACTAAACATGCTAACCTCTCACCATTACCAATAACATAGGCTACAACAAAACATGCTAACCTCTCACCATTACCAATAACAGAGGCTACAACAAAACATGCTAACCTCTCACCATTACCAATAACAGAGGCTACAACAAAACATGCTAACCTCTCACCATTACCAATAACAGAGGCTACAACAAAACATGCTAACCTCTCATCATTACCAATTTATTTATTTATTTCACCTTTATTTAACCAGGTAGGCAAGTTGAGAACAAGTTCTCATTTACAATTACGACCTGGCCAAGTTAAAGCAAAGCAGTTCGACACATATAACAACACAGAGTAACACATGGAGTTAAACAAATGTAACCCTCTCACCAGGCTTGAATATGACTCTCACAACATTAACATATGTAGAGTATCTCAGCAGCATGGGATGTTAGGTGAGAAGGACATCTCCAATAAGAATTCCTATTGTAAACTATCTAGGGTTATGACAATAGGGTATTAACTTCAGATGAAATGATTATAGGTTTCTGTTATTGAATCAGGATAAACCATCCCATGCATTAAATTAAAACAATCAATGACTCCACCAAGGCAACATACATAACGTTCCATATGTGTATTAAAACATTTTCAAACACAAATACATGTTCAGACACAACATCAAAAGAAAAAAATAATAATAATAAACCCCATTGAGTCGTGCACAACCCGTGTCCAAATTAAGCACCTCACATTGTGGTTACTCACGACTTGGTAGATATTCCCTCAGCGAAGTATGGCAGTTCCATGCAGGTTTCCTCACCAAGTCCAAGGCAGCACAGCTACCCATGCAGACAGTACTCCTTAGTAACCGATATCCCCATGGCAACACGACCTCGTTAAGCTTCCCAAGCAATTATCTCCCGGTGTCACACGATGCTAGGCTAACCTCTAGCTGGCTAATACCTCCACGACGAGACGGTAGCTTCAGTCTTTACTAAGTTTTAGCTAAATTATAACAACTCTTTTATTAAATTAAACATGTATTTCCCTTCATGTCTTAGTAGCTATGGATTTTGTTGTAGTTCTGTCGTCTTCTTTTATAATTTTTCTTCACCAACCGTCCTGAGGTAAAACGTCCATCCTTTCATCAACGTCTTTTTCCCTCCCGTTAACCAGGTCAACTCCCATTGGCCACAACTTAACAAGCGACCTTATTGGTCAAAACGTAAACTTCAAAGTAAAACAAACTATTCACTTATACATTAAATAAATATTTCTTCAAAAAGCATAATGCATTAACAACATTACAGTTTAGGAGCAATTCAATCATCTTTTAAATATAATACCAATTAATTATAACAAATAAACTCAATACTTGGTTCAAACAAGGGTATTACACAAACATACAGTCAATAATACAGTAGAAAAATAAGTCTATATACAATGTGAGCAAATGAAGTGAAATAAGGGAGGTAAAGGCAAAAAAAGGCCATGGTGGCAAAGTAAATACAATATAGCAAGTAAAACACTGGAATGGTAGATATGCAGTGGAAGAAAATGCAAAGTAGAAATAATGGGGTGCAAAGGAGCTAAATAAATAAATACAGTAGGGGAAGAAGTAGTTGGGCTAAATTATAGATGGGCTATGTACAGGTGCAGTAATCTGTGAGCTGCTCTGACAGCTGGTGCTTAAAGCTAGTGAGTGAGATAAGTGTTTCCAGTTTTAGAGATTTTTGTAGTTCGTTCCAGTCATTGGCAGCAGAGAACTGGAAGAAGAGGTGGCCGAAGGAGGAATTGGCTTTGGGGGTGACCAGAGAGATATACCTGCTGGAGCGCGTGCTACAGGTGGGTGCTGCTATGGTGACCAGTGAGCGGAGATAAGGGGTGACTTTACCTAGCAGGGTCTTGTAGATGACCTGGAGCCAGTGGGTTTGGCGACGAGTATGAAGCGAGGGCCAGACAATGAGAGCGTACAGGTCGCAGTGGTGGGTAGTACAGTGGGGGGAAAAAAGTATTTGATCCTCTGCTGATTTTGTACGTTTGCCCACTTACAAAGAAATGATCAGGGTTTTGCCACCAAGTACTAAGTCATGTTTTGCAGAGGGATCAAATACTTATTTCCCTCATTAAAATGCAAATCAATTTATAACATTTCTGACATGAGTTTTTCTGGATGTTTTTGTTGTTATTCTGTCTCTCACTGTTCAAATAAACCATTAAAATTATAGACTGATCATTTCTTTGTCAGTGGGCAAACGTACAAAATCAGCAGGGGATCAAATGCTTTTTTCCCCCACTGTATATGGGGCTTTGGTGACAAAACGGATGGCACTGTGATAGACTGCATCCAATTTATTGAGTAGGGTATTGGAGGCTATTTTGTAAATGACATCGCCGAAGTCGAGGATCGGTAGGATGGTCAGTTTTACGAGGGTATGTTTGGCAGCATGAGTGAAGGATGCTATGTTGCGAAATAGGAAGCCAATTCTAGATTTAACTTTGGATTGGAGATGCTTATAGTGAGTCTGGAAGGAGAGTTTACAGTCTAACCAGACACCCAGGTATTTGTAGTTGTCCACATATTCTAAGTCAGAACCGTCCAGAGTAGTGATGCTGGAGGGGCGGGCGGGTGCAGGCAGCTATCGGTTAAAGAGAATGCATTTAGTTTTACTTGTATTTAAGAGCAGTTGGAGGCCACGGAAGGAGAGTTGTATGGCATTGAAGCTCGTCTGGAGGTTAGTTAACACAGTGTCCAAAGAAGGGCCAGAAGTATACAGAATAACACCAATAACAGAGGGGGTCTGATCTTTGTGCCTCTGTAAATTTCTCATTCATCATCATTAATGATTCATTCATGATTATTCATAATCATGGTAGCATCCACATGAATGTATTAGTGTTCAGAAACATATTCTATTCTTACTGACAATACAAGTGAAGTGACTCCAAAATGACAGGACATTATTCACCATTCAGTTTCTATTAGGAAAAACATCATCCAAAACACAACCAAAACAAACTGAAAAATGAATTCAACAAGTTAGTAGAATCACAAGCTTGATGTAATCACTGCAGGCATGGAATATGGGACTAAATACTAAACTTATGGCTACTTTAATACAATATAAGTGAATTTGTCCGAATATGTCCAACTTTTTCAAATGGGAGAACTAAATACATAAAGTGCTTTCCTTTCTTAACAGTAACACAGCTATGTATGAAAATACCCTCAAATAAAAGGTGACATTCTGTACTGTCACCTAATATGAAACATTATATCTCAAATCCAATATGCTGGAGCATAGCACCACATTTAAAACTGTAAGCTTCACTGTCCAAACACATATGGTGTGGACTTTGTTTGTCTGGTAAACACATGTGGATCTGGTGAACAGTTATTACTTGTTGACCAACTACAGGAATACTGACCTCAGAGTCTCCAGTTTACAGTGGGGATTCCCCAGTCCAGCAGAGACCAGCTTCACGCCTGAATCCTTCAGGTCATTGTTACTCAGGTCCAGCTCTCTCAGGTGTGAGGGGTTTGACCTCAGAGCTGAGACCAGAGAATCACAGCCTTCCTCTGTGACTCCACAGCCTGACAGCCTGCAAAGAGTCAAATCATATTAAAATCACACTGCTATGCTTTGGTGGTGAAAATAGTGGCAGTATAATTTTTCAACATATTCAGATATCAGTGTCCTGAAACCTTTCATATCTATTCGTAAATGAATGTATCATCATTAAAAATGACAAATTATCAAAGTTTTGCCTGCAGATAGAAACATGTATAATACAAATATTTGAGTAGACTGACCAGACCAGTTTAAAAGCAGTATCAGTCAAAAGACAGACAGTGAGGTATCAGATTTAGATTGTATTGAGCATACAGTCCACACCATATCTATTTTGACAGTGAAGATAACATTTTAAATGTGGCTCTATACTCCAACATTTTGGATTTCACATCAAATGTTTCATATGAGGTGACAGTATATAATGTCACCTTTTATTTGAGGATATTTTAATACATACAGTTGAAGTCAGAAGTTTACATATACCTTAGCCAAATGCATTTAAACTCCATTTTTACAATTCCTGACATTTAATCCTAGTAAAAGTCCCCTGTCTTAGGTCAGTTAGGATCACCACTTTATTTTAAGAATGTGAAATGTCAGAATAATAGTAGAGAGAATGATTTATTTCAGCTTTTATTTCTTTCATCACATTCCCAGTGGGTCAGAAGTTTACATACACTCAATTAGTATTTGGTAGTATTGCCTTTAAATGGTTTAACTTGGGTTAAACGTTTCGGGTAGCCTTCTACAAGCTTCCCACAATAAGTTGGGTGAATTTTGGCCCATTCCTCCTGACAGAGCTGGTGTAACTGAGTCAGGTTTGTAGGCCTCCTTGCTCGCACACGCTTTTTAATTCTGGCCACACATTTTCTATAGGATTGAGGTCAGGCTTTTGTGATGGCCACTCCAATACCTTGACTTTGTTGTCCTTAATCCATTTTGCCACAACTTTGGAAGTATGCTTGGGGTCATTGTCCATTTGGAAGACCCATTTGTGACCAAGCTTTAACTTCCTGACTGATGTCTCAAGATGTTGCTTCAATATATCCACAATTTTCCTGCCTCATGATGCCATCTATTTTGTGAAGTGAGCCAGTCCCTCCTGCATCAAAGCACCCCCACAACATGATGCTGCCACCGCCGTGCTTCACAGTTGGGATGGTATGATGGCTGTGTGGTCCCATGGTGTTTAGACTTGCGTACTATTGATTGAACGTGTTACCTTCAGGCGTTTGGAAATTGCTCCCAAGGATGAAGCAGACTTGTGGAGGTCTACAATTTTTTTTCTGAGATGTTGGCTGATTCCTTTTCATTTTCCCATGATGTCAAGCAAAGAGGCACTGAGTTTGAAGGTAGGCCTTGAAATACATCCAAATTATGTCAATTAGTCTATCAGATGCTTCTAAAGCCATGACATCATTTTCTGGAATTTTCCAAGCTGTTTAAAGGCACAGTCAACTTAGTGTATGTAAACTTCTGACCCACTGGAATTGTGATACAGTGAATTATAAGTGAAATAATCTGTCTGTAATCAATTGTTTCAAAAATTACTTGTGTCATGCACAAAGTAGATGTCCTAACCGACTTGCCAAAACTATAGTTTGTTAACAAGAAATTTGTGGAGTGGTTGAAAAACACGTTTTAATGACTCCAACCTAAGTGTATGTACACTTCCGACTTCAACTGTATGTGATTCACAATTAAAACTTACATTCTGATGATGCCATGATTAAGAAGAATCATGAATGAATCATGAATCATAATGAGTGAGAAAGTTACAAGAGGCCACAACAAAACATGCTAACCTCTCACCATTACCAATAACAGAGGATACAACAAAACATGCTAACCTCTCACCATTACCAATAACAGAGGATACAACAAAACATGCTAACCTCTCACCATTACCAATAACAGAGGCTACAACAAAACATGCTAACCTCTCACCATTACCAATAACAGAGGCTACAACAAAACATGCTAACCTCTCACCATTACCAATAACAGAGGCTACAACAAAACATGCTAACCTCTCACCATTACCAATAACAGAGGATACAACAAAACAGCTAACCTCTCACCATTACCAATAACAGAGGATACAACAAAACATGCTAACCTCTCACCATTACCAATAGCAGAGGCTACAACAAAACATGCTAACCTCTCATCATTACCAATTTATTTATTTATTTCACCTTTATTTAACCAGGTAGGCAAGTTGAGAACAAGTTCTCATTTACAATTACGACCTGGCCAAGTTAAAGCAAAGCAGTTCGACACATATAACAACACAGAGTAACACATGGAGTTAAACAAATGTAACCCTCTCACCAGGCTTGAATATGACTCTCACAACATTAACATATGTAGAGTATCTCAGCAGCATGGGATGTTAGGTGAGAAGGACATCTCCAATAAGAATTCCTATTGTAAACTATCTAGGGTTATGACAATAGGGTATTAACTTCAGATGAAATGATTATAGGTTTCTGTTATTGAATCAGGATAAACCATCCCATGCATTAAATTAAAACAATCAATGACTCCACCAAGGCAACATACATAATGTTCCATATGTGTATTAAAACATTTTCAAACACAAATACATGTTCAGACACAACATCAAAAGAAAAAAATAATAATAATAAACCCCATTGAGTCGTGCACAACCCGTGTCCAAATTAAGCACCTCACATTGTGGTTACTCACGACTTGGTAGATATTCCCTCAGCGAAGTATGGCAGTTCCATGCAGGTTTCCTCACCAAGTCCAAGGCAGCACAGCTACCCATGCAGACAGTACTCCTTAGTAACCGATATCCCCATGGCAACACGACCTCGTTAAGCTTCCCAAGCAATTATCTCCCGGTGTCACACGATGCTAGGCTAACCTCTAGCTGGCTAATACCTCCACGACGAGACGGTAGCTTCAGTCTTTACTAAGTTTTAGCTAAATTATAACAACTCTTTTATTAAATTAAACATGTATTTCCCTTCATGTCTTAGTAGCTATGGATTTTGTTGTAGTTCTGTCGTCTTCTTTTATAATTTTTCTTCACCAACCGTCCTGAGGTAAAACGTCCATCCTTTCATCAACGTCTTTTTCCCTCCCGTTAACCAGGTCAACTCCCATTGGCCACAACTTAACAAGCGACCTTATTGGTCAAAATGTAAACTTCAAAGTAAAACAAACTATTCACTTATACATTAAATAAATATTTCTTCAAAAAGCATAATGCATTAACAACATTACAGTTTAGGAGCAATTCAGTCATCTTTTAAATATAATACCAATTAATTATAACAAATAAACTCAATACTTGGTTCAAACAAGGGTATTACAGAAACATACAGTCAATAATACAGTAGAAAAATAAGTCTATATACAATGTGAGCAAATGAAGTGAAATAAGGGAGGTAAAGGCAAAAAAAGGCCATGGTGGCAAAGTAAATACAATATAGCAAGTAAAACACTGGAATGGTAGATATGCAGTGGAAGAAAGTGCAAAGTAGAAATAATGGGGTGCAAAGGAGCTTAATAAATAAATACAGTAGGGGAAGAGGTAGTTGGGCTAAATTATAGATGGGCTATGTACAGGTGCAGTAATCTGTGAGCTGCTCTGACAGCTGGTGCTTAAAGCTAGTGAGGGAGATAAGTGTTTCCAGTTTTAGAGATTTTTGTAGTTCGTTCCAGTCATTGGCAGCAGAGAACTGGAAGAAGAGGCGGCTGAAGGAGGAATTGGCTTTGGGAGTGACCAGAGAGATATACCTGCTGGAGCGCGTGCTACAGGTGGGTGCTGCTATGGTGACCAGCGAGCTGAGATAAGGGGGGACTTTACCTAGCAGGGTCTTGTAGATGAACTGGAGCCAGTGGGTTTAGCGACGAGTATGAAGCGAGGGCCAGACAACGAGAGCGTACAGGTCGCAGTGGTGGGTAGTACAGTGGGGGGAAAAAGTATTTGATCCCCTGCTGATTTTGTACGTTTGCACCCTGACAAAGAAATGATCAGTCTATAATTTTAATGGTAGGTTTATTTGAACTGTGAGAGACAGAATAACAGCAAAAAAAAATCAAGAAAAACACATGTCAAAAATGTTATACAATTATTTCCATTTTAATGAGGGAAATAAGTATTTGACCCCTCTGCAAAACATGACTTAGTACTTGGTGGCAAAACCCTTGTTGGCAATCAGAGGTCAGACGTTTCTTGTAGTTGGCCACCAGGTTTGCACACATCTCAGGAGGGATTTTGTCCCACTCCTCTTTGCAGATCTTCTCCAAGTCATTAAGGTTTCGAGGCTGACGTTTGGCAACTCGAACCTTCAGCTCCCTCCACAGATTTTCTATGGGATTAAGGTCTGGAGACTGGCTAGGCCACTCCAGGACCTTAATGTGCTTCTTCTTGAGCCACTCCTTTGTTGCCTTGGCCGTGTGTTTTGGGTCATTGTCATGCTGGAATACCCATCCACAACCCATTTTCAATGCCCTGGCTGAGGGAAGGAGGTTCTCACCCAAGATTTGACGGTACATGGCCCCGTCTATCGTCCCTTTGATGCAGTGAAGTTGTCCTGTCCCCTTAGCAGAAAAACACCCCCAAAGCATAATGTTTCCACCTCCATGTTTGACGGTGAGGATAGTGTTCTTGGGGTCATAGGCAGCATTCCTCCTCCTCCAAACACGGTGAGTTGAGTTGATGTCAAAGAGCTCCATTTTGGTCTCATCTGACCACAACATTTTCACCCAGTTGTCCTCTGAATCTTTCAGATGTTCATTGGAAAACTTCAGACGGGCATGTATATGTATTCTTGAGCAGGGGGACCTTGCGGGCGCTGCAGGATTTCAGTCCTTCACGGCGTAGTGTGTTACCAATTGTTTTCTTGGTGACTATGGTCCCAGCTGCCTTGAGATCATTGACAAGATCCTCCCGTGGAGTTCTGGGCTGATTCCTCACCGTTCTCATGATCATTGCAACTCCACGAGGTGAGATCTTGCATGGAGCACCAGGCCGAGGGATATTGACAGTTCTTTTGTGTTTCTTCCATTTGTGAATAATCGCACCAAATGTTGTCACCTTCTCACCAAGCTGCTTGGCGATGGTCGTGTAGCCCATTCCAGCCTTGTGTAGGTCTACAATCTTGTCCCTGACATCTTTGGAGAGCTCTTTGGTCTTGGCCATGGTGGAGAGTTTAGAATCTGATTGATTGATTGCTTCTGTGGACAGGTGTCTTTTTTTTTACAGGTAACAAGTTTGAGTTTGAGTTTATTTTATTTTTACATGGACAGTGCACATTAATCAACGTTTCAGTAAAAGTGCCGGTTTTAGCCAGCCGGCTAATTTTCAACCGCAGTCCCTGGGCAGGTTATTAAAAACAATTACAATATAGACAATCATTGAACAGTGAGCACACGCAGAGTAACATAGGACAAGCAAGACATAGCATACAGACAGAGCAACATAGAACAAGCAAGACATAGCATACAGACAGAGCAACATAGAACAAGCAAGACGTAGCATACAGACAGAGCAACATAGAACAAAAAGCAACAAGACAAAATCCATAAAAGCAACAGTGTTTCCACACCTCACAAGCTCCAGACAACAGACAACATGGAAAGTGGTAATACACAGCTAGGGATTATGTTCACAAATCTGATTGACCTTTAGCCATGTCTTCATGCAATTTGTGAAAGTGTGATATGTGGTGCAGTTATGTGTGTCTGATGGCAGTGTATTCCAGACATGGGACGCTCTCACAGAGAAAGCGGATTTACTAAAGGTGCTTTTCCTTAATAAGGGAACTATACAGTCACCTCTCATGGCAGACCTTGTGGATCTGCTGCCATATGTTTGGGTTTTCTGTTTAACAAAAATACTGAGTGGAGGGGGAGCCAGGCCATTTAGGATCTTGAATACAAGCCATGCGTCGGTGTATTGCACAAGATTTTCCCAACTCAGGAGCTCATGCTTTCTGAGGATGTAACAGTGATGATGGCTATTGGGCTTCCTATCGAGCACTTTGAGAGCCTGTTTGTAGACAGACTGAATAGGTTTTAATGTTGTATAGCAAGCTTTGGCCCAACTAGTCAAGCAGTATGTTAAGTGGGGGAGTATCATCGATTTGAAGTACAGTCTTGCTACCTCTGTGGTCAAACAATTTCGTATAAATGGGAAATTAGCTAGGTTGAATTTGGTTATTTGAATGACCTTTTTCACATGCTTTTTAAAAGAGAGGTTGGAATCAAGTATGATTCCAAGGTACTTAAAATCAGATACCACCTGGAGCTTCTCCCCTGACACATAGACAACTGGCTCAGTAGCATCTGTTGCCCTCTTTGTGAAGAACATGAAAACAGTTTTTTTCACATTGAGATGCAAACACGAGTCACTGAGCCACTTTGTAACCTGGACCATTACAGTAGTGAGTTCTTGTGCAGCTTGTAGTTTGCTCTTTGCATGCACATATATCACTGAATCATCTGCATACATTTGAACTTCAGACCCAGTGCAGACGGAAGGCAGATCATTATTGTACAAGCTGAACAGGAGGGGCCCCAGTATTGACCCTTGGGGCACGCCCATATCATAACTAAGAGTGGGCGACAGCTCATTGCTCACTCTGACACACTGAGTTCTGCCTTCAAGGTATGATTTCATCCATCTCAAGGCATCGGGGGAAAAGTTGAACTTGGACAATTTTGTGATGAGAATCTCATGGTTTTACAGTATCGAAAGCCTTCCTTAGGTCCAGAAACACAGCCCCAACAACGCCCCCTTTGTCCATCTTGGACTTCACATTTTCCAGAAGAAAGCAGTTGGCCTTTTCTGTGGAGTGTTTCGCTCTGAAGCCAAACTGCATGGAGTGTAATGTGAAGGGGCTGTTGTTGAGGTGGGAAATCAGTTGTTCTGCTACACACTTTTCAACAACCTTCGACACTACAGGTAGTGTACTAATGGACCTGTAGTTACTCACATCAGCAGGGTCGCCCGATTTAAAGATGGCCGTTATTATGGCTGACTTCCATACCCTTGGAAACACCCCCAGACCAATAGATGTGTTGGTGACCTTAGTAATGGGGCCAATGAGTGACTCTTTGTAGTTTTTAAGAAAGGTAGAGTCCAGCCCAAACACATCTTTGGATTTAGAGTTCTTTAGTGAGCTAATCACCTTGTTCACCTTTGACTCAGAAACCTCCCTTATAATGAAGACAGGTTGAGCGTCATTCACTAGCACTGAGCCCAATAAACCAGTGGAGGGGTTCTGTGTCAGTACCCTGACAGAGTCAATAAAGTAGGAATTGAAGGCTATTGCTATTTCGACTGCATCCTGTGTTAGATTGTTATTCACCATGATTTCTAGTCTTTTTGCGGTGTTACTATGGTCTTTCCCTGTTAACTTTTTTAGATTCTCCCAGATCAATTTACAATTTCCCTTTGCCTCACCAATTATGTTAATAAAAAAGTTTGCCTTGGCCTGTCTGATTTCTTTCATCACCTTATTTCTCAACATGGTAAACCTACGTCTGTCATGCTCTAATTTGGATTTTAGGGCTGTTTTTAGAGCATAATCTCGTTCTTTCATCAGTTTCCAGATTTTTCCATTTAGCCCAGGAAGAGTGCTCTTTTGGCCAGGTTTGGATTTGATTTTCTTTAGGAAACCATTTATTGTAGCCTGGATTGTGGATAGAAAAACCTCACTATCAGCTTCCACGTCTGTATAGGACAAGAGATCATTCCAGTTAATTCCATTAATTGCTTTTTCAAAATAGTTTAATTCGCTCTTTGGTATTCTTAGTTGATCCGGCTTTCTAACAGTAGAGAGCTTAAACCTGCTCTTAGACAACTTTCTGGCTATAAGTGTCAAATTATGATCAGATAGCCCAGTAACCATATTGAATGATTTAGTCACTGGTTTATTACTGAACACCAAATCAATCTGTGTTTTAGAGCAACAAGTCACCCTGGTTGGCCCTTTAACGAGCTGTGTAAGGTCAAAGGTATTAGTGATCCGTTTGAGGGTTTTCCTACAAGACTTGTCTTCATAATTAATATTAAAATCTCCCATTAAGATGACCTCCTTCCCAAAATCACATTCCCTAAGCATGTTATTAAACTGATCAAAAAACACACTTTTGGTGGAAGGTGGTCTATACATTCCAATAAGGGTAAAGGACATTTGGGGAGACAGTGTAACGTTCAGGCCAATACATTCTAGTTCATTATCACATGACCACTCAATTTGTTTACATCGGATATGTTCTTTAATGTAAATCATCAGACCCCCTCCTCTTCCTTCAATCCTGTTTCTCCTGAAAACATTGTAGCCATGCACAATCAAAGCAGCACATGGAGAGTTTGTATGGAGCCATGTCTCTGAGAGGCAGAGGAAGTAAGGTTGGAGTCTGTGAGTAGATGTTGAATTTGATCACTTTTTGGAATGACACTACGAATGTTCCAGTGCCCTCCTAGTAGTCCCTTGGGCTTAGCCCGTGGGTCCCAGATGAATCGAGAGTGATTGACACATTGAAAAAAGTGACATTTTCTGTGTTTTCTGACAGCTGGGTTTAGGCCGTTTTGTTTGGTTTTGATTAGGGGCAGTTCGGTAGCGGAATTAACAATCCCTCCCGCTTGCACTGGATGCGGGGAACTAATGAAAACAGCTTGCGTACCAGAAGCAAAGTTGCGGTTAGGAGCACTCCCTTTAAGAGTGTGCTCCTAATCTCAGCTCGTTACCTGTATAAAACACACCTGGGAGCCAGAAATCTTTCTGATTGAGAGGGGGTCAAATACCTATTTCCCTCATTAAAATGCAAATCAATTTATAACATTTCTGACATGAGTTTTTCTGGATGTTTTTGTTGTTATTCTGTCTCTCACTGTTCAAATAAACCATTAAAATTATAGACTGATCCTTTCTTTGTCAGTGGGCAAACGTACAAAATCAGCAGGGGATCAAATACTTTTTCCCCCCCTGTATATGGGGCTTTGGTGACAAAACGGATGGCACTGTGATAGACTGCATCCAATTTATTGAGTAGGGTATTGGAAGCTATTTTGTAAATGACATCGCCGAAGTCGAGGATCGGTAGGATGGTCAGTTTTACGAGGGTATGTTTGGCAGCATGAGTGAAGGATGCTATGTTGTGAAATAGGAAGCCAATTCTAGATTTAACTTTGGAGTGGAGATGCTTATAGTGAGTCTGGAAGGAGAGTTTACAGTCTAACCAGACACCTAGGTATTTGTAGTTGTCCACATATTCTAAGTCAGAACCGTCCAGAGTAGTGATGCTGGACAGGCGGGCAGATGCAGGCAGCTATCGGTTAAAGAGAATGCATTTAGTTTTACTTGTATTTAAGAGCAGTTGGAGGCCACGGAAGGAGAGCTGTATGGCATTGATGCTCATCTGGAGGTTAGTTAATACAGTGTCCAAAGAAGGGCCAGAAGTATACAGAATAACACCAATAACAAAGGGGGTCTGATATTTGTGCCTCTGTAACTTAGTCATTTATCATTATTCACGATTCATTCCTGATTATTCATAATCATGGTAGCATCCACATGAATGTAGAAGTGTTCAGAAACATCTTCTATTCTTACTGACAATACAAGTGAAGTGACTCCAAAATGACAGGACATTATTCACCATTCAGTTTCTATTAGGAAAAACATCATCCAAAACACAACCAAAACAAACTGAAAAATGAATTCAACAAGTTAGTAGATTCACAAGCTTGATGTAATCACTGCAGGCATGGAATATGGGACTAAATACTAAACTTATGGCTACTTTAATACAATATAAGTGAATTTGTCCGAATATGTCCAACTTTTTCAAATGGGAGAACTAAATACATAAAGTGCTTTCCTTTCTTAACAGTAACACAGCTATGTATGAAAATACCCTCAAATAAAAGGTGACATTCTGTACTGTCACCTAATATGAAACATTATATCTCAAATCCAATATGCTGGAGCATAGCACCACATTTAAAACTGTAAGCTTCACTGTCCAAACACATATGGTGTGGACTTTGTTTGTCTGGTAAACACATGTGGATCTGGTGAACAGTTATCACTTGTTGACCAACTACAGGAATACTGACCTCAGAGTCTCCAGTTTACAGTGGGGATTCCCCAGTCCAGCAGAGAGCAGCTTCACTCCTGAATCCTTCAGGTCATTGTTACTCAGGTCCAGCTCTCTCAGGTGTGAGGGGTTTGACTCCAGAGCTGAGACCAGAGAAGCACAGCCTTCCTCTGTGACTCCACAGCCTGACAGCCTGCAAAGAGTCAAATCATATTAAAATTCACTGCTATGCTTTGGTGGTGAAAATAGTGGCAGTATCATTTTTCAACATATTCAGATATCAGTGTCCTGAAACCTTACATATCTATTCGTAAATTAATGTATCATCATTAAAAATGACAAATTATCAAAGTTTTGCCTGCAGATAGAAACATGTATAGTACAAATATTTGAGTAGACTGATCAGACCAGTTTAAAAGCAGTATCAGTCAGAAGACAGACAGTGAGGTATCAGATTTAGATTGTATTGAGTATACAGTCCACACCATATCTATTTTGACAGTGAAGCAAACATTTTAAATGTGGCTCTATACTCCAACATTTTGGATTTCAGATCAAATGTTTCATATGAGGTGACAGTATATAATGTCACCTTTTATTTGTGGGTATTTTAATACATACAGTTGAAGTCAGAAGTTTACATATACCTTAGCCAAATACATTTAAACTCCATTTTTACAATTCCTGACATTTAATCCTAATAAAAATTCCCTGGCTTAGGTCAGTTAGGATCACCACTTTATTTTAAGAATGTGAAATGTCAGAATAATAGTAGAGAGAATGATTAATTTCAGCTTTTATTTCTTTCATCACATTCCCAGTGGGTCAGAAGTTTACATACACTCAATTAGTATTTGGTAGCATTGCCTTTAAATGGTTTAACTTGGGTTAAACGTTTCGGGTAGCCTTCTACAAGCTTCCCACAATAAGTTGGGTGAATTTTGTCCCATTCCTCCTGACAGAGCTGGTGTAACTGAGTCAGGTTTGTAGGCCTCCTTGCTCGCACACGCTTTTTCAATTCTGGCCACAAATTTTCTATAGGATTGAGGTCAGGCTTTTGTGATGGCCACTCCAATACCTTGACTTTGTTGTCCTTAATCCATTTTGCCACAACTTTGGAAGTATGCTTGGGGTCATTGTCCATTTGGAAGAACCATTTGTGACCAAGCTTTAACTTCCTGACTGATGTCTTGAGTTGTTGCTTCAATATCCACAATTTTCCTGCCTCATGATTCCATCTATTTTGTGAAGTGCACCAGTCCCTCCTGCAGCAAAGCACCCCCACAACATGATGCTGCCACCGCCGTGCTTCACAGTTGGGATGGTATGACGGCTGTGTGGTCCCATGGTGTTTAGACTTGCGTACTATTGATTGAACAGATGAACGTGTTACCTTCAGGCGTTTGGAAATTGCTCCCAAGGATGAAGCAGACTTGTGGAGGTCTACAATTTTTTTTTCTGAGATTTTGGCCGTTTCCTTTTCATTTTCCCATGATGTCAAGCAAAGAGGCACTGAGTTTGAAGGTAGGCTTTGAAATACATCCAAATTATGTCAATTAGCCTACCAGATGCTTCTAAAGCCATGACATAATTTTCTGGAATTTTCCAAGCTGTTTAAAGGCACAGTCAACTTAGTGTATGTAAACCTCTGACCCACTGGAATTGTGATACAGTGAATTATAAGTGAAATAATCTGCCTGTAGACAATTGTTGGACGAATTACTTGTGTCATGCACAAAGTAGATGTCCTAACCGACTTGCCAAAACTATAGTTTGTTAACAAGAAATTTGTGGAGTGGTTGAAAAACACGTTTTAATGACTCCAACCTAAGTGTATGTACACTTCCGACTTCAACTGTATGTGATTCACAATTAAAAACGAAATTCTGATGATGCCATGATTAAGAAATATCATGAATGAATCATGAATCAGAATGAGTGAGAAAGTTACAGAGGCCACAACAAAACATGCTAACCTCTCACCATTACCAATAAGAGAGGCTACAACAAAACATGCTAACCTCTCACCATTACCAATAACAGAGGCTACAACAAAACATGCTAACCTCTCACCATTACCAATAACAGAGGCTACAACAAAACATGCTAACCTCTCACCATTACCAATAACAGAGGCTACAACAAAACATGCTAACCTCTCACCATTACCAATAACAGAGGATACAACAAAACATGCTAACCTCTCACCATTACCAATAACAGAGGATACAACAAAACATGCTAACCTCTCACCATTACCAATAACAGAGACTACAACAAAACATGCTAACCTCTCACCATTACCAATAACAGAGGATACAACAAAACATGCTAACCTCTCACCATTACCAATAACAGAGACTACAACAAAACATGCTAACCTCTCACCATTACCAATAACAGAGGCTACAACAAAACATGCTAACCTCTCACCATTACCAATAACAGAGGCTACAACAAAACATGCTAACCTCTCACCATTACCAATAACAGAGGCTACAACAAAACATGCTAACCTCTCACCATTACCAATACCAGAGGATACAACAAAACATGCTAACCTCTCACCATTACCAATAACAGAGGCTACAACAAAACATGCTAACCTCTCACCATTACCAATAACAGAGGCTACAACAAAACATGCTAACCTCTCACCATTACCAATAACAGAGACTACAACAAAACATGCTAACCTCTCACCATTACCAATAACAGAGGCTACAACAACACATGCTAACCTCTCACCATTACCAATAACAGAGGCTACAACAACACATGCTAACCTCTCACCATTACCAATTTTTTACATTTACATTTACATTTTAGTCATTTAGCAGACGCTCTTATCCAGAGCGACTTACAGTAGTGAATGCATACATTTCATACATTTTTTTTTTTTTTCTGTGCTGGCCCCCCGTGGGAATCGAACCCACACCCCTGGCGTTGCAAACACCATGCTCTACCAACTGAGCTACAATAACAGAGGCTACAACAAAACATGCTAACCTCTCAACATTACCAATAACAGAGGGGGTTTGATCTTTGTGCCTCCGTTTCTCATTTATCATCATTCACGATTCATTCATGGTTATTCATAATCATGGTAGCATCCACATGAATGTAGAAGTCACTGACAATAGAAGTGAAGTGACTCCAAAATGACAGGACATTATTTACTATTCAGTATCTATTAGGAAAAACATCATCCAAAACACAACCAAGACCACCTGCTAATGAATTCAACAAGTTAGTAGAATCACAAGCCTCACTGCAGGTGTCAGGAATCCCGCTTCCTGAGTCTGTTTCTGCCTGAGCTGACTGTTTTCTGTTTGGAGTCTAAGGGTGCGTTCAGAAACCTATCTGGTTGCCAGGCGACGAAGTTAGGCGGGAGATCTAGTGATATTATTACCCTGTCTGGTTGCTAGGCAACGAAGTTAGGCGGGAGATCTAGTGATTACCCTACACCTGTATCTCATCAACCTTCTGCACACCTGGTCCTGATCATCACCTCTTCATTAGCTCTGAGCTGACATCCATTCCCTGCTGGATCGTTAGCAACGAACAGCCTCATGTTTCCTGAGCTAGTCTTGTTGTTTTGTTCTTGTTACTGGTTACTCACCCCCCGTTTACTCTGTCTACAGTCATTCTCCCGGAACATTCAACTCCCTTGCCTGGCCGTCGGTGGATACAGTGACGTCATTGAATCCACCCATCTACTCTCATCAACTCACCTCCGCTTCGTCTCCTGGATCACTCAAATTACACATCAAGACTACCAATAAATACTCACCTTCATTTTACTCACCTTGTCCTGGTCTGCTTCTGGGTTCTGTCTTAGAGAAACGTGACAGCAGGCATGGAATATGGGACAACATGCTAAACTTATGACTACTTTAATACACTATAAGTAATATGTCCGAATAATTACGACTTTTTCAAATGGGAGAACTACATGCATAAAGTACTTTCATATCTGATAATACTGACCTCAGAGTCTCCAGTTTACAGTGGTGATTCCCCAGTACAGCAGAGAGCAGCTTCACTCCTGAATCCTTCAGGTCATTGTTACTCAGATCCAGCTCTCTCAGGTGTGAGGGGTTTGACCTCAGAGCTGAGACCAGAGAAGCACAGCCTTCCTCTGTGACTAGACAGCCTGACAGCCTGCAAAGAGATCATGACTTCAAACACATTGTTAATTTAGTGTAGAAGGACAATGGCAGATGCATTTGGTTTATTCTCCCAAACAACATATAGATTCTTCTTCTGTCTCCTAGAATTGTATGGTCATATTGTTATACTAATGTGAAAATCAATGCATTTATTCAATGTTTTCAATATAATATTAATTAAACACATATTATAATGCATATTTTTCTTTAACCTGAATATTTCTTCCTGATGATTAGATTTTATATGTCATTTTATGTACTCACAGAAATGCACTGGAGGCTTTGAACACTGGCAGCAGCCTCAGAAGACCTTCCTCTGATCTGGAGTATTTCTTCAGGTCAAACACATCCAGCTCCTTTTCTGAAGTCAGCAACACAAAGACCAGAGCTGACCACTGTGCAGGTGACAGGTTGGGTTCTGAGAGACTTCCTGATCTCAGGAAGCTTTGGATCTCCTCCACTAGAGAATGGTCATTCAGTTCATTCAGACAGTGGAACAGATTAATGCACCTCTCTGGAGAGGGATTCTCCCTGATCTTCTCCTTGATGTACTTGACTGTTTTTTCATGGGTCTGTGAGCTGCTTCTTGTCTTTGTCAGTAGACCTCGTAAGTGCTTCTGATTGGACTTCAGTGAGAGGCCCAGAAGGAAGCGGAGGAAAAAGTCCAGGTTTCCCGTCTCACTGTGTAAGGCTTTATCCACAGCACTCTTGTAGAAAGTAACTTCAGGCTTTCTGAACAGCGCAGAAAGGTTCCTGGATGTTGATTGTGGTTTGTCCATTAGATTCTCATTGTTGTTGATGAATGAGAGGAACACATACACAGCAGCCAGAAACTCCTGAATGCTCAGATGCACGAAGCAGTACACCTTCTCCTGGTACAGAACACATTCCTCTTTAAAGATCTGTGTGCACAATCCTGAGTACACTGATGCATCATAGACATCAATGCCAGCCTCTTTCAGGTCTTCTTCATAGAAAATCAGATTGCCCTTCACTAGCTGTTGAAAAGCCAGTTTTCCCAGTGACAGAATGCTCTCGTTATTCAAGTGTGGATCTGTCTCTTCTTTCCCAAGATACTTTTCATTCTTCTGGTTGGTATGAAACACCACAAGGTGTGTGTACATCTCAGTCAGAGTCTTGGGCATCTCTTCTCTCTTATGTTTCAGCATGTCTTCGAGGACTGTTGCAGAAATCCAACAGAAGACTGGAATGTGGCACATGATGTGGAGGCTCCTTGATGTCTTTATGTGTGAGATGATTCTGCTGGCCAGGTCCTCATCACTGAATCTCTTCCTGAAGTACTCCTCCTTCTGTGGATCATTGAACCCTCGTACCTCTGTCACCTGGTCAACACACCCTCAAGGGATCTTATTGGCTGCTGCAGGTCGGGTAGTTATCCAGAGGAGAGCAGAGGGAAGCAGATTTCCCTTGATGAGGTTTGTCAGCAGAACATCCACTGAGGTTGACTTTGTGACGTCCCAACAGATCTTGTTCTTCTGGAAGTCTAGGGGCAGTCGGCACTCATCCAGACCATCAAAGATGAACAGAACTTTGTACTTGTTGTAGATGGAGATTCCTGATTGTTTGGTTTCCATTGAGAAGTGATTAAGAAGTTCAATGAAAGTGTGTTTGTCCTCTTTCATCAAATTCAGCTCCCGAAAAGGGAATGAAAATACAAATTGGACATCCTGATTTGCGTTTCCTTCAGCCCAGTCCAGAATGAACTTCTGCACAGAGACTGTTTTTCCAATGCCAGCGACTCCCTTTGTCAGCACAGTTCTGATGAGTTTGTCTTGTCCAGTTAAGGGTGTGAAGATGTCGTTACATTTGATTGCAGTCTCTGGTCTTGCTAGTTTCCTGGTTGTTGTCTCAATCTGTCTCAGCTCATGTTCATTATTGACCTCTCCTGTTCCTCCCTCTGTGATGTAGAGCTCTGTGTAGATCTTATTGAGAAGTGTTGGGTTTCCTTGTTTAGCGATCCCCTCAAATACACATTGAAACTTCTTCTTTAGATTAGATTTGAGTTCACGTTGGCAAATCACAGCAAGCTCATCTGAATCTAGAAATAACACAGAGGATATTAATATTACATCTGTTTTAATGCCTACAGTATTGTAGGACTGTTATAAAGTTTTAATTATACTAATTTCTTCACTTAACTGACTGTATAAATGTGTAAATGTTTTCATAATGCATTACAGACTGGTGTGACTGATTATATTATTATTGGTATCATTGATGGTATTATTAATGTTGTCTCTCTCTCTCCTCTGTCTCTCTCTCCGTCTCCTCCGTCTCTCCTCTGTCTCTCAATCCTGTCTCTCTCAATTCAATTCGCTTTATTGGCATGACGGAGCAATGTACATATTGCCAAAGCTTACAATATGAAAATAGTAAGAATCAAAATTGTCAACGGGATTGGTTGGTTGGTCTGTCAGACACTGTCCCTCAACTTATGGCAGGCAGCAATGTAGTGCTCTGCCAACCCACAGCTCTCTGCTTCCTCCCCCAACAGGACGGGGAGCCTATCCTCATCAGAGAGGTCTTTGAAACCTTGAATAAGGGTTTCAAATTTGGGGAAATGACACTCTCTCATTTTTTAATATTTTTTACATTTTGTCAGGAAATGCAGCTCCGTCTCAGGTTCTGCTGTTGTGCAGTGGTTGCACAGCCTTTCCTCTACAGGGAGCCAGGTTTTCCTGTGTCTCTCTCTCTCTCTGTCTCTCTCTCTGTCTCTCTCTGTGGCTCTCTCTCTGTCTCTCTCTGTGGCTCTCCTCTCTCTGGTTACCCTCTCTCCTCTGGCTCTCCTCTCTCTGGCTCTCCTCTCTCTGGTTCTCCTCACTCTCCTCTCTCTCTCTCTCTCTCTCTCTCTCTCTCTCTAAATTAATCAACACAACACATCCCTGCTGCTACTTGATGAGGTCAATAGGTGTTGTGTTAAGGCTGCTACAATATCATTGAGTTACACATCTACTTTAGCTGTACTTTAGCCACAGCTTTTAAATGTTATAAAACAGCATTCAACATGAGGCAGACAGATCTTACATTTCTCCAGTGTGTCAGCGAGCTCCTTCTGGTTCATTTTCCTCAGGACGTGCAGTGTGATCTTCAGAGCCCCCTCTCTGGCACTGCTCTCCTGCCTCTCATCTTCAGCATCCACCACTTCCTCATCCTGCTTCTGACTCTCAAAGCCTTCTGGGAGTTTTGGACTAAGAATCTTCTTGAACATCTTCAGCTCGTTCTTCACAAATGTCATAATTTTCTCTTCAAGCATCTGAAATAAGTCATGTAAATAAGTTAAGCAAGAGAAGAATTGGTTTCTCATTAATACAATAATAACTTTACTTGAGGAAAACAAAAACAAATGTTCATAACAGGACCACATACACTGAATATAGAGTCCAGGTCTGTTTGATGACTCTGGGAAGACTGACCACTGAGAATCTCTGACTCTGATCTCTCCTGTTGGTTTCTGTGGACAAAACACACACACACACACACACACACACACACACACACACACACACACACACACACACACACACACACACACACACACACACACACACACACACACACACACACACACACACACACACTGTTTTAGGACTATGAAAATGGACTAAAGGATTAGCCTATGGATTATGAAAACAACCAAAAGAAATGTGAAAATGGGAGAGGAGAAATGACTAGAGACAGTGTTGTTTAACTCACTGACCATGACCCATGAGTTCTTCTTACCTTTGTTCAGTAGAAAAGTCTCCCTCTCTAAAGAATATAGGTAGATTCATAGACTGGTCACTCTTCATGGACACACAGCTGGGAACAGGGGAGGCTGGTCTCTCCTGCTTGATTGGACTTCAACACAACAGAGACAAACATTACATCTCTCATCTACTCTGAGCTCAGATGGGGAAACATAAGAAGAGTTTCATTCCAAAACGCAACATATCACTTTACAGACTCTCAGGAGTTAACACACTCAGGTCAGGGAGAGTTGGAGAGGCAGGTTTATGGTTCCCCCCTAGACTCTCAGGAGTTAACACACTCAGGTCAGGGAGAGTTGGAGAGGCAGGTTTATGGTTCCCCCCTAGACTCTCAGGAGTTAACACACTCAGGTCAGGGAGAGTTGGAGAGGCAGGTTTATGGTTCCCCTAGACTCTCAGGAGTTAACACACTCAGGTCAGGGAGAGTTGGAGAGGCAGGTTTATGGTCCCCCCCTAGACTCTCAGGAGTTAAAACACTCAGGTCAGGGAGAGATGGAGAGGCAGGTTTATGGTTCCCCTAGACTCTCAGGAGTTAACACACTCAGGTCAGGGAGAGTTGGAGAGGCAGGTTTATGGTTCCCCCCTAGACTCTCAGGAGTTAAAACACTCAGGTCAGGGAGAGATGGAGAGGCAGGTTTATGGTTCCCCCCTAGACTCTCAGGAGTTAAAACACTCAGGTCAGGGAGAGTTGGAGAGGCAGGTTTATGGTTCCCCCCTAGACTCTCAGGAGTTAACACACTCAGGTCATATAGTATGTCTATAAGACCTCTGGACACACACACACACACACACACACACACACACACACACACACACACACACACACACACACACACACACACACACACACACACACACACACACACACACACACACACACACACACACAGGGAGGGAACGTTGTGTTTGTTTAATTTTGTTTTAGGACTATGAAAATGGACAAAAGGATTAGCCTATGGATTATGAAAGCAACAAAAAGAAATGTGAAAATGGGAGAGGAGAAATGACTAGAGACAGTGTTGTTTAACTCACTGACCATGACCCATGAGTTCTTCTTACCTTTGTTCAGTAGAAAAGTCTCCCTCTCTAAAGAATATAGGATGCATCATAGACCAGTCACTCTTCATGGACACACAGCTGGGTACAGGGGAGGCTGGTCTCTCCTGCTTGATTGGACTTCAACACAACAGAGACAAACATTACATCTCTCATCTACTCTGATCTCAGATGGGAAACATAAGAAGAGTTCCAAAACGCAACATATCACTTTACAGAAATGAGCTTTTATTGTTTAAAGAAATTATGTATTAATTATTACATCTCTCACAGACAAGGATTTGTTTAAAATCTATCACTTGATTTTTTCATTTCAGAGAGACAAAAATCATGTTTTTTTATGCAAAATGCTATATGTCACTCTCAAATGTGACCGACCGGCTCAATTTGGTAATTAACTAAATAACTACATATATAGTGATTTTGGTTTATGTCAGTTTAATTGTTTGTTATGGTATAAGTTGTTATTTTATGGTTGTAAGTGATACAATTAACTAGTAATTCTCAGTAATTACTACTTTAGTAAGGAATAAAAAAAAAATTCAGCACTACTGCAGTTGCTAAATAATTCCAATAGATGGGAACATAAGACCACAATGACATTTCAGAATATTAGTTTAGTTTTCTCCCTGGATCCACCACCACTCCCCACGCTTCCTGCAGAACCCCTGCAGTACCTCCGCAGACCCCGGATTGAGAACCCCTGATTTAGCAGATGCTCTTATCCAGAGAGATTTACAGTAAGTGCATTCACCTTAAGACAGCTAATTATTTAGGAAATAAACTAAATCAATTCTTCATAAAATTGTCATCTTACCGCTTAGCTTTGGTGTCATGTCCCCCAGAGAGACGCATTTTAGACGCAGGGCCCCCCTCCTCTATCTCCCCAGAGAGACTAATTTTAGAGGCAGGGCCCCCCTCCTCTCTCTCCCCAGAGAGACTCATTTTAGAGGCAGGGCCCCCCTCCTCTCTCTCCCCAGAGAGACTCATTTTAGAGCACTGACCCCTGTAAACAGAGATCCAGCATGTTGGTTGTGGTTAACACAGTGACAACTAAACAGAGATCCAGCATGTTGGTTGTGGTTAACACAGTAACAACTAAACAGAGATCCAGCATGTTGGTTGTGGTTAACACAGTGACAACTAAACAGAGATGCAGCATGTTGGTTGTGGTTAACACAGTGACAACTAAACAGAGATCCAGCATGTTGGTTGTGGTCAACACAGTGACAACTAAACAGAGATCCAGCATGTTGGTTGTGGTTAACACAGTGACAACTAAACAGAGATCCAGCATGTTGGTTGTGATTAACACAGTGACAACTAAACAGAGATCCAGCATGTTGGTTGTGGTTAACACAGTGACAACTAAACAGAGATCCAGCATGTTGGTTGTGGTTAACACAGTGACTAATTCTTGAATGTCAATTGTTCTCATTCATTCATTATCTCTTTGAGAAATATATTTTTAACAACTTTCTCTTTTACTTCACTACATTCATGAAGAAAATGATGTACTTTTTACTCCATACATTTTCCCTGACACCCAAAAGTACTCGTTACATGTTGAATGTTTAGCAGGACAGAAAACGGTCCAATTTCAACACTTATCAAGAGAACATCCCTACTGCCTCTGATCTGGAGGACTCACTAAACAGAGAACATCCCTGGTCATCCCTACTGCCTCTGATCTGGAGGACTCACTAAACAGAGAACATCCCTGGTCATCCCTACTGCCTCTGATCTGGAGGACTCACTAAACAGAGAACATCCCTGGTCATCCCTACTGCCTCTGATCTGGAGGACTCACTAAACAGAGAACATCCCTGGTCATCCCTACTGCCTCTGATCTGGAGGACTCACTAAACAGAGAACATCCCTGGTCATCCCTACTGCCTCTGATCTGGAGGACTCACTAAACACAAATGCTTCATTTTTAAATGATGTCTGAGTGTTGGAGTGTGACCCTGGCTATCCGTAAATTAAAATAACAAGAAAATTGTGCCGTCTGGTTTGCTTAATAAAAGGAATTTTAAATTATCACTACTTTACTTTTACTTTTGATGCTTAAGTATATTTTAGCAATTACATTTACTTTTGATACTTAATTATATTTGAAACCAAATACTTTGACTTTTACTGAAGTAGTATTTTACTGAGTGACTTTCACTTTTAATTGAGTCATTTTCTATTAAGGTATCTTTACTTTTACTCAAGTATGAGAATTGAGTACTTTTTCCACCACTGTTCTAACGTTCTAGAGACATATGAGCCACAGTTTCAACAGACATTTTGTAACTGCGTAGGCTACAAAGTTACTTTCAGTTTCATATAAGGAAATAATGTAACGGTCACTGGGTGAATTCGTTTTGCATTGCCCGGCTCCCCGCGTGAGCAGAGTTTACGCATTTTAGACCATTCCATTGTTCCTTAACATTAAACTCCACTCACCTGTAGCACCGGGCCATGCAAAACGAACTTCCCACTGTCGCAGGGCACTGAGACACAGAGTTCTAAACCCAGAGTTCTAAACCCAGACGCGTTTCTTCTCTTACATTATTTTTGATAAACATATAATTTACTCTAAACCAAGTTTACCTGTGTTTTTTTCCTCCAAAATGTGAGTTACTGTAGGACTTTAATAATTGTTAACAGGCCTACAAACCCAAAAGGTTTTAATTTGAGAATGTTCATTTGTATGCCTCAAATATTAAACTGTCTTAAAATATTTAATGATTAGTTGAATCAGGTGTGTAAGTGCTGGTAAGAACAAAAGGATTGAGAAACCCTGAGATAAACATAAAACTATATAATGTAAAAGCTCCTCCACCATCTTTACCAGACGTTTTACTGATAACATGTAGACCTACTGATTAGTTTCCACTTTGAAAACTGCTGTCTGTCAGCAACTCAGCTCAAATAGCAGTTCTAATAACTAGAAATATCTCATTCCAGGTATTCATTATCTTACTCTGTCCATTAGAATAAATTAATGTTCAGAAATACTTACTTTATTTTTCAATAATCTCCATATAGTGTTTTCTGCTCTGTCGTCTCAAAATGGATCCTGTACAAAAGAACAACTTTACTTTCTGTTTCAATCAGCCATCTCCCCACCCTGATAGTAAAGTGTTTTATTGGTATCTTCCACTAGAGGGCAGTAAACACCTGCTGTTCGGTTTCATACAGGCAGTGTCCCAGAGTTGGATTGCTGATCTAGAATCAGGTCCCCCCTCTCCATGTAATCTGATTCATTATGATATAGGATCAGGTCCCCCCTCTCCATGTAATCTGACTCATTATTATCTAGGATCAGGTCCCCCCCTCTCCATGTAATCTGATTCATTATGATCTAGGATCAGGTCCCCCCTCTCCATGTAATCTGATTCATTGTGATCTAGGATCAGGTCCCTCCTCTCCATGTAATCTGATTCATTATGATCTAGGATCAGGTCCACCCTCTCCATGTAATCTGATTCATTATGATCTAGGATCAGGTCCCCCCTCTCCATGTAATCTGATTCATTATGATCTAGGATCAGGTCCCCCCTCCTCTCCATGTAATCTGATTCATTATGATCTAGGATCAGGTCCCCCCTCTCCATGTAATCTGATTCATTATGATCTAGGATCAGGTCCCCCCTCTCCATGTAATCTGATTCATTATGATCTAGGATCAGGTTCCCCCTCTCCATGTAATCTGATTCATTATGATATAGGATCTTTTTTTTCACCTTTATTTAACCAGGTGGCCAGTTGAGAACAAGTTCTCATTTACAACTGCGACCTGGCCAAGATAAAGCAAAGCAGTGCGACAGATACAACAACACAGAGTTACATGGAATAAACAAGCGTACAGTCAACACAAAAGAAAAAAGAAAGTCTATATACAGTGTGTGCAAATGGCTTGAGGAGGTAAGGCAATAAATAGGCCGTAGTAGCAAAGTAATCACAATTTGGCAGATTAACACTGGAGTGATAGATGAGCAGATGATGATGTGTAAGTAGAGATACTGGAGTGCAAAAGAGCAGCAAAGTAAATAAAAACAATATGGGGATGAGGTAGGTAGATTGGGTGGGATATTTACAGATGGACTATGTACAGCTGCAGCGATCGGTTAGCTGCTCAGATAGCTGATGTGTAAAGTTAGTGAGGGAGATATGAGTCTCCAACCAGTGATTTTTGCAATTCGTTCCATTCACTGGCAGCAGAGAACTGGAAGGAAATGCGGCCAAAGGAGGTGTTGGCTTTGGGGATGACCAGTGAGATGTACCTGCTGGAGCGCGTGCTACTGGTGGGTGTTGTTATCGTGACCAGTGAGCTGAGATAAGGCGGAGCTTTACCTAGCATAGACTTGTAGATGACCTGGAGCCAGTGGGTCTGGCGACGAATATGTAGCGAGGGCCAGCCGACTAAAATGACCTGGGTTGCAATCATGAAAAAAAACGACCCGGCCTTCATCGTTTGACATTGAGAACATTGGGAGAGATGAGAGCTGACGTTTTAGTAAATGTGCAGATTACGTATCTCAGTCACAGACAAGAAGCTCAATTAAGACATTATCTTCACCACTGGGACTGGGGACAACAGGACCACCGGCCAAATAATACAGTTCAACACTTCCACACTACCACAGTGAGTAGAATCAGGCTTCTGATCACAGAAAACGTGCAGAATTATTAACCTGTATTTTCACGGCTGGATAAAAAACGTACCCGATTTAATCTGGTTACTACTCCTGCCCAGTAACTAGAATATGCATATAATTATTGGCTTTGGATAGAAAACACCCTAAAGTTTCTAAAACTGTTTGAATGGTGTCTGTGAGTATAACAGAACTCATATGGCAGGCAAAAACCTGAGAAGATTTCATGCAGGAAGTGGCATGTCTGACAATGTGTCGTTCTTCTTGTCTCTGTTTATTGAAGAGTGAGGATCTTAGCTGTCCCGTGACACTTCCTACGGCTGCCATAGGTTCTCAGAAGGCGGCAAAACGCTGAATCGTGGCTTTGCAGGCTCTGGCTGAAACAAAGTAGTGCGTTTGGGTAGTGGCTGGTTACAGTACTGTGAGACTCAGGCTCGTGCCCGCGTCGACCGAAAGCTTTGTTTTCTTTCCTCTGTTTAGCTAAATGGACATTCCCGGTCGGAATATTATCGCTTTTTTACGAGAAAAATGGCATAAAAATGGATTTTAAACAGCGGTTGACATGCTTCGAAGTACGGTAATGGAATATTTAGATTTTTTTTGTCACGAATTGCGCCATGCGCGCGACCCTGATTTACCATTTCTGATAGTGTCTGGGACGCACGAACAAAACGCCGCTATTCGGATATAACGATGGATTATTTTGGACCAAACCAACATTTGTTATTGAAGTAGCAGTCCTGGGAGTGCATTCTGACGAAGACAACAAAAGGTAATCAAACTTTTATAATAGTAAATCTGATATTGGTGAGTGCTAAACTTGCCGGGTGTCTAAATAGCTAGCCCGTGATGGCTGGGCTATGTACTTAGAATATTGCAAAATGTGCTTTCACCAAAAAGCTATTTTAAAATCGGACATATCGAGTGCATAGAGGAGTTCTGTATCTATAATTCTTAAAATAATTGTTATGCTTTTTGTGAACGTTTATCGTGAGTAATTTAGTAAATTGTTAGCAAATTCCCCGGAAGTTTGCGGGGGGTATGCTAGTTCTGAACGTCACATGCTAATGTAAAAAGCTGTTTTTTGATATAAATATGAACTTGATTGAAAAAAGCATGCATGTATTGTATAACATAATGTCCTAGGTGTGTCATCTGATGAAGATCATCAAAGGTTAGTGCTGCATTTAGCTGTCTTCTTGGTTTTTGTGACATTATATGCTAGCTTGAAAAATGGGTGTCTGATTATTTCTGGCTGGGTACTCTGCTGACATAATCTAATGTTTTGCTTTCGCTGTAAAGCCTTTTTGAAATCGGACAGTGTGGTTAGATAAAGGAGAGTCTTGTCTTTAAAATGCTGTGAAATAGTCATATGTTTGAAAAATTGAAGTTTTTGTATTTTTGAGGAATATGTAATTCGTGCCACGCCTATCATTGGATATTGGAGCAGGTGTTCCGCTTGCGGAACGTCTAGATGTAACAGGTTAATGATGAATTGTATTAGACGTTATTAGACATTTCTGTTGTTGAGGAGGATGGGAGACCCACAGTATAGGTGCGTAACGCACAGAGACGTCAAAAATGTGTTTCAAAAATCGTCGAAGAGTAATTATTTTAACCTAAAGCATTTAATAAAGACACTTATAGTACAATATTATGGGGAATAGGAATGAGAGGGCTACTTACTTATGATTTATTATTGGAGAATACCACAACAACATTACATGTTGGACTGTACACATTAATATGATTTATTATATACCACAACAACATTACATGTTGGACTGAACACATTAATATGATTTATTATATACCACAACAACATTACATGTTGGACTGTACACATTAATATGATTTATTATATACCACAACAACATTACATGTTGGACTGTACACATTAATATGATTTATTATATACCACAACAACATTACATGTTGGACTGAACACATTAATATGATTTATTATATACCACAACAACATTACATGTTGGACTGTACACATTAATATGATTTATTATATACCACAACAACATTACATGTTGGACTGAACACATTAATATGATTTATTATATACCACAACAACATTACATGTTGGACTGAACACATTAATATGATTTATTATATACCACAACAACATTACATGTTGGACTGTACACATTAATATGATTTATTATATACCACAACAACATTACATGTTGGACTGTACACATTAATATGATTTATTATATACTACAACTACATTACATGTTGGACTGAACACATTAATATGATTTATTATATACCACAACAACATTTCATGTTGGACTGTACACATTAATATGATTTATTATATACTACAACAACATTACATGTTGGACTGAACACATTAATATGATTTATTATTGGAGAATACCACAACAACATTACATGTTGGACTGAACACATTAATATGATTTATTATATACCACAACAACATTACATGTTGGACTGAACACATTAATATGATTTATTATATACCACAACAACATTACATGTTGGACTGTACACATTAATATGATTTATTATATACCACAACAACATTACATGTTGGACTGTACACATTAATATGATTTATTATATACTACAACAACATTACATGTTGGACTGAACACATTAATATGATTTATTATATACCACAACAACATTTCATTTTGGACTGTACACATTAATATGATTTATTATATACTACAACAACATTACATGTTGGACTGAACACATTAATATGATTTATTATTGGAGAATACCACAACAATATTACATGTTGGACTGAACACATTAATATGATTTATTATATACCACAACAACATTACATGTTGGACTGTACACATCAATATGATGTATTATATACCACAACAACATTTCATGTTGGACTGAACACATTAATATGATTTATTATATACCACAACAACATTTCATGTTGGACTGAACAAATTAATGTTATTTATTATATACCACAACAACATTTCATGTTGGACTGAACACATTAATGTTATTTATTATATACCACAACAACATTACATGTTGGACTGTACACATTAATATGATTTATTATTGGAGAATACCACAACAACATTTCATGTTGGACTGTACAAATTAATGTTATTTATTATATACCACAACAACATTTCATGTTGGACTGAACACATTAATATGATTTATTATATACCACAACAACATTACATGTTGGACTGAACAAATTAATGTTATTTATTATATACCACAACAACATTTCATGTTGGACTGTACACATTAATATGATTTATTATATACCACAACAACATTACATGTTGGACTGTACAAATTAATATGATTTATTATATACCACAACAACATTACATGTTGGACTGTACACATTAATATGATTTATTAAAAACAAAGGAGGACAAAGGCACTCTTCATATAATTAATTAAAATGCCTTTATCTGTATGTTATGTTCAATAGAAACAAAGTTTTTAAAAATCCTACGCGTTTCGGCTGCATGGCCTTCGTCAGGGAGTACAAAGAATAATACAATGACTTCTTTTGAACAGCTTTTCCAATTAGCCCTAATTTGAAGAGGGAGTGGTTACACAATGAATTGGACACACCTAGAGACGCCTTCAAGACCTCTTAGCGGAACACAAGTACGCTATACGGGTAGGCAATGAAGACTACCCCATGGCAAGGCACTACAAGTCCTTACACCATGGCAACCCTGCCTCCCTACAAGCTATGGGTATTGATCACATTCCGGCCTCTATTAGAAAAGGGGACCGTCTTAAACAGTTAAACCAAAGGGAAAGTTTTTGGATTTACAAACTACAGGCCACTAAATACCCTGGTTTACATGAAGATATGGATTTACAAACTACAGGCCACTAAATACCGTGGTTTACATGAAGATATGGATTTACAAACTACAAGCCACTAAATACCCTGGTTTACATGAAGATATGGATTTACAAACTACAGGCCACTAAATACCCTGGTTTACATGAAGATATGGATTTACAAACTACAGGCCACTAAATACCCTGGTTTACATGAAGATATGGATTTACAAACTACAGGCCACTAAATACCCTGGTTTACATGAAGATATGGATTTACAAACTACAGGCCACTAAATACCCTGGTTTACATGAAGATATGGATTTACAAACTACAGGCCACTAAATACCCTGGTTTACATGAAGATATGGATTTACAAACTACAGGCCACTAAATACCCTGGTTTACATGAAGATATGGATTTACAAACTACAGGCCACTAAATACCCTGGTTTACATGAAGATATGGATTTACAAACTACAGGCCACTAAATACCCTGGTTTACATGAAGATATGGATTTACAAACTACAGGCCACTAAATACCCTGGTTTACATGAAGATATGGATTTACAAACTACAGGCCACTAAATACCCTGGTTTACATGAAGATATGGATTTACAAACTACAGGCCACTAAATACCCTGGTTTACATGAAGATATGGATTTACAAACTACAGGCCACTAAATACCCTGGTTTACATGAAGATATGGATTTACAAACTACAGGCCACTAAATACCCTGGTTTACATGAAGATATGGATTTACAAACTACAAGCCACTAAATACCCTGGTTTACATGAAGATATGGATTTACAAACTACAGGCCACTAAATACCCTGGTTTACATGAAGATATGGATTTACAAACTACAGGCCACTAAATACCCTGGTTTACATGAAGATATGGATTTACAAACTACAGGCCACTAAATACCCTGGTTTACATGAAGATATGGATTTACAAACTACAGGCCACTAAATACCCTGGTTTACATGAAGATATGGATTTACAAACTACAGGCCACTAAATACCCTGGTTTACATGAAGATATGGATTTACAAACTACAGGCCACTAAATACCCTGGTTTACATGAAGATATGGATTTACAAACTACAAGCCACTAAATACCCTGGTTTACATGAAGATATGGATTTACAAACTACAGGCCACTAAATACCCTGGTTTACATGAAGATATGGATTTACAAACTACAGGCCACTAAATACCCTGGTTTACATGAAGATATGGATTTACAAACTACAGGCCACTAAATACCCTGGTTTACATGAAGATATGGATTTACAAACTACAAGCCACTAAATACCCTGGTTTACATGAAGATATGGATTTACAAACTACAGGCCACTAAATACCCTGGTTTACATGAAGATATGGATTTACAAACTACAAGCCACTAAATACCCTGGTTTACATGAAGATATGGATTTACAAACTACAGGCCACTAAATACCCTGGTTTACATGAAGATATGGATTTACAAACTACAGGCCACTAAATACCCTGGTTTACATGAAGATATGGATTTACAAACTACAGGCCACTAAATACCCTGGTTTACATGAAGATATGGATTTACAAACTACAAGCCACTAAATACCCTGGTTTACATGAAGATATGGATTTCTCACCATTCCTGTAGGGTTGTGATAGGTCCATTTGCTGTCATCTAGTGGACATTTTGCTCAATTGCCCTCAGCTATGTTTAGACTGTTGTTGTTCATGTTTGGCTGTGTTCTAGTGTACTATGGAATATATTGCTTTCTTATTCTTCACACTTCTCCCAGTCATGTTTAAGGTTAGAACTACCTTTCTAAGTGTTCTGATACTTCTAGCTTGGAGTTGTATTTTTTTGATAACATAGCTACAGTATTTCACTTTTTAATGTGTATAGTATTGCTTACTAGGTGTGTCCAATCAATTTTAACCACTCCCTCTTCAAATTAGGGCTAATTGGGAAAAGCTGTTCAAAGGAGGACATTGTATTATTTCTTTGTACTCCCTGACGAAGGCCATGCAGCCGAAACGCGTCAGATTTTTAAAACCTTGTTTCTATTGAACATGCCATACTAATAAAGGCATTTTAATCAATTATATGAAGAGTGCCTTGGTCCTCCTTTCTATTTTATACTGTACTCTGTATTTCACACAGTGAGTCTATGCAACCTATTATGTGTCAACGGAAGCACATTTTACTTCTGAACGTGTTTAGGCTTGCCATAACAAAGGGGTTGAATACTTTCTGACTCAAGACATTTCAGATTTAAATCTTTTATTCATTTGTAAAAAAGAAAAGAAAAACATATTTCCACTTTGACATTATGAGTTATTGTGTGTAGGACAGTGACAGTAAAATCTCAATTTAATCGATTAAAAAATACAGCGTGTAAACAACAAAATGTGGAAAAGGTCTAGGCAGTGAATACTTTCTGAAGGCCCTGTAGCTGGTATCATGACTTTCAGCATGACAATCAACATCATAACTAAAAGTGAGAAAGAACTATCTCACAGATCCAGGAACGGTTAAATGAACACGGATAGTCATGCCATGGTCCTTGGTCTGATGAACTGTGAGTTAACAACACACAGTTCTCCACTCCACCACCATTAGGCTGTCCACTCCCCCAGTACCTGCAGTAGAAATAACACAGTTAGACTGACCACTCTCTCAGAACCTAGAGTATGAACAACACAGAATCAGTCCTACCCCTTACACGGTGGTCAGAGTTGTTAGAGCAGTAGTCTCTTACTTTGGGGTGGTCAGTGGGTTGCCGTCCACCCATTTCCAGGTCCCCTCAGTAACAGTGTCAGTCAGACCAATCCAGAAACCCTTGTTGAGGTGGAAGAGAAACTCCTGTTGGTGAGAAAGAGCTGATATTGTCAACTACTATAGACTACATGTGTTAAATACTGGAAGATACATTACTGACCAAGGGATGTTTGATCATAACCCCCCCGCCATATCTCTCTCTCTTTCTCTCTCACCTGTTCCTTATCACTGTTGATGATCACCAGGTCTGCTCCTCTCTCCAGACAGTCATCTTTGCTCTCCCCCCAGGTTTTAGTCTCAGTAGACAGGAAGTACCAACTGGATTCAAACTTCTTCCAGTCTTTAGGGCAGGTTTGTTCTACAAGACAAAAACATGAATTTCCATCTTATTATTCTGCACCTATTATTTTAGAATACAAACACAAGTTGACTGCATATTAGAAATATGATGTTATGATCATTTATTTGGTAAACTCACTCAGATTAGAGAACTTTCTCATGAGATCATTTTTCTCTTTCTGTTGCTGGGCTCTCTCTTTAGTCAGGGTGTTACTGCTGGTCTGTAGTTGGTCTCTCTCTTTAGTCAGCTTGTTGTAACTGGTCTGTAGCTGGTCTCTCTTTAGTCAGAAGGCTGTAACTGGCCTGTAGCTGGTCTCTCTCTGTTGAGTCGTGATGACCAATTACTCCATCTGTAAAAGGGAAAAGTTAATCAAACATGTAACTACCACACCATTGATGATTAAGGATGATTAAGGATGATTAAGTATGATTAAGGTTGATTAAGGATGATTAAGGATGATTAAGGATGATTAAGTATTCTACTTAAGTCTCAGTGACAAAATACTAAACTTACAGTAGACAGACAGGCCTATGATCCCAGTCAGTAGGAGGACAGACAGCAGCCCCAGACACAAAGCAGCTACTCCAGAGGGTCTCTTCCACCACTGGAAATGTACTGAATCACAAATTATTAAAGTATGGTATTTGGTAATGTGTTTTACTGTATCATCCACGATTGGGACAAATAAATAAAATAAAATTGTATTTGTCACATGCGCCGTATCCAACAGGTGTTTTAACCTGTTGGGGCTACAGGTTAGCAATGAACCCCGAGACGGGATTGCTAACAAGGCTGGAAATTCAAAACATCAAAAATCTAATAATTTCAATTTCTCAAACAAGCAACTATTTTACACCATTTAAAAGATAAACATCTCCTTATTCCAACCACATTGTTCGATTTTCAAAGAGGCTTTACGGCAAAAGCATAAAGTTAGATTATGTTAGGACAGTACATAGCCACAAAAGTACAAACATCCATTTTCAATTCAAGGTCAGGCGTCACCAAAAGCAGAAACCAGCTAAAATGATGCACTAACCTTTGGCAATCTCCATCAGATGACACTCCTAGGACATTATGTTATACAATACATGCATTTTTTGTTCCATCAAGTTCATATTTATATCCAAAAACAGCATTTTACAGTAGCGTGAAATTCAGATTTTTTTTCTTCTCTGAAGTGCTTCCGGTGAACAACGTTACAATTTACAAAATTACTATTCGAAAACATTGGTAAATTATAATATTGTGATTCAAATAATAATAGTTTATCATTTCGTAAATGCTACTGTATTGCCAGATTTCAAAATAACTTTACTGCGAAATCACAAGTTGCAATAAACCGGGTGCTGTGCTAAGAACAATAGGCTAGGCTATATAGGTTAGCATCATCTTGTAACCAGCTAATATCAATAATACTATCGTCAATAATCCCTTACCTTTGATTATCTTCATCCATTGGCACTTCCAGGAATCCCAGGTCCACTACAAATGTGGTTTCTTTTGACAAAGTTCATAATTGATGTCCAAATAACTCCAAGTTGTTCCATGTTGTTAGCGCTTCGGTGGCTACTCAAAAGTAGTGCGGGCGGGGGGTGGGAAGTCACGGCGAAAAGTTAAAAAAGTTTTAAAAAATAATCTATTTACGTTCGTTCAAACATGTCAAACGTTGTTTAGCATCAATCTTTAGAGCCATTTTTAACGTCAAACATCAGTAATGTTTCAACACGACCGCTCCTGTGTCTAGAAAAACATCTTTGAAAATTGTCTCGAGTTACATGATTGAGCAGGTGCAGGCAATAATGGAAGTGACGACATCCCAGGGAGGTCAACTTCCCTTCCTTGTCATCCGGTCTCTGTTGATCATAGACGCTTCAAACAACTTTATAAAGATCGCTGACATCTAGTGGAAGCCGTAGGAGTTGCGAAATGAATCCTTTCTCACTGTGGTATCTATTAAACAATGATTAAAAAAAAATAGTACAGCCACAAAATTCTTTTTTTCTCTCAGGTTTTCTCAGGTTTTTGCCTGCCATATGAGTTTTGTTATACTTACAGACACCATTCAAACAGTTTTAGAAAATTCAGAGTGTTTTCTATCCAAATCTGGTAATAATATGCATATCCTAGCTTCTGAGTTGGTGTAGGTGGCAGTTAAAAATGGGCACATATTTTTTTCAAAATTCTCAATACTGCCCCCGTAGCCCATTAAGAAAAATACAAAAAAATGAAAATAAATAAAAGTAACAAATAATTAAAGAGCAGCAGTAAAATACCAATAGCAGGGCTTTATACAGGGAGTACCGGTACAGAGTCAGTGTGCGGGAGCACTGGTGTCGAGGTAATTGAGGTAATATGTACATGTAGGTAGAGTTATTAAAGTTACTATGCATAGATAATAAACAGAGTAGCAGCAGGGTAAAAAAGGGGGGGGACAATGCAAATAGTCTGGGTAGCCATTTGATTAGATGTTCAGGAGTCTTATGGCTTGGGGGTAGAAACTGTTTATAAGCCTCTTGGACCTAGACTTAGGCACTCTGTTACTGCTTGCCATGCGATAACAGAGAGAACAGTCTATGACTAGGGTGGCTGGAGTCTTTGACAATGTTTAAGGCCTTCCTCTGACACCGCCTGGTATAGAGGTCCTGGATGGCAGGAAGTTTGGCCCAGTGATGTACTGGGCTGTATGCATTACCCTTTGTAGTGCCTTGCTGTCGGAGGCCGAGCAGTTGCCATACCAGGCAGTGGTGCAACCAGTTAGGATGCTCTCGGTGGTGCAGCGTTAGAACCTTTTGAGGATCTGAGGACCCATGCCAAATGTTTTCAGTCTGTTGTGCCCTCTTTTCAGATTTTGTTGTGCCCTCTTCACAACCGTCTTGGTGTGTTTGGACCATGTTAGTTTGTTGGTGATGTGGACACCAATGAACTTGAAACTCTCAACCTGCTCCACTACAGCCCCATCGATGAGAACAGGGGCATGCTCGGTCCTCCTTTTCCTGTAGTCCGCGATCATCTCCTTTGTCTTGATCACGTTGAGGGAGAGGTTGTTGTCCTTGCACCACATGGCCAGGTCTCTGACCTCCTCCCTATAGGCTGTCTCGTCATTGTCGGTGATCAGGCCTACCCCTGTTGTGTCATCGGCAAACTTAATGATGGTGTTGGAGTCATGCCTGGCCATGCAGTCATGAGTGAACAGGGAGTACAGGAGGGTACTGAGCACGCACCCCTGAGGGGCCCCCGTGTTGAGGATCAGCGTGGCGGATGTGTTGTTACCTACCCTTACCACCTGGGGGGCGGCCCGTCTGGAAGTCCAGAATCCAGTTACAGAGGGAGGTGTTTAGTCCCAGGGTCCTTAGCTTATTGATGAGCGTTGAGGGTACTATGGTGTTGAACACTGATCTGTAGTCAAGGAATAGCATTCTCACATAGGTGTTCCTTTTGTCCAGGTGGGAAAGGGCAGTGTGGAGTGCAATAGAGATTGCATCATCTGTGGATTTGTTTGGGCGATATGCAAATTGGAGTGGGTCTTGGGTTTCTGGGATAATGGTGTTGATGTGAGCCATTACCAGCCTTCCACTAACTGTTGCTACGGGTCGGTAGTCATTTAGGCAGGTTACCTTAGTGTTCTTGGGCACAGGGTGGTCTGCTTAACCTCTATGGGCTAACCTACTCAACAGCCAGTTGAATACTGTGGCGCAATTTTCAAATACCTTAGATATGCTATTACTTAAATTTTTCAAAAATATGACTATTTTACACCATTTTAAAGATAAGACTCTTGTTAATCTAACCACACTGTCCGATTTCAAAAAGGCTTTACAACGAAAGCAAAACATTAGATTATGTCAGCAGAGTACCCAGCCAGAAATAATCATACACCCATTTTTCAAGCTAGCATATAATGTCACATAAACCCAAACCACAGCTAAATGTAGCACTAACCTTTGATGATCTTCATCAGATGACAACCCTAGGACATTATGTTATACAATACATGCATGTTTTGTTCAATCATGTTCATATTTATATCAAAAACCAGCTTTTTACATTAGCATGTGACTAGCATGTGACTACCATTCCCACCGAACACTGCCGGTGAATGTACTAAATTACTCACGATAAACGTTCACAAAAAGCATAACAATTATTTTAAGAATTATAGATACAGAACTCCTCTATGCACTCAATATGTCCGATTTTAAAATAGCTTTTCGGTGAAAGCACATTTTGCAAAATTTTCAGTAGATAGCCCGGCATCACAGGGCTAGCTAGTTTAGACACCCAGCAAGTTTAGCACTCATCAAAGTCAGATTTACTATAAGAAAAATGTTATTACCTTTGTTGTCTTTGTCAGAATGCACTCCCAGGACTTCTACTTCAATAACAAATGTTGGTTTGGTCCAAAATAATCCATCGTTATATCCAAACAGCGGCGTTTTGTTTGTGCGTTCTAGGGACTATCCTAAAGGGTAAATAAGGGTGGCGAGCATGGCGCAATTCGTGACAAAAAAATTCTAAATATTCCATTTCCGTACTTCGAAGCATGTCAACCGCTGTTTAAAATCAATTTTTATGCCATTTTTCTCATAAAAAAGCGATAATATTCAGACCGGGAATCTGCTTTTAGGTAAACAGACAAAGGAAAAGAAAGCATTCGGTCGAAGCGGGCACGCGCCTAAGCCCATAGTACTCTGTGTGGCCACTTGCCAAAAGCGATAAAGTGTTTCAGCCAGAGCCTGCATCGATATCGTTCAGCTTTTTCCCGGGCTCTGAGACCCTATGGAAGCCGTAGGAAGTGTCACGTTATTGCACAGATCCTGAGTCTTCAATAAAAAGAGCCAAGATGAAACACTACTTCTCAGACAGGCCACTTCCTGCTTGAAATCTTCTCAGGTTTTGGCCTGCCATATGAGTTCTGTTATACTCACAGACACCATTCAAACAGTTTTAGAAACTTTAGGGTGTTTTCTATCCAAAGCCAATAATTATATGCATATTCTAGTTACTGGGCAGGAGTAGTAACCAGATTAAATCGGGTACGTTTTTTATCCAGCCGTGTCAATACTGCCCCCTAGCCCTAACAGGTTAAAACATGTTGGGATTACAGACAGACAGGGAGAGGTTGAAAATGTAAGTGAAGACACTTGCAAGTTGGTCAGCACATGCTCAGAGTACACGTCCTGGTAATCCGTCTGGCCCTGCGGCCTTGTGAATGTTGACCTGTCTAAAGGTCTTACTCACGTCGGCTACGGAGAGCGTGATCACACAGTCGTCCAGAACAAAGCCATATTGCTACATGGCAATCTCACCTGTTTAGTGTGTGTGTGTGTGTGTGTGTGTGTGTGTGTGTGTGTGTGTGTGTGTGTGTGTGTGTGTGTGTGTGTGTGTGTGTGTGTGTGTGTGTGTGTGTGTGTGTGTGTGTGTGTGTGTGTGTGTAATCTTACCTGAATCAACAACTCCATCTCTTGAACTGGGCTTGAAGGCTCTTACATTGGAATATAATTGGTCATCAATCTCTGTGTTTTTCATTGCATCAGGCTCATCGTCTTCAAATCCATCTGAGTTTTCATAGACTCCCTCTGACATCTTAACACACTTGTGGTGAAATACAGTAACTTCTAACCTCAACTCTAATATACGTCTATAGCTGTGTCTTCTCCCCGCAAAGTCCTGCGTCTGTGTGACTTTAGGTAGTGAAACTCTTTATCAGTCAACCACAGTGAAGGGGAAATTGTGAAATTAGCACAACCCTGGTCACTACGTGACTCCCACCAGCCTTAGTGTGATAATATAATACATGATATGACTCCCACCAGCCTTAGTGTGATAATATAATACATGATATGACTCCCACCAGCCTTAGTGTGATAATATAATACATGATATGACTCCCACCAGCCTTAGTGTGATTATATAATACATGATATGACTCCCACCAGCCTTAGTGTGATAATATAATACATGATATGACTCCCACCACCCTTAGTTTGATTATACATTGCTCAAAAAAAATAAAGGGAACACTAAAATAACACATCCTAGATCTTAATGAATGAAATAATCTTATGAAATACTTTTTTCTTTACATAGTTGAATGTGCTGACAACAAAATCACACAATAATAATTTATTGAAATCCAATTTATCAACCCATGGAGGTCTGGATTTGGAGTCACACTCAAAATTAAAGTGGAAAAACACACTACAGGCTGATCCAACTTTGATGTAATGTCCTTAAAACAAGTCAAAATGAGGCTCAGTAGTGTGTGTGGCCTCCACGTGCCTGTATGACCTCCCTACAACGCCTGGACATGCTCCTGATGAGGTGGCGGATGGTCTCCTGAGGGATCTCCTCCCAGACCTGGACTAAAGCATCCGCCAACTCCTGGACAGTCTGTGGTGCAACGTGGCGTTGGTGGATGGAGTGAGACATGATGTCCCAGAGGTGCTCAATTGGATTCAGGTCTGGGGAACGGGCGGGCCAGTCCATAGCATCAATGCCTTCCTCTTGCAGGAACTGCTGACACACTCCAGCCACATGAGGTCTAGCATTGTCTTGCATTAGGAGGAACCCAGGGCCAACCGCACCAGCATATGGTCTCACAAGGGATCTGAGGATCTCATTTCGGTACCTAACGCAGTCAGGCTACCTCTGGCGAGCACATGGAGAGCTGTGCGGCCCCCCAAAGAAATGCCACCCCACACCATGACTGACCCACCGCCAAACCGGTCATGCTGGAGGATGTTGCAGGCAGCAGAACGTTCTCCACGGCGTCTCCAGACTCTGTCACGTCTGTCACATGTGCTCAGTGTTAACCTGTTGGGGGTAGGGGGCAGTATTTACACGGCCGGATAAAAAACGTACCCGATTTAACCTCTTACATCTAGACGTTCCGCTAGCGGAACACCTGCTCCAATATCCAATGATAGGCGTGGAGCGAATTACAAATTTCTTAAAAATACAAAAACTTCAATTTTTCAAACATATGACTATTTTACAGCATTTTAAAGACAAGACTCTCCTTTATCTAACCACACTGTCCGATTTCAAAAAGGCTTTACAGCGAAAGCAAAACATTAGATTATGTCAGCAGAGTACCCAGCTGGTGAGTGCTAAACTTGCTGGGTGTCTAAATAGCTAGCCCTGTGATGCCGGGCTATGTACTTAGAATATTGCAAAATGTGCTTTCACCAAAAAGCTATTTTAAAATCGGACATATCGAGTGCATAGAGGAGTTCTGTATCTATAATTCTTAAAATAATTGTTATGCTTTTTGTGAACGTTTATCGTGAGTAATTTAGTAAATGTTTAGTAAATTCACCGGAACTATGCTAGTTCTGAACGTCACATGCTAATGTTAAAAGCTGGTTTTTGATATAAATATGAACTTGATTGAACAAAACATGCATGTATTGTATAACATAATGTCCTAGGTGTGTCATCTGATGAAGATCATCAAAGGTTAGTGCTGCATTTAGCTGTCTTCTGTGTTTTTGTGACATTATATGCTAGCTTGAAAAATGGGTGTCTGATTATTTCTGGCTGGGTACTCTGCTGACATAATCTAATGTTTTGCTTTCGTTGTAAAGCCTTTTTGAAATCGGACAGTGTGGTTAGATTAACCTGTTAGGGCTAGGGGGCAGCATTTGCACGTCTGGATAAATTTTTTTACCCGATTTAATCTGGTTACTAATCCTACCCAGTAACTAGAATATGCATATACTTATTATATATGGATAGAAAACACTCTAAAGTTTCTAAAACTGTTTGAATGGTGTCTGTGAGTATAACAGAACTCATTTGGCAGGCAAAACCCTGAGACATTTTCTGACAGGAAGTGGATACCTGATGTGTTGTATTACCTTTAAACCTATCCCATTGAAAAACACAGGGGCTGAGGAATATTTTGGCACTTCCTATTGCTTCCACTAGATGTCACCAGCCTTTACAAAGTGTTTTGAGTCTTCTGGAGGGAGATCTGACCGAACAAGAGCCATGGAACGATGATGTCCCATTAGACACCTGGCGCGCGAGTTCATGTTGGGTACCCTCGTTCCAATACGTTATAAAAGAGTATGCATTCGTCCACCTTGAATATTATTCATGTTCTGGTTAAAAAAGGCCCTAATGATTTATGCTATACAACGTTTGACATGTTTGAACGAACGTAAATATATTTTTTCCCCTCGTTCATGACGAGAAGTCCGGCTGGCTTAGATCATGTGCTAACAAGACGGAGATTTTTGGACATAAATGATGAGCTTTTTTGAACAAAACTACATTCGTTATGGACCTGTGATACCTGGAAGTGACATCTGATGAAGAGAATCAAAGGTAATGGATTATTTACATAGTATTTTCGATTTTAGATCTCCCCAACATGACGTCTAGTCTGTATCGCAACGCGTATTTTTCTGGGCGCAGTGCTCAGATTATTGCAAAGTGTGATTTCCCAGTAAGGTTATTTTTAAATCTGGCAAGTTGATTGCGTTCAAGAGATGTAAATCTATAATTCTTTAAATGACAATATAATATTTTACCAATGTTTTCTAATTTTAATTATTTAATTTGTGACGCTGACTTGACTGCCGGTTATTGGAGGGAAACGATTTCCTCAACATCAATGCCATAGTAAAACGCTGTTTTTGGATATAAATATGAACTTGATAGAACTAAAAATGCATGCATTGTCTAACATAATGTCCTAGGAGTGTCATCTGATGGAGATTGTAAAAGGTTAGTGCATCATTTTAGCTGGTTTTATGGTTTTGGTGACCCTGTCTTTGACTTGACAAAACATTACACACAACTCTTGTAAATGTACTGTCCTAACATACTCTAAATTTATGCTTTCGCCGTAAAACCTTTTTGAAATCGTAAAACGTGGTTAGATTAAGGAGATGTTTATCTTTCAAAGGGTGTAAAATAGTTGTATGTTTGAAAAATTTGAATTTTGACATTTATTTGGATTCAAATTTGCCGCTCTTGAAATGCACCTGCTGTTGATGGAGTGCACCACGGGTGGCACGCTAGCGTCCCACCTAGCCCATAGAGGTTAACGAGAGTCTTGTCTTTAAAATGGTGTAAAATAGTCATATGTTTGAGAAATTGAAGTAATAGCATTTCTAAGGTATTTGAAAATCGCGCCACGGGATTACACTGGCTGTTGCGTAGGTGGGACGATTTCGTCCCGCCTAGCCCAGAGAGGTTAAGTAGGGGAGGTTCATAGATTTGAAGTACAGTGAAATTATCATCATTATTAGGTTTTGTTTGTAGTCAACTTATGGGTTTCTGAATCGGTGTAGTTTAATGAAATGCTTTTTTTGGGGAAAAAGAGCGCTTCATTGTCTCTCTGTGGAATGTTTCCTAGAAGCCACGATTCCTTAAAGGGGTATACACACATATGGAATCTTAGAAGTTACACACACACATGGAATCGTTGAAGTTTTATTTTCTGAGTTTTAATTAAATATGTGATAAGGGAATGTCTGGGAACCTGGGATCCAACATGTATAAAATGTCTGATGGTTTTTCTTTAATTTGTCTAATATAATAAGAAACACCGTTTTGAAAGGGTGGTATGACTTTTGACCTCTATCATGGCACCCCTTTGTGGTCTGATCAGCCTCATGGGAGGGCCATTTGGATGATGAATTTAAGGTCATTTGTAATACTGGTTTTAAGGAAATTTGTATAACTGATAATGATGATGGAGTTTAAATTTCTTAGACACATTGGTAATTTGAACCAATGAGAAGACAGAATGACGATAAGGGTACAATAATGTTTCTTTGTGGAGTAGTTCAGATTAGTGAATTTGATCTGATTATGTTATTTGAATATCTTTTGACCAGTAGTGGTATTTTTATACATTATAAAGCTAAGTTTAGCTGTGGTTGGATGCAGTGTAAGGAATTTAACACAACAAGGTTGTGAAATTGCCATAATATTATTATTATATTTAGCCAGAATAAGCGTAATAACGGTAGACTTAGGTTAACCTCTATGGGCTAGGTGGGACGCTAGCGTGCCACCCGTGGTGCACTCCATCAACAGCAGGTGCATTTCAAGAGCGGCAAATTTGAATCCAAATAAATGTCAAAATTCAAATTTTTCAAAAATACAACTATTTTACACCATTTGAAAGATAAACATCTCCTTAATCTAACCACGTTTTACGATTTCAAAAAGGTTTTACGGCGAAAGCATAAATTTAGAGTATGTTAGGACAGTACATTTACAAGAGTTGTGTGTAATGTTTTGTCAAGTCAAAGACAGGGTCACCAAAACCATAAAACCAGCTAAAATGATGCACTAACCTTTTACAATCTCCATCAGATGACACTCCTAGGACATTATGTTAGACAATGCATGCATTTTTAGTTCTATCAAGTTCATATTTATATCCAAAAACAGCGTTTTACTATGGCATTGATGTTGAGGAAATCGTTTCCCTCCAATAACCGGCAGTCAAGTCAGCGTCACAAATTAAATAATTAAAATTAGAAAACATTGGTAAAATATTATATTGTCATTTAAAGAATTATAGATTTACATCTCTTGAACGCAATCAACTTGCCAGATTTAAAAATAACCTTACTGGGAAATCACACTTTGCAATAATCTGAGCACTGCGCCCAGAAAAATACGCGTTGCGATACAGACTAGACGTCATGTTGGGGAGATCTAAAATCGAAAATACTATGTAAATAATCCATTACCTTTGATTCTCTTCATCAGATGTCACTTCCAGGTATCACAGGTCCATAACGAATGTAGTTTTGTTCAAAAAAGCTCATAATTTATGTCCAAAAATCTCCGTCTTGTTAGCACATGATCTAAGCCAGCCGGACTTCTCGTCATGAACGAGGGGAAAAAATATATTTACGTTCGTTCAAACATGTCAAACGTTGTATAGCATAAATCATTAGGGCCTTTTTTAACCAGAACATGAATAATATTCAAGGTGGACGAATGCATACTCTTTTATAACGTATTGGAACGAGGGTACCCAACATGAACTCGCGCGCCAGGTGTCTAATGGGACATCATCGTTCCATGGCTCTTGTTCGGTCAGATCTCCCTCCAGAAGACTCAAAACACTTTGTAAAGGCTGGTGACATCTAGTGGAAGCAATAGGAAGTGCCAAAATATTCCTCAGCCCCTGTGTTTTTCAATGGGATAGGTTTAAAGTCAATACAACACATCAGGTATCCACTTCCTGTCAGAAAATGTCTCAGGGTTTTGCCTGCCAAATGAGTTCTGTTATACACAGACACCATTCAAACAGTTTTAGAAACTTTAGAGTGTTTTCTATCCATATATAATAAGTATATGCATATTCTAGTTACTGGGTAGGATTAGTAACCAGATTAAATCGGGTACATTTTTTTTATCCAGACGTGCAAATGCTGCCCCCTAGCCCTAACAGGTTAATTAAAGGAGTTATTTTAGTGTAAGTAGTCCTGAAGTCAAATTATAGATTTTATTAAAATACCTTATTAGTAATTTTGGAAAATTTGAGCCCCGAGGGAAGCTAAATTTTGATTTATGAAAATGATATTTTACGAATCCTTCTCAGGAGGGCTGTAAGGCAGACTGTTAGTATTCTTACCAGAACAAGGTCATAAAGTCAGCAAGAGGAAGTTGCAACTCTGGCAGGAGGAAGTTATCTATTTGGGGCACACTATAACTCAAGAAGGGAGAACACTTAATTCTACCAGAAAGACAGCCATCCTAGAAGCACCTAAACCACTCAATAAGAAACAAATGATGAGTTTTCTTGGAATTATTAACTATTGCCGTGCGTGGATACCCCATTTTGCATTACATACAAGGAAGCTTAGTGAGTTGATATATGGTAAAGCTATGGCAGCAAAAGATAAGATCAAGTGGACAGATGAGGCTGAAAATCAGTTTGTAAACATTAAAAAGTTATTAACATCTAGCTCAGTACTGGCGTTTCCCAGATATGATCGCCCCTTTACCCAGAAAGTAGACTGTAGGGAGGGGTTCATGACATCAGTGATGAGGGTTTGGAGCGGGTAGTCGCACTTCGCTTCGCTCCACAGGTAATATTACATTTCATTACATTACAACGGTTTGATTTGTTTGATCTGAGCAATTTTTTCTTAGCTAGCTACATAGCCGTCTTTGTATCAAAGATAATTGTGTAGTTTAGAGTAATTATCGAGGTTAGCTAGCCAGCCAGCTGTTTTTGTCCTCCTAACTTAGTCAACACTGCTAGCTAGCCAACTAGCCAACTTCTACCGACTAGCAGCACTGTAGAAACTATTACATTACAACGGAATGACTTAGTCAACTTAGTCAACACTGCTAGCTAGCCAACTAGCCAACTTCTACCAACTAGCAGCACTGTAGAAACTATTACATTACAACGGAACGACTTGATTAGTGTAGTGCTAGCTAGCTACATAGCTGTCTTTGCTGTATTTGTATCTAAGATAATTGTGTAGTTTAGAGTAATTTATCGAGGTTAGCTAGCCAGCCGCGCCGCGACGCCGTTGTCCAGACTCCAGACTTAGTCAACACACCTAGTCATCATCAAACCCACTGCTAGCTAGCCAACCTTTACTGACTAGCAGCACTGTAGAAACTAATACACTACAACGGAACGATTTGACTAGTGCAGTGTTAGCTGTCTTTGTCATAGTCTGATAATTGTGTAGTTTAGAGTAATTATCGAGGTTAACTAGCCAGCCGCGCCGCGACGCCACGCCATTGTCCAGACTCCAGACTTAGTCAACACCCCTAGTCATCATCAAACCCACTGCTAGCTAGCCAACCTTTACTGACTAGCAGCACTGTAGAAACTAATACACTACAACGGAACGATTTGACTAGTGCAGTGTTAGTTGTCTTTGTCATAGTTTGATAACTGTGTAGATTAGAGTAATTATCGAGGTTAGCTAGCCAGCTATTTTCGTCCCCCGCGACACCATTTTTCCAAACCTAGCCAACTATTACCGACGAGCAGCATTGTAGAACTAAATACATTACAAAGGAACGTCTTGATTAGTGCAATGTTAGCTAGCTACATAGTTGCTTTTGTATCATGATAAGGTGTTGTACTGAAACTATCGAGTTTACCTAGCCAGCTACACGTTCCAACAAAGTCAACAACGCAGCCACTGCTAGCTAGCCTACTTCACCAGCCAGCAGTACTGTATCATCTTCGTCATTTTAGTCAATAAAATTTTTGCAACTTAAGCTTAACTTTCTGATCATTCGAGAAGTGTAGTCCACTTGTCATTCCAATCTCCTTTGCATTAGCATAGCCTCTTCTGTAGCCTGTCAACTATGTGTCTGTCTATCCCTGTTCTCTCCCCTCTGCACAGGCCACACAAACGCTTCACACCGCGTGGCCGCTGCCACTCTAACCTGGTGGTCCCAGCGCGCACGACCCACGTGGAGTTCCAGGTCTCCGGCAGCCTCTGGAACTGCCGGTCTGCGGCCAACAAGGCAGAGTTCATCTCAGCCTATGCTACCCTCCAGCACCTCGACTTCTTGGCACTGACGGAAACATGGATTACCACAGATAACACTGCTACTCCTACTGCTCTCTCCTCGTCTGCCCACGTGTTCTCGCATACCCCGAGAGCATCTGGCCAGCGGGGTGGTGGCACTGGAATCCTCATCTCTCCCAAGTGGACATTCTCTCTTTCTCCCCTGACCCATCTGTCTATCTCCTCATTTGAATTCCATGCTGTCACAGTTACCAGCCCTTTCAAGCTTAACCTCTATGGGCTAGGCGGGACGAATTCGTCCCACCTACGTAACAGCCACTTGAAGCCTGTGGCGCGATTTTCAAAACATTAAAAATCCTATTACTTCAATTTCTCAAACATATGACTATTTTACAGCTATTTAAAGACAAGACTCTCATTAATCTAACCACACTGTCCGATTTCAAAAAGGCTTTACAACGAAAGCAAAACATTAGATTATGTCAGCAGAGTACCAAGCCAGAAATAATCAGACACCCATTTTTCAAGCCAGCATATAATGTCACCAAAACCCAGAAGACAGCTAAATGCAGCACTCACCTTTGATGATCTTCATCAGATGACAACCCTAGGACATTATGTTATACAATACATGCATGTTTTGTTCAATCAAGTTCATATTTATATCAAAAACCAGCTTTTTACATTAGCATGTGACGTTCAGAACTAGCATACCCCCCGCAAACTTCCGGGGAATTCGCTAACATTTTACTAAATTACTCACGATAAACGTTCACAAAAAGCATAACAATTATTTTAAGAATTATAGATACAGACCTCCTCTATGCACTCGATATGTCCGATTTTAAAATAGCTTTTTGGTGAAAGCACAAAGCACAAGTACATAGCCCAGGCATCACGGGCTAGCTATTTAGACAACCGGCAAGTTTAGCACTCACCATAATCATATTTACTATTATAAAAGTTTGATTACCTTTTGTTGTCTTCGTCAGAATGCACTCCCAGGACTGCTACTTCAATAACAAATGGTGGTTTGGTCCAAAATAATCCATCGTTATATCCGAATAGCGGCGTTTTGTTCGTGCATTCCAGACACTATCCGAAATAGTAAAGAAGGGTTGTGCGCATGGCGCAATTCGTGACAAAAAAATTCTAAATATTCCATTACCGTACTTCGAAGCATGTCAACCGCTGTTTAAAATCCATTTTTATGGCATTTTTCTCGTAGAAAAGCGATAATATTCCGACCGGGAATCTCCTTTTCGGCAAACAGAGGAAAAAATCACAAAGACGGGGGCGGTCAGGTCACGCGCCTAAGCCCAGAGTCCCTTGATTGGCCACTTGAGAAAGGCGATAATGTGTTTCAGCCTGGGGCTGGGATGACGACATTCAGGTTTTTCCCGGGCTCTGAGCGCCTATGGACGACGTAGGAAGTGTCACGTTAGAGCAGAGATCCTTAGTAAAAGATAGAGATGGCAAAGAAGTTCCGGAAATGGTCAGACAGGCCACTTCCTGTAAAGGAATCTCTCAGGTTTTGACCTGCCATTTGAGTTCTGTTATACTCACAGACACCATTCAAACAGTTTTAGAAACTTTAGGGTGTTTTCTATCCATATATAATAAGTATATGCATATTCTAGTTACTGGGTAGGATTAGTAACCAGATTAAATCGGGTACGTTTTTTATCAAGCCGTGAAAATACTGCCCCCTAGCCATAAGAGGTTAACCTCCCCACGTCTACCTTTGACTCATTCCTCTCTGCCTCCTTCTTTCCACTCCTCTCCTCTTTTGACCTCACCCTCTCACCTTACCCCCCTACTCACAAGGCAGGCAATACGCTTGACCTCATCTTTACTAGATGCTGTTCGTCCACTAATCTCATTGCAACTCCCCTCCAAGTCTCCGACCACTACCTTGTATCCTTTTCCCTCTCGCTCTCATCCAACACTTCTCACTCTGCCCCTACTCGGATGGTATTGCGCCGTCCCAACCTTCGCTCTCTCTCTCCCGCTACTCTCTCCTCTTCCATCCTATCATCTCTTCCCTCTGCTCAAACCTTCTCCAACCTATCCCCTGATTCTGCCTCCTCAACCCTCCTCTCCTCCCTTTCTGCATCCTTTGATTCTCTATGTCCCCTATCCTCCAGGCCGGCTCGGTCCTCCCCTCCTGCTCCGTGGCTCGACGACTCATTGCGAGCTCACAGAACAGGGGTCCGGGCAGCCGAGCGGAAATGGAGGAAAACTCGCCTCCCTGCGGACCTGGCATCCTTTCACTCCCTCCTCTCTACATTTTCCTCTTCTGTCTCTGCTGCTAAAGCCACTTTCTACCACTCTAAATTCCAAGCATCTGTCTCTAACCCTAGGAAGCTCTTTGCCACCTTCTCCTCCCTCCTGAATCCTCCTCCTCCTATCCCCCCCTCCTCCCTCTCTGCGGATGACTTCATCAACCATTTTGAAAAGAAGGTCGACGACATCCGATCCTCGTTTGCTAAGTCAAACGACACCGCTGGTCCTGCTCACACTGCCCTACCCTGTGCTTTGACCTCTTTCTCCCCTCTCTCTCCAGATGAAATCTCGCGTCTTGTGACGGCCGGCCGCCCAACAACCTGTCCGCTTGACCCTATCCCCTCCTCTCTTCTCCAGACCATTTCCGGAGACCTTCTCCCTTACCTCACCTCGCTAATCAACTCATCCTTGACCGCTGGCTACGTCCCTTCCGTCTTCAAGTGAGCGAGAGTTGCACCCCTTCTGAAAAAACCTACACTCGATCCCTCCGATGTCAACAACTACAGACCAGTATCCCTTCTTTCTTTTCTCTCCAAAACTCTTGAACGTGCCGTCCTTGGCCAGCTCTCCTGCTATCTCTCTCAGAATGACCTTCTTGATCCAAATCAGTCAGGTTTCAAGACTGGTCATTCAACTGAGACTGCTCTTCTCTGTGTCACGGAGGCTCTCCGCACTGCTAAAGCTAACTCTCTCTCCTCTGCTCTCATCCTCCTAGACCTATCTGCTGCCTTTGATACGGTGAACCATCAGATCCTCCTCTCCACCCTCTCCGAGTTGGGCATCTCCGGCGCGGCCCACGCTTGGATTGTGTCCTACCTGACAGGTCGCTCCTACCAGGTGGCATGGCGAGAATCTGTCTCCGCACCACGTGCTCTCACCACTGGTGTCCCCCAGGGCTCTGTTCTAGGCCCTCTCCTATTCTCGCTATACACCAAGTCACTTGGCTCTGTCATATCCTCACATGGTCTCTCCTACCACTACTATGCAGACGACACACAATTAATCTTCTCCTTTCCCCCTTCTGATAACCAGGTGGCGAATCGCATCTCTGCATGTCTGGAAGACATATCAGTGTGGATGACGGATCACCACCTCAAGCTGAACCTCGGCAAGACGGAGCTGCTCTTCCTCCCGGGGAAGGACTGCCCGTTCCATGATCTCGCCATTACGTTTGACAACTCCATTGTGTCCTCCTCCCAGAGTGCTAAGAACCTTGGAGTGACCCTGGACAACACCCTGTCGTTCTCTACTAACATCAAGGTGGTGACCCGATCCTGTAGGTTCATGCTCTACAACATTCGCAGAGTACGACCCTGCCTCACACAGGAAGCGGCGCAGGTCCTAATCCAGGCACTTGTCATCTCCTGTCTGGATTACTGCAACTCGCTGTTGGCTGGGCTCCCTGCCTGTGCCATTAAACCCCTACAACTCATCCAGAATGCCGCAGCCCATCTGGTGTTCAACCTTCCCAAGTTCTCTCATGTCCCCCCGCTCCTCCGCTCTCTCCACTGGCTTCCTGTTGAAGCTCGCATCCGCTACAAGACCATGGTGCTTGCCTACGGAGCTGTGAGGGGAACGGCACCTCCGTACCTTCAGGCTCTGATCAGGCCCTACACCCAAACAAGGGCACTGCGTTCATCCACCTCTGGCCTGCTCGCCTCCCTACCTCTGAGGAAGCACAGTTCCCACTCAGCCCAGTCAAAACTGTTCGCTGCTCTGGCACCCCAATGGTGGAACAAGCTCCCTCACGACGCCAGGACAGCGGAGTCAATCACCACCTTCCGGAGACACCTGAAACCCCACCTCTAAGGAATACCTGGGATAGGATAAAGTAATCCTTCTAACCCCCCCAACCAAAAAAAAGATTTAGATGCACTATTGTAAAGTGGTTGTTCCACTGGATATCATAAGGTGAATCCACCAATTTGTAAGTCACTCTGGATAAGAGCGTCTGCTTAATGACTTAAATGTAAATGTAAATCAGTACTGACCCAGAGACACGGGGGGAAAAAAATAGGCCTATTGCTTACTATTCCTCCCGATTAGATGAAGTAGCCCAAGCCATGCCACTATGTTTGCAGTCTGTGGTGGCAGCAGCTTAGGCAGGTGAGGACTCGGCATCTGTTGTGCTCTATCATGATTTGACTTAAAAAATTCCTCATGCCGTATCCATAATGTTGTTAGAACATAAGATGGCTTACATGTCACCAGCTAGACATTTGTCTCGTATGATAATTCTTTTGAACATGCCTAATTTGACAATAGGATGTTGTACTACTCTGAACCCCTCAACATTAGTTCCTATTGCAACAGTTGGCAGCCCACATGATTGTGTAACAGAAACTGAGAAAGTTGTCCTACCAAGATCCGATTTGACTTATCTAGCTTTACCTGATGGGGAACTGACTATGTTTGTAGATGGATCATCAAGAAAGAACCATGATGGCACTAATGTGAAAGGATATGCTATAGTTACAGACACAGAGGTCTTGGAAGCAGAGCCGTTACCGAGAAACTATTCAGCACAATCAGCACAAATAGTAGCACTTACCTGTGTGTGTCAGTTAGGGACAGGAAAACATATTACTATTTACACAGACAGTGCCTATGCATTTAACCTCTCTGGGCTAGGCGGGACGAATTCGTCCCACCTACGTAACAGCCAGTTGAAGCCTGTGGCGCGATTTTCAAAACCTTAAAAATCCTATTACTTCAATTTCTCAAACATATGACTATTTTACAGCTATTTAAAGACAAGACTCTCGTTAATCTAACCACACTGTCCGATTTCAAAAAGGCTTTACAACGAAAGCAAAACATTAGATTATGTCAGCAGAGTACCAAGCCAGAAATAATCAGACACCCATTTTTCAAGCTAGCATATAATGTCACAAAAACCCAGAAGACAGCTAAATGCAGCACTAACCTTTGATGATCTTCATCAGATGACAACCCTAGGACATTATGTTATACAATACATGCATGTTTTGTTCAATCAAGTTCATATTTATATCAAAAACCAGCTTTTTACATTAGCATGTGACGTTCAGAACTAGCATACCCCCCGCAAACTTCCGGGGAATTCGCTAACAATTTACTAAATTACTCACGATAAACGTTCACAAAAAGCATAACAATTATTTTAAGAATTATAGATACAGACCTCCTCTATGCACTCGATATGTCCGATTTTAAAATAGCTTTTTGGTGAAAGCACATTTTGCAATATTCTAAGTACATAGCCCAGGCATCACGGCCTAGCTATTTAGACACCCGGCAAGTTTAGCACTCACCATAATCATATTTACTATTATAAAAGTTTGATTACCTTTTGTTGTCTTCGTCAGAATGCACTCCCAGGACTGCTACTTCAATAACAAATGTTGGTTTGGTCCAAAATAATCCATCGTTATATCCGAATAGCGGCGTTTTGTTCGTGCGTCCCAGACACTATCTGAAATGGTAAATCAGGGTCACGCGCATGGCGCAATTCGTGACAAAAAAAATCTAAATATTCCATTACTGTACTTCGAAGCATGTCAACCGCTCTTTAAAATCCATTTTTATGCCATTTTTCTCGTAAAAAAGCGATAATATTTCGACCGGGAATGTCCATTTAGCTAAACAGAGGAAAGTAAACAAAGCTTTCGGTCGACGCGGGCACGAACCTGAGTCTCACAGTACTGCAACCAGCCACTTCCCAAACCCGCTACTTTTTTTCAGCCAGAGCCTGCAAAGCCACGATTCAGCTTTTTACCGCCTTCTGAGACCGTATGGCAGCCGTAGGAAGTGTCACGGGACAGCTAAGATCCTCACTCTTCAATAAACAGAGACAAGAAGAACGACACCTTGTCAGACAGGCCACTTCCTGAATGAAACCTTCTCACATTTTTGCCTGCCAAATGAGTTCTGTTATACTCACAGACACCATTCAAACAGTTTTAGAAACTTTAGGGTGTTTTCTATCCATATGTAATAAGTATATGCATATTCTAGTTACTGGGTAGGAGTGGTAACCAGATTAAATCGGGTACGTTTTTTATCCGGCGGTGTAAATACTGCCCCCTAGCCCTAACAGGTTAACACAGTACACATATTTGCAGCCCAATGGAGAAACAGGGGAATGGTAACCACGTCTGGGAAACCTATTACACACGCTCAGTTGATTTTGAATCTATTAGATGCTGTACTTTTGCCAGAAAAGTTAGCTATTTGTAAATGTGAGGCCCACATTAGATTGGACAGATAGTGTCAGTAACAACAACAGAAAAGCAGATGCGGAAACGAAAAAGGCAGGTCTTAAACCGCAGCCGTCGACACAGCAGTTCTTAAAAGAGGAAGTAAACATAGACAAATCTATATTAAAATTGTCAGTCTAGAGCACCAGTGAAAGGGATTTCGAAATGGAAGAAGTTAGGAGCAATTTATATAAGGACGGTATTTGGTATCATGATAAGTTACCAATACTACCTAAGTCATTGTTTAGAGATGCGGCAAGATCGACACATGGGCAGAGCCATGTGTCAACAGGGGGGGATAGTAGAGCATGTTCGGAAACACTTTGTGGCCTATTGGAAAACGAACTACTTAAAAAAACATTTTTTATAATAGATAAGTATATTAAATGGGAAGAAGTGGTCCCAACTTACTGGGTGGACACGATTAGGGTAGTTGGTTTACTAGGATCTATCTCTTTAAATAATGGATTACATTTTAGCTGATCAGGTAAACCATATAGAATGCCAGAGTTAGGGAGGCCAGAACAGGTAGACATAGAAGTTGAAGATATACTAACAGAACACATGGTTAACCAAACCCGTATGTCCGAAACTTTGTGTCCAACAGGTGAATTACAGGAGAAGATGATTCACTCAATCCAACCAGGAGACTGGGTGTGGATCCAGTCCCTGAGGAGAAAAGAACTGGAAGCAGCCACGGTGGGAGGGCCCATACCAAGTGTTCCTGGTAATAGCCTTCGCGGTGAGAATAGCTGAAAGAGCTACCTGGGTTCATATCACACATTGCGGGAGGGTAAGACACACTGACACTGTCGAACAATCACAGAGTTAGGAGAAGAACCGAATACCAATAAGTTTCGGGGGTTACCTCTCTAACGAAGATTCCCTAACGCGCCCGATCCTCACTGTGTGCGTTCATAGAAGTGAAAGTGTGGGTTGGCCTCTAGCCAGTGATATATTCTCCGGGAGGGGGTGGGGCTTTACAGGGGTACTGGTCAGTCTGAGCTGTCTGATTGTGGGAGCCATATTCCTAATACACCATGAACCACTCGAGAAGGCAGAAAGTGGTAACTTGACCCATAGTGTAGAAGATGAGGAGTTTTTATGGCCTAGGTACAAAAGGTCACTCGATCTGGATAAAAAGGAAGTGAGAGTAGAGTTAGGGAAGGATGTCTCAATAGAGTTCTATGCAGACCAAATGGGGTCCCTAACCTCCTGGCAGTCTTGGACTTGGACTTCATGGGGAAGATATCTGTGTAGATCCCGGTGTAACTCATGGAATCATAGCTCACACAGAGAGAGAAGGCTATGTCAATCCACACACCCAATATAGAAACACATGGAGTATAGTGAAGGCCAGTGATTTTGACTGCAATCCAGAGCAAGGGAAGTATTGCTTGAAGATAGGAATGACCATTAAAAGCATAAAGAAAGAGGATTTAGGGTTATGGTATGTTGGCCTTGACCAGACCATTGTCGACACTGCGGTACCATTCCGAATAGTAGAGGTTAGGACAGGAGATAGTTCTACTGCCAGCCAGAATACCAGTAGTACCCCTGATAAAACGGACATTACCCGTGTAGTCATCCAGAGCCAAGGACCGGTGAGGATAGTTCAGACGAAAGATCTTAAGGAAGTGATTGAGGTGGAGACTTGGTTTGGGGATTCCAACCTATGGCTGGAATGGATTCAGTATACAGCTAGATCAGTAGCTAAAGAAGAAGGTTATGCCTGCGCAACAGCCAAACTTCAGTTGACAACCATCCCCTTTCTACTCGATGGAATTAATTTACCAAGGGGAATGGCCTGTATGGTAAAGCTGTTCATGAAGGCAAGGAAGCCAGACAGTTGCACTGATCTGCATTATCTGTCTCCTATGTGCCCATTAGATCCAGACTTCCCCCTTTCACAGTCGCAGGAGGAGACTATTATTGTGTGGCTCAACACAACACACACGGATGGAACGTAGGGGAAGTAAGAACATGCAATAGGACAGAGAATGTTACAACTGACAAGACAATGAGGGACCTGACTGGGTGGTTGAGTTCCGAGGACTTTAGTAAGACAAAAAAGGCCGAGAGCGGATGTCTGGTGGTTGTGTGGAGGTATGAAGCTGTGGCCAAACCTGCCTGCAAATTGGACTGGTATTTGTGCATTGGTACAGTTAGGCATGCCCTTCACCCTTATACAACACAAAGACCTAGTGCCAGGTGAAATAGAGGGGAGGAGTGCTTCGTCAGGGTCCTTTGACGAAAGAATTTACATTGATAGCATTGGGGTTCCAAGGGGGGTGCCTGATGAGTTTAAAGCTAGGAATCAGATATGGGCTGGATTGGAATCAAGTCTTTTTTGGTGGTCGACTCTCAATAAAAATGTGGATTGGATAAATTACATTTATTATAACCAACAGCGTTTCATCAACTATACCAGAGAGGCAATTCAAGGGTTAGCAGAACAGACAGCTGCGACCACTTTAATGGTATTGCAGAATAGAATAGCTTTGGATATGCTTCTGGCTGAAAAGGGTGGTGTGTGTGTGATGTTCGGATCTGAATGCTGTACTTTCATCCCTGAGAACACAGCTCCAGATGGATCAGTGACCAAGGCCCTGGCCGGTCTAAACAATTTAGCTCAGGAGTTAGCCTGTTAGGGCTAGGGGGCAGTATTGACACGGCTGGACAAAAAACGTACCCGATTTAATCTGGTTACCACTCCTACCCAGTAACTAGAATATGCATATACTTATTACATATGGATAGAAAACACCCTAAAGTTTCTAAAACTGTTTGAATGGTGTCTGTGAGTATAACAGAACTCATTTGGCAGGCAAAAATCTGAGAAGGTTTCATTCAGGAAGTGGCCTGTCTGACAAGGTGTTGTTCTTCTTGTCTCTGTTTATTGAAGAGTGAGGATCTTAGCTGTCCCGTGACACTTCCTACGGCTGCCATAGGGTCTCAGAAGGCGGTAAAAAGCTGAATCGTGGCTTTGCAGGCTCTGGCTGAAAAAAAGTAGCGCGTTTGGGTAGTGGCTGGTTACAGTACTGTGAGACTCAGGCTCGTGCCCGCGTCGACCGAAAGCTTTGTTTACTTTCCTCTGTTTAGCTAAATGGACATTCCCGGTCGGAATATTATCGCTTTTTTACGAGAAAAATGGCATAAAAATGGATTTTAAACAGCGGTTGACATGCTTCGAAGTACGGTAATGGAATATTTAGATTTTTTTTGTCACGAATTGCGCCATGCGCGCGGCCCTGATTTACCATTTCAGATAGTGTCTGGGACGCACGAACAAAACGCCGCTATTCGGATATAACGATGGATTATTTTGGACCAAACCAACATTTGTTATTGAAGTAGCAGTCCTGGGAGTGCATTCTGACGAAGACAACAAAAGGTAATCAAACTTTTATAATAGTAAACCTGATATTGGTGAGTGCTAAACTTGCCGGGTGTCTAAATAGCTAGCCCGTGATGCCTGGGCTATGTACTTAGAATATTGCAAAATGTGCTTTCACCAAAAAGCTATTTTAAAATCGGACATATCGAGTGCATAGAGGAGTTCTGTATCTATAATTCTTAAAATAATTGTTATGCTTTTTGTGAACGTTTATCGTGAGTAACTTAGCAAATTCCTCCGGAAGTTTGCGGGGGGTATGCTAGTTCTGAACGTCACATGCTAATGTAAAAAGCTGTTTTTTGATATAAATATGAACTTAATTGAACAAAACATGCATGTATTGTATAACATAATGTCCTAGGTGTGTCATCTGATGAAGATCATCAAAGGTTATTGCTGCATTTAGCTGTGATTTGGGTTTATGTGACATTATATGCTAGCTTGAAAAATGGGTGTCTGATTATTTCTGGCTGGGTACTCTGCTGACATAATCTAATGTTTTGCTTTCATTGTAAAGCCTTTTTGAAATCGTACAGTGTGGTTAGATTAACGAGAGTCTTGTCTTTAAAATGGTGTAAAATAGTCATATGTTTGAGAAATTGAAGTAATAGCATTTCTAAGGTATTTGAATATCGCGGTTAGGTCAACAGATAAGGACAAACTGTTCCCATCATAGCCCTTACAAAACCTTTTACAACTGATTCATCACTGTCATACCTTATAGGGTCCAGAGTTTTCCTGGTTAGGTCAACAGGTAAGGACAACCTCTGGGCCCCAGTGCAAAAAAATCCCCCCCCCCACTCTGGGACCTATGGTTGCCACCAGTCTGCTTGCCGTTGTCAGTTATCGTCAGGTACTGTATGTGGATGATCAGGGCTTTATTCAGAAAAAGTTTCTTGGGCTACTTTGATTTGCCAAGTGGGCGAGATGTGAATTCCGTGTTTATCTTCATGGACAAACTTGTTGTTCAAACCTACGATGGCTCAGCTTCAAGGGAACGTATCTGCTGTCTGTATTTCCAGCTGAGTCCCCTCCTGTTCCATGGTTTAACAAGCGATGACCACTCCACTACCATTGTCAACTACCTCCTCACATGAACTGGAAGCCACGTCTCATGTGGCCCACTCATCCACTGGCACATTGAATGTTTCCTCTCTAAGCACAGTGAGGGAACCCCTGTCAATTTTTCTCTCATTACTTTATGTAGAGTCAATCACAATCACAATCACATTATTACACATCTATTTGACTCCTTGCTTGGAGTAACTCATTCTTAGCTCTTTTGTCTCACTGTGTAGTGTTTTTGTGTTATTGTCTTCCCAGTCAAATCCTGTCCTGCACTGGTCAAGTCTCTGAACACCTCAACTCATGCCTCATACCCTCATTCAATCACTGCTGTGATCCCTTCCCAAAATGGTGTAAGTAGCCCTCTCATTCCTATTCCCCATAATATTGTACTGTAAGTGTCTTTATTAAATGCTTTAGGTTAAAATAATTACTCTTTGACGATTTTTGAAACACATTTTGACGTCTCTGTGGATCTCCCATCCTCCTCAACAACAGAAATGTCTAATAACGTCTAATACAATTCATCATTAATAATTCTGCAAGTTTTCTGTGTCCAGAAGCCTGATTCTACTCACTGTGGTAGTGTGGAAGTGTTGAGCTGTATTATTTGACCTGTGGTCCTGTTGTCCCCAGTCCCAGTGGTGAAGATAATGTCTTAATTGAGCTTCTTGTCTGTGACTGAGATACGTAATCTGCACATTTACTAAAACGTCAGCTCTCATCTCTCCCAATGTTCTCCATGTCAAACCATGAAGGCCGGGTAGTTTTTTTTCATGATTGCAACCCAGGTCATTTTAGTCGGCTGGCCCTCGCTACATATTCATCGCCAGACCCACTGGCTCCAGGTCATCTATAAGTCTTTGCTAGGTAAAGCTCCGCCTTATCTCAGCTCACTGGTCACGATAACAACACCCACCCGTAGCACGCGCTCCAGCAGGTACATCTCACTGGTCACCCCCAAAGCCTACACCTCCTTTGGCTGCCTTTCCTTCCAGTTCTCTGCAGCCAATGACTGGAACTAAGTGCAAAAATCGCTGAAGCTGGAGACTTATATTTCCCTCACTAACTTTAAACATCAGCTATCTGAGCAGCTAACCGATTTCTGCAGCTGTACATAGGCCATCTGTAAATATCCCACCCAATCTACCTACCTCATCCCCATATTGTTTTTTTTTACTTTGCTGCTCTTTTGGACACCATTATTTCTACTTGCACATCATCATCTGCTCATCTCTCACTCCAGTGTTAATCTGCTAAATTGTGATTACTTTGCTACTACGGCATATTTATTGCCATACCTCCTCACGCCATTTGCACACACTGTATATAGACTTTCTTTTTTCTATTGTGTTGACTGTACGCTTGTTTATTACATGTAATTCTGTGTTGTTGTTTCTGTCGCACTGCTTTGCTTTATCTTGGCCAGGTCGCAGTTGTAAATGAGAACTTGTTCTCAACTGGCCTACCTGGTTAAATAAAGGTGAAATAATAAAAATAAAAAGATGCTATATCATAATGAATCAGATTACATGGAGAGGGGGGACCTGATCCTAGATCAGAATGAATCAGATTACATGGAGAGGAGGGACCTGATCCTAGATCATAATGAATCAGATTACATGGAGAGAGGGGACCTGATCCTATATCATAATGAATCAGATTACATGGAGAGGGGGGACCTGATCCTATATCATAATGAATCAGATTACATGGAGATGGGGGACCTGATCCTATATCATAATGAATCAGATTACATGGAGAGGGGGGGACCTGATCCTAGATCATAATGAATCAGATTACATGGAGAGGAGGGACCTGATCCTAGATCATAATGAATCAGATTACATGGAGAGGGGGACCTGATCCTATATCATAATGAATCAGATTACATGGAGAGGGGGGACCTGATCCTAGATCATAATTAATGATCAGTTGGTGAGGGTAGACTTGGAGGCTGCTTACCTGACATGAAGTCTTTATTTTTCATGTCCTATCCCCTACCTTCCCATACCCCCTCCATTCCCCTACCTTCCCTATATCCCCTCCTCTACCCCACCTTCCCTATACCATTCCTCCTCTCCCCTACCTTCCCTATACCCCCCTCCTCTCCCCTACCTTTCCTATACCCCCTCCTCTCCCCTACCTTCCCTATACCCCCTCCTCTCCCTTCCCTATACCCCCCTCCTCTCCCCTACCTTCCCAATACCCCCCTCCTCTCCCCTACCTTCCCTATACCCCCCTCCTCTCCCCTACCTTCCCTATACCCCACCTCCTCTCCCCTACCTTCCCTATACCCCCTCCTCTCCCCTACCTTCCCTATACCCCCTCCTCTCCCCTACCTTCCCTATACCCCCCTCCTCTCCCCTACCTTCCCTATACCCCCCCCCCTATTATGTTGGACCATCATGTTTATTTGTTTGAATCTTGTCTTTGTTTGTGATCTGGTTAGAAGAGAATGACTCCTCAACCCAAGAGGCCCTGGAGCAGCTGTGATCAGGTTAGAAGAGAATGACTCCTCAACCCAAGAGGCCCTGGAGCAGCAGTGATCAGGTTAGAAGAGAATGACTCCTCAACCCAAGAGGTCCTGGAGCAGCTGTGATCAGGTTAGAAGAGAATGACTCCTCAACCCAAGAGGCCCTGGAGCAGCAGTGATCAGGTTAGAAGAGAATGACTCCTCAACCCAAGAGGCCCTGGAGCAGCTGTGATCAGGTTAGAAGAGAATGACTCCTCAACCCAAGAGGTCCTGGAGCAGCTGTGATCAGGTTAGAAGAGAATGACTCCTCAACCCAAGAGGCCCTGGAGCAGCTGTGATGAGGTTAGAAGAGAATGACTCCTCAACCCAAGAGGCCCTGGAGCAGCTGTGATCAGGTTAGAAGAGAATGACTCCTCAACCCAAGAGGCCCTGGAGCAGCTGTGAGAGAGCAGCAGTGTGGAAGTATTTGGGGAAATTTAAGGAAGGTTTCCTGGAAAAGAGGATTGACTGTTACGTAAAGGGTCAGAGCCACTGAGTGGACAAAATATTAAGGATACCTTCCTAATATTGAGTTGCGCCTGGTCAGTTTGTCATGGAAAGAAAGGTGTCCTTAATGTTTTGTGTAAATTACATAATAACTATACATTTATGGATTGATTTATATAGCCTATTGTTTTCTATTTATTCAACCTGCCATCTACCCACCTGGGGACTGAGGGTTATGAGAGAACCCCCACATCACTAGCTTCTCTTTATTCAACCTGCCATCTACTCACCTGGGGACTGAGGGTTATGAGAGAACCCCCACATCACTAGCTTCTCTTTATTCAACCTGCCATCTACCCACCTGGGGACTGAGGGTTATGAGAGAACCCCCACATCACTAGCTTGCAGGTTCTGCAGCCTTGTAAAGATAAGGAGGGGATGAATGGGAGGCAGGTTGGCATTTATTGTCATGAATCTTGCCCTGGAGGCAGGTTGGTATTTATTGTCATGAATCTTGTTCTGGAGGCAGGTTGGCATTTATTGTCATGAATCTTGTTCTGGAGGCAGGTTGGCATTTATTGTCATGAATCTTGTTCTGGAGGCAGGTTGGCATTTATTGTCATGAATCTTGCCCTGGAGGCAGGTTGGCATTTATTGGTATGAATCTTGCCCTCTAGGCAGTTCAGCAAAGTATTCACTAGCTGGCACAGGCACAAAGTAATACAATCAGATTTTAATCCTTACCTCAACCCTAACCACACTGCTAATCCTTCCCTTAAATTAAGACCATAAAACAACATTATTTTCCACAGCCAATTCTGACTTTGCAGCTGACATATCTAGAGGAAATCGCACAGTTCTGCCTCCAGGTCAAGATTCATGACAAACGTCAACATGAGACAGGGAGAAGCAATGTAAAAATCAATAACGAAATTGTTTTCACAATAAACATGCTTTTTCTTGTTTCAAGTATGTTTTATTATGAAAAGTACAATATATCCATGTATACTTGTACAACTATGGAGCGTATGTCCACATATAATTGTACAATTTGTTTTTCCAACATAAAAGACAAGAAATGATCACATTGGTATTTTAACAGTGTTATTGTAAGAGTTTAAATGTTTAAACAGAGGATACATCTAAAACAGGATAAAACAAGTGCAGTATGTTGTGAGAATGTTACTTTAACGTCGACTCATAACGTCACACTATAACTTCATGGGAGTCTTGTGGAAAGACTAACGGTGTTATTGTAAGAGGTCATGGGTCAAGGTCCTCACAATTATAGGAAGATGCGCATGTGTGTGTGTATGTGTCCTGTTTGTGTGTGTGTGTGTGTGTGTGTGTGTGTGTGTGTGTGTGTGTGTGTGTGTGTGTCCAGTGTGTGTGTGTCCAGTGTGTGTGTGTGTGTGTGAGTCCAGTGTGTGTGTGTTTGTTTGTCTAGTGTGTGTGTGTGTGTGTGTGTGTTTGTCCAGTGTGTGTGTGTGTGTGTGTGTGTTTGTTTTTGTCCAGTGTGTGTGTGTGTGTGTGTGTTTGTCCAGTGTGTGTGTGTGTGTTTGTCCAGTGTGTGTGTGTGTGTGTGTTTGTCCAGTGTGTGTGTGTGTGTGTTTGTCCAGTGTGTGTGTGTGTGTGTGTTTGTCCAGTGTGTGTGTGTGTGTGTGTTTGTCCAGTGTGTGTGTGTGTGTGTCCAGTGTGTGTGTGTGTGTGTCCAGTGTGTGTGTGTGTGTGTCCAGTGTGTGTGTGTGTGTTTGTCCAGTGTGTGTGTGTGTTTGTCCAGTGTGTGTGTGTGTGTGTGTGTGTGTGTTTGTCCAGTTTGTGTGTGTGTGTTTGTCCAGTGTGTGTGTGTGTGTGTTTGTGTGTGTGTTTGTCCAGTGTGTGTGTGTGTGTGTTTGTCCAGTGTGTGTGTGTGTGTGTGTTTGTCCAGTGTGTGTGTGTGTGTGTTTGTCCAGTGTGTGTGTGTGTGTGTGTGTGTTTGTCCAGTGTGTGTGTGTGTGTGTGTGTTTGTCCAGTGTGTGTGTGTGTGTGTGTTTGTCCAGTGTGTGTGTGTGTGTGTGTGTGTGTTTGTCCAGTGTGTGTGTGTGTGTGTGTGTTTGTCCAGTGTGTGTGTGTGTGTGTGTTTGTCCAGTGTGTGTGTGTGTGTGTGTCCAGTGTGTGTGTGTCCAGTGTGTGTGTGTCCAGTGTGTGTGTGTGTGTGTGTCCAGTGTGTGTGTGTGTGTCCAGTGTGTGTGTGTGTGTGTCCAGTGTGTGTGTGTGTGTCCAGTGTGTGTGTGTGTGTGTCCAGTGTGTGTGTGTGTGTGTCCAGTGTGTGTGTGTGTCCAGTGTGTGTGTGAGTCCAGTGTGTGTGTGTTTGTCTAGTGTGTGTGTCCAGTGTGTGTGTGTCTGTGTGTATCCAGTGTTTGTGTGTGTGTGTGTCCAGTGTGTGTGTTTGTCCACTTTGTTTGTCCAGTGTGTGTGTGTGTCCAGTGTGTGTGTGTGTGTGTGTGTATTTTTGTTTGACCAGTGTGTGTGTGTGTGTGTCCAGTGTGTGTGTGTGTGTGTGTGTGTGTGTGTGTGTGTGTCCAGTGTGTGTGTGTGTGTGTGTGTGTGTCCAGTGTGTGTGTGTGTATGTGTGTGAGTGTGTGTGTGTTTTCGTTTGTCCAGTGTGTGTGTGTGTGTGTAAGTGTGTGTGTGTGTGTGTGTGTGTGTGTGTCCAGTGTGTGTGTGTGTGTGTGTGTGTGTGTGTGTGTGTGTGTGTGTGTGTGTCCAGTGTGTGTGTGTGTGTGTGTGTCCAGTTATTATTTCAGGGACACTGAAGAGCCAACATCCCAAACCCCAAACCCTGGATAGAGGGGCTCAGTGAATGTGGAGGTGAATGTGATCAGGTGGGTCAGTGTGTCAGAGGAGGCTCTATAGAAGGACAGAGTGCCGGCTGACCAGTCCAGATACACTCCTACTCTGTGGGAGCTGGAGGGGGGGACGTCTATGGTAGTGGAGTTATTATTATACCAGCTGGAGGAGGGGACGTCTATGGTAGTGGAGTTATTATTATGCCTGGCAGAGTAACTGTTGTCATAGCAGAACAGACACCAGGACTTGTCATTGTATCCAAGCCAACAGTCCTTACTCCTTCCTCTCCTGCTGATTCCTTTATATGTCACTCCTATACCAGCCCAACTCCCACTCCACTCTACCTCCCAGTAACAGCGCCCAGTCAGACCCTCTCTACACAGCACCTGTCCCCAGTCCTCAAATCTCTCTGGGTGATCAGGATACGGCTGCTCCTCTGTCCTACATGTCACCTTTCTGTTCTCCTCAGACAGAGAGAGGAGTCTGTTTACTGTGTTTGGGTCCAGTGTGAGATCACAGACATCTGATGGATGAAACCAGACACAATATTAGAAATCATCATCATTCACATTAGAATGTTAACTCACTTTTCACTAATTCATTTAATGTAGATGTTTCTAGGTATCAAAAGGAGAAGTTAAGGTAACTTGAGACTTGTTGAATGATCATATGTTATACTGTATGGTAATATAATACACACTTATTCACATTAATTACACACACACACACACACACACACACACACACACACACACACCACACACACACATCAACTCTTTGTAAACGTTGGTGTCCCTGATTTCTGCTTCTGTAGAACTACAGATGATATTTAATATGACCAAGTCAGTAATGATGGTGGTCTTTGACTTAACTTGAATTAAGACTTATTCTTAGTCATATTCTTCACAGCAGTCAACACTCACATTTTCTAAGTCCAGGTTTCATTCTGTTCTCTCCACCATGTTCCACACTGTAGCGGTAAGCAGAAGAACAGACAGTCATTGAGGGATACACCTGAACTCTCACACACACACACACACACACACACAGCATATAGCTTTGTCCAAGTGGTGGTCAGAATGTTTGTATTAACTAGCCTGAAAAGTCAAACATGTCTGATATGAACATTGACATAAACCCTCTACATACTTGAGTTTCTCCAGTCTGCAGTGTGGATCCTCCAGTCCAGCAGAGAGCAGTCTGACTCCTGAGTCTCCTGGGTGATTGTAGCTCAGGTCCAGCTCTCTCAGGTGTGAGGGGTTTGACCTCAGAGCTGAGACCAGAGAAGCACAGCCTTCCTCTGTGACTAGACAGCCTGACAGCCTGCAAAGAGTCAAATCATATTAAAATCACACTGATATTCTTTGGTGGTGAAAATAGTGGCAGTATATTTCTTCAACATATTCAGATATATCAGTCATGAAACCTTTCATATCTATTCAGAAATGAATGTATCATATTACAAATTATCAATGTGTTACCTGCAGATAGAAACATATATAGTACAAATATTTGAGTAGACTGACCAGACCAGTTTAAAAGCAGTATCAGTCAAAAGACAGACAGTGAGGTATCAGATTTAGATTGTATTGAGTATACAGTCCACACCATAGCTATTTTGACAGTGAAGATAACAATTTAAATGTGGTTCTAAACTCTAACATTTTGGATTTCAGATCAAATGTTTCATATGAGGTGACAGTATATAATGTCACCTTTTATTTGAGGATATTTTCATACATATCTGTTTCATTATTTAGAAAAATGAAAGCACTTTATGTATCTAGTCCCCCTATTTAAAGAAGTCATATGTTTTCTGACCAATTCACTCATAGTGGCTTAAAGTAGTCACAAGTTGAGTATTTGATCCGATATTCCTTGAACGCAGCGACTACATCAAGCTTGTGACTCAAACTCGTTGATTGATTTTTCAGTTTGTTTTGGTTGTGTTTTGGGTTGTGTTTTGCCCAATATTAAAATGGTGGATGGTGTAACGTCTGCTTCCAGCTCACACTCTCAAACACGTAGATCCCCCTGAACGCAGCTCACTCTCCAGATCCCAGTCACCTGAATTCTGATCACCTGTTCACACACCTGTATGTCATTATCAAACTCTATTTAGTTCAGTTCTTTGCACCCCCATCATTGTGATGTAATGTTTGATTTGCGACACACGGCTATTCGGAGCGCTGAGTTTCCTTTAATTTACTCCTCCCGTGTATGATAGTTTTTGCCTGCCTCCCTAACGACGCCTTTTGCCTATTCCCTGCCTGTACCTTAGCCCATTGGATTTCCTGTTATCAACCTATTCCCTGCCTGTACCTTAGCCCATTGGATTTCCTGTTATCAACCTATTCCCTGCCTGTACCTTAGCCCATTGGATTTCCTGTTATCAACCTATTCCCTGCCTGTACCTTAGCCCATTGGATTTCCTGTTATCAACCTATTCCCTGCCTGTACCTTAGCCCATTGGATTTCCTGTTATCAACCTATTCCCTGCCTGTACCTTAGCCCATTGGATTTCCTGTTATCAACCTATTCCCTGCCTGTACCTTAGCCTATTGGATTTCCTGTTATCAACCTATTGCCTGATCTCCCGGACCACGGCCTTTTCCCTGCCTGTTGCATTTTTGGACCCTTTTTGATCTTCTGCCTGCCCCTGGACCTGTGGTCCTTTACAATAAACACCTGCTGAGCCCTGCACTTGAAACCAGCTCTCTGTCTCCCATCGTGTTCATTACAGATGGTGACTGGAGTCATTTTATTTATAAGTGAGTAGATAACATGTTTCTAAACACTACTAAAAGCATCCTGATGATGCCATGATTAAGAGAAATCATGAATGAATCATGAATAATAGTGAGAAAGTTACAGAAGCTACAATAAAACATGCTAACCTCTCACCATTACCAATAACAGAGGCTACAACAAAACATGCTAACCTCTCACCATTACCAATAACAGAGACTACAACAAAACATGCTAACCTCTCACCATTACCAATAACAGAGGCTACAACAAAACATGCTAACCTCTCACCATTATCAATAACAGAGGCTACAACAAAACATGCTAACCTCTCACCATAACCAATAACAGAGGCTACAACAAAACAGGCTAACCTCTCACCATTACCAATAACAGAGGCTACAACAAAACATGCTAACCTCTCACCATTATCAATAACAGAGGCTACAACAAAACATGCTAACCTCTCACCATAACCAATAACAGAGGCTACAACAAAACAGGCTAACCTCTCACCATTACCAATAACAGAGGCTACAACAAAACATGCTAACCTCTCACCATTACCAATAACAGAGGCTACAACAACACATGCTAACCTCTCACCATTACCAATAACAGAGGCTACAACAACACATGCTAACCTCTCACCATTACCAATAACAGAGACTACAACAAAACATGCTAACCTCTCACCATCACCAATAACAGAGGCTCATTCCTCATTATTCACAATTAATTCCTGATTATTCATAATCATGGTAGCATCCACATGAATGTAGAAGTGTTCAGAAACATCTATTCTTACTGACAATACAAGTGAAGTGACTCCAAAATGACAGGACATTATTCACCATTCAGTTTCTATTAGGAAAAACATCATCCAAAACACAACCAAGACAAACTGTAAATGAATTCAACAAGTTAGTAGAATCACAGGCTTGATGTAATCACTGCAGGCATGGAATATGGGACTAAATACTAAACTTATGATTAAATAAATTTGTCCAAATAATTAAGACTTCTTCAAATGGGAGAACTAAACTCAGCAATAAAAGAAACGTCCTCTCACTGTCATTTGCGTTTATTTTCAGAAAACTTAACATGTGTAAATATTTGTATGAACATAACAAGATTCAACAACTGAGACATAAACTGAACAAGTTCCACAGACATGTGACTAACAGAAATGGAATAATGTGTCCCTGAACAAAGGGGGGGGGGTCAAAATCAAAAGTAACAGTCAGTATCTGGTGTGGCCACCAGCTGCATCAAGAACTGCAGTGCATCTCTTCCTCATGGACTGCACCAGATTTGCCAGTTCTTGATGTGAGATTACCCCACTCTTCCACCAAGGCACCTGCAAGTTCCTGGACATTTCTGGGGGGAATGGCCCTAGCCCTCACCCTCCGATCCAACAGGTCCCAGATGTGCTCAATGGGACTGAGATTTCGGGCTCTTCGCTGGCCATGGCAGAACACTGACATTCCTGTCTTGCAGGAAATCACGCACAGAACATGCTGTATGGCTGGTGGCATTGTCATGCTGGAGGGTCATGTCAGGATGAGCCTGCAGGAAGGGTACCACATGAGAGAGGAGGATGTCTTCCCTGTAACGCACAGCATTGAGATTGCCTGCAATGACATCAAGCTCAGTCCGATGATGCTGTGACACACTGCCCCAGACCATGACGGACCCTCCACCTCCAAATCAATCCCGCTCCAGAGTACAGGCCTCGGTGTAACGCTCATTCCTTCGACGATAAACGCGAATCCGACCCTCACCCCTGGTGAGCCAAAACCTCGACTCGTCAGTGAAGAGCACTTTTTGACAGTCCTGTCTGGTCCAGCAACGGTGGGTTTGTGCCCATAGGCGACGTTGTTGCCGGTGATGTCTGGTGAGGACCTGCCTTACAACAGGCCTACAAGCCCTCAGCCCAGCCTCTCTCAGCCTATTGAGGACAGTCTGAGCACTGATGGAGGGATTGTGCATTCCTGGTGTAACTCGGGCAGTTGTTGCCATCCTGTACCTGTCCCGCAGGTGTGATGTTCAGATGTACCGATCCTGCGCAGGTGTTGTTACACATGGTCTGCCACTGTGAGGACGAACAGCTGTCCGTCCTGTCTCCCTGTAGCGCTGTCTTAGGCGTCTCATAGTACGGACATTGCAATTTATTGCCCTGGCCACATTTGCAGTCCTCATGCCTCCTTGCAGCATGCCTAATGCACGTTCACACAGATGAGCAGGGACTCTAGGCATCTTTCTTTGGGTGTTTTTCAGAGTCAGTAGAAAGGCCTCTTTAGTGTCCTAAGTTATCATAACTGTGACCTTCATTGCCTACCGTCTGTAAGCTGTTAGTGTCTTAAGGACCATTCCACAGGTGCATGTTCATTAATTGTTTATGGTTCATTGAACAAGCATGGGGAAACAGTGCTTAAACCCTTTTCAATAAAGATCTGTGAAGTTATTTTGATTTTTACGAATTATCTTTGAAAGACAGGGTCCTGAAAAAGGGATGTTTCTTTTTTTGCTGAGTTTAGATGCCGAAAGTGCTTTCATATCTAAAACGGTAAAAAATACAGTCTTGGCCAAAAGTTTTGAGAATGACACAAATATTAATTTTCACAAAGTCTGCTGCCTCAGTTTGTATGATGGCAATTTGCATATACTCGAGAATGTTATGAAGAGTGATCAGATCAATTGCAAATAATTGCCAAGTTCCTCTTTGCCATGCAAATGAACTGAATCCCCCAAAAACATTGCCACAAAAGGACCAGCTGACATCATGTCAGTGATTCTCTCGGTAACACAGGTGTGAGTGTTGACGAGGACAAGGCTGGAGATCACTCTGTCATGCTGATTGAGTTCGAATAACAGACTGGAAGCTTCAAAAGGAGGGTGGTGCTTGGAATCATTGTTCTCCCTCTGTCAACCATGGTTACCTGCAAGGAAACACGTGTCGTCATCATTGCTTTGCACAAAAAGGGCTTCACAGGCAAGGATATTGCTACCAGTAAGATTGCACCTAAATCAACCATTTATTGGATCATCAAGAACTTCAAGGAGAGCGGTTCAATTGTTGTGAAGAAGGCTTCAGGGCGCCCAAGAAAGTCCAGCAAACGCCAGGACTGTCTCCTAAAGTTGATTCAGCTGCGGGATCGGGGCACCACCAGTACAGAGCTTGCTCAGGAATGGCAGCAGGCAGGTGTGAGTTTTTCGGAGGATGGCCTGGTGTCAAGAAGGGCAGCAAAGAAGCCACTTCTCTCCAGGAAAAACATCAGGGACAGACTGATATTCTGAAAAAGGTACAGGGATTGGATTGCTGAGGACTGGGGTAAAGTCATTTTCTCTGATGAATCCCCTTTCCGATTGTTTGGGGCATCCGGAAAAAAGCTTGTCCGGAGAAGGCAAGGTGAGCGCTACCATCAGTCCTGTGTCATGCCAACAGTAAAGCATCCTGAGACCATTCATGTGTGGGGTTGCTTCTCAGCCAAGGGAGTGGGCTCACTCACAATTTTGCCTAAGAACACAGCCATGAATAAAGAATGGTACCAACACATCCTCCGAGAGCAACTTCTCCCAACCAGTCAGGAACAGTTTGGTGACGAACAATGCCTTTTCCAGCATGATGGAGCACCTTGCCATAAGGCAAAAGTGATAACTAAGTGGCTCTGGGAACAAAACATCGATATTTTGGGTCCATGGCCAGGAAACTCCCCAGACCTTAATCCCATTGAGAACTTGTGGTCAATCCTCAAGAGGCAGGTGGACAAACAAAAACCCACAAATTCTGACAAACTCCAAGCATTGATTATGCAAGAATGGGCTGCCATCAGTCAGGATGTGGCCCAGAAGTTAATTGACAGCATGCCAGGGCAGATTGCAGAGGTCTTGAAAAAGAAGGGTCAGCACTGCAAATATTGACTCATTGCTTCAACTTCATGTGATTGTCAATAAAAGCCTTTGACACTTATGAAATGCTTGTAATTATACTTCAGTATTCCATAGTAACATCTGACAAAAATATCTAAAGACACTGAAGCAGTAGACTTGTGAAAATTAATATTTGTGTCATTCTCAAAACTTTTGGCCACGACTGTATATGTATGAATACCTTTAAATAAAAGGTGACATTCTGTACTGTCACCTAATATGAAACATTCGATCTCAAATCCAAAATGCTGGAGCATAGCACCACATTTAAAACTGTAAGCTTCACTGTCCAAACATATATGGTGTGGACTATGTGTGTCTGGTAAACACATGTGGATCTGGTGAACAGTTATCACTTGTTGACCAACTACAGGAATACTGACCTCAGAGTCTCCAGTCTGCAGTGGGGATTCCCCAGTCCAGCAGAGAGCAGCTTCACTCCTGAATCCTTCAGGTCATTGTTACTCAGGTCCAGCTCTCTCAGGTGTGAGGGGTTTGACTCCAGAGCTGAGACCAGAGAAGCACAGCCTTCCTCTGTGACTCCACAGCCTGACAGCCTGCAAAGAGTCAAATCATATTAAAATCACACTGCTATGCTTTGGTGGTGAAAATAGAAGCAGTATATTTTTATTAACATATTCAGATACATCAGTCTCCTGAAACCTGCCATATATATTCATAAATTAATGTATCATTATTAGAAATGACAAATTATCAAAGTTTTGCCTGCAGATAGAAACATGTATAATACAAATATTTGAGTAGACTGACCAGACCAGTTTAAAAGCAGTATCAGTCAAAAGACAGACAGTGAGGTATCAGATTTAGATTGTATTGAGTATACAGTCCACACCATATCTATTTTGACAGTGAAGATAACAATTTAAATGTGGTTCTAAACTCTAACATTTTGGATTTCAGATCAAATGTTTCATGTGAGGTGACAGTATATAATGTCACCTTTTATTTGAGGATATTTTAATTCATATCTGTTTCACCATTTAGACAAATAAAAGCACTTTATGTATCTAGTCCCCCCATTTGAAGAAGTCATAAGTATTCTGACCAAATCACTCATAGTGTATTAAAATAGTCAAACGTTTAGTATTTGGTCCCATATTCCTTTAATGCAACAACTACATCAAGCTTGTGACTCAAAGTCGTGTGTTGCATTTGCAGTTTGTTTTGGTTGTGTTTTGGGTTATGTTTTGCACAATATTAAAATGGTGGATGTTTTCTGTCTAAGTGAGAAGATACATGCTGGAGCATAGCACCAAATTTAAAACTTTAAGCTTCACTGTCCAAACACATATGGTGTGGACTATGTGTGTCTGGTAAACACATGTGGATCTGGTGAACAGTTATCACTTGTTGACCAACTACAGGAATACTGACCTCAGAGTCTCCAGTTTACAGTGGGGATCCTCCAGTCCAGCAGAGAGCAGCTCCACTCCTGAATCCTTCAGGTCATTGTTACTCAGGTCCAGCTCTCTCAGGTGTGAGGGGTTTGACTCCAGAGCTGAGACCAGAGAAGCACAGCCTTCCTCTGTGACTAGACAGCCTGACAGCCTGCAAAGAGTCAAATCATATTAAAACCACACTGATATTCTTTGGTGGTGAAAATAGTAGCAGTATATTTTTTCAACATATTCAGATATATCAGTGTCCTGAAACCTTCCATATCTATTCAGAAATTAATGTATCATATTATAAATTACAAATTATCAAAGTTTTGCCTGCAGATAGAAACATGTATAATACAAATATTTGAGTAGACTGACCAGACCAGTTTAAAAGCAGTATCAGTCAAAAGACAGACAGTGAGGTATCAGATTTAGATTGTATTGAGTATACAGTCCACACCATATCTATTTTGACAGTGAAGATAACAATTTAAATGTGGTTCTAAACTCTAACATTTTGGATTTCAGATCAAATGTTTCATATGAGGTGACAGTATATAATGTCACCTTTTATTTGAGGATATTTTAATTCATATCTGTTTCACCATTTAGACAAATAAAAGCACTTTATGTATCTAGTCCCCCCATTTGAAGAAGTCATAAGTATTCTGACCAAATCACTCATAGTGTATTAAAATAGTCAAACGTTTAGTATTTGGTCCCATATTCCTTTAATGCAACAACTACATCAAGCTTGTGACTCAAAGTCGTGTGTTGCATTTGCAGTTTGTTTTGGTTGTGTTTTGGGTTATGTTTTGCACAATATTAAAATGGTGGATGTTTTCTGTCTAAGTGAGAAGATACATGCTGGAGCATAGCACCAAATTTAAAACTTTAAGCTTCACTGTCCAAACACATATGGTGTGGACTATGTGTGTCTGGTAAACACATGTGGATCTGGTGAACAGTTATCACTTGTTGACCAACTACAGGAATACTGACCTCAGAGTCTCCAGTTTACAGTGGGGATCCTCCAGTCCAGCAGAGACCAGCTTCACTCCTGAATCCTTCAGGTCATTGTTACTCAGGTCCAGCTCTCTCAGGTGTGAGGGGTTTGACTCCAGAGCTGAGACCAGAGAAGCACAGCCTTCCTCTGTGACTAGACAGCCTGACAGCCTGCAAAGAGTCAAATCATATTAAAACCACACTGATATTCTTTGGTGGTGAAAATAGTAGCAGTATATTTTTTTAACATATTCAGATATATCAGTGTCCTGAAACCTTCCATATCTATTCAGAAATTAATGTATCATATTATAAATTACAAATTATCAACGTTTTGCCTGCAGATAGAAACATGTATAGTACAAATATTTGAGTAGACTGACCAGACCAGTTTAAAAGCAGTATCAGTCAAAAGACAGACAGTGAGTTATCAGATTTAGATTGTATTGAGTATACAGTCCACACCATATCTATTTTGACAGTGAAGATAACATTTTAAATGTGGCTCTAAACTCCAACATTTTGGATTTGAGATCAAATGTTTCATTTGAGGTGACAGTATAAAATGTCACCTTTTATTTGAGGATATTTTCATACATATCTGTTTCACGTTTAAAAATGAAAGCACTTTATGTATCTAGTCCCCCTATTTGAAGAAGTCATAAGTATTTTGACCAATTCATTTATAGTGTATTAAAGTAGTCAATAGATTAGTGTTTGGTTGTAAACTAGTTGGTCTTATTTGCAGTTTGTTTTGGTTGTGTTTTGCACCAATAATAAAATGGTGGATGATGACTGGATAATTTTCTGTCTAAGTGAGTAGATAACATGTTTCTAAACACTAAATTAATCCTGATGATAACATGATTAATACAAATCATGAATGAATCATCAATAATAATGAGAGAGAAAGTTACAGAGTCTACAACAGAACATGCTAACCTCTCACCATTACCAATAACAGAGGCTACAACAAAACATGCTAACCACTCACCATTACCAATAACAGAGGCTACAACAAAACATGCTAACCACTCACCATTACCAATAACAGAGGCTACAACAAAACATGCTAACCTCTCACCATTACCAATAACAGAGACTACAACAAAACACGCTAACCTCTCACCATTACCAATAACAGAGGCTACAACAAAACATGCTAACCACTCACCATTACCAATAACAGAGGCTACAACAAAACATGCTAACCTCTCACCATTACCAATAACAGAGACTACAACAAAACATGCTAACCTCTCACCATTACCAATAACAGAGGATACAACAGAACATGCTAACCTCTCACCATTACCAATAACAGAGGCTACAACAAAACATGCTAACCTCTCACCATTACCAATAACAGAGGATACAACAGAACATGCTAACCTCTCACCATTACCAATAACAGAGACTACAACAAAACATGTTAACCTCTCACCATTACCAATAACAGAGGCTACAACAAAACATGCTAACCTCTCACCATTACCAATAACAGAGGCTACAACAAAACATGCTAACCTCTCACCATTACCAATAACAGAGGATACAACAGAACATGCTAACCTCTCACCATTACCAATAACAGAGACTACAACAAAACATGTTAACCTCTCACCATTACCAATAACAGAGGCTACAACAAAACATGCTAACCTCTCACCATTACCAATAACAGAGGCTACAACAAAACATGCTAACCTCTCACCATTACCAATAACAGAGGCTACAACAAAACATACTAACCTCTCAACATTACCAATAACAGAGGGGGTTTGATCTTTGTTAGTAGAATCACAAGCCTCACTGCAGGTGTCAGGAATCCCGCTTCCTGAGTCTGTTTCTGCCTGAGCTGACTGTTTTCTGTTTGGTGTCTAAGGGTGCGTTCAGAAACCTATCTGGTTGCCAGGCGACGAAGTTAGGCGGGAGATCTAGTGATTACCCTACACCTGCATCTCATCAACCTTCTGCACACCTGGTCCTGATCATCACCTCTTCATAAGCCCTGAGCTGACATCTATTCCCTGCTGGATCGTTAGCAACGAACAGCCTCATGTTTCCTGAGCTAGTCTTGTTGTTTTGTTCTTGTTACTGGTTACTCCCCCCCCCCGTTTACTCTGTCTACAGTCATCCTCCCGGAACATTCAACTCCCTTGACTGGCCGTCGGTGGATACAGTGACTTCATTGAATCCACCCATCTACTCTCATCAACTCACCTCCGCTGCCGCTCTGTCTCCTGGATCACTCAAATTACACATCAAGACTACCAATAAATACTCACCTTCATTTTACTCACCTTGTCCTGGTCTGCTTCTGGGTTCTGTCTTAGAGAAACGTGACAGCAGGCATGGAATATGGGACAACATGCTAAACTTATGACTATTTTAATACACTATAAGTAATATGTCCGAATAATTACGACTTTTTCAAATGGGAGAACTACATGCATAAAGTACTTTCATATCTGATAATACTGACCTCAGAGTCTCCAGTTTACAGTGGGGATTCCCCAGTCCAGCAGAGAGCAGCTTCACTCCTGAATCCTTCAGGTCATTGTTACTCAGGTCCAGATCTCTCAGGTGTGAGGGGTTTGAACTGAGAACTGAGGCCAACACTTTACAGGATGTGTCTGTGAGTTTACAGCCAGTGAGTCTGCAAACACAGAAGAAATACAATGACAGACAGGTTGTATTAAAATGATACGCTTAGCTTTCTCTGTTTACGCTGTTACCCATTTACAAATAATGTGTTGGGTTTGACCTCAGAGCTGAGACCAGAGAAGCACAGCCTTCCTCTGTGACTCCACAGCCTGACAAAGAGATCATGACTTCAAACACATTGTTAATTTAGTGTAGAAGGACAATGGCAGATGCATTTGGTTAATTCTCCCAAACAACATATAGATTCTTCTTCTGTCTCCTAGAGTTGTATGGTCATATTGTTATACTAATGTGAAAATCAATGCGTTTATTCAATGTTTTCAATATAATATTAAACACATATTATAATGCATATTTTTCTTTAACCTGAATATTTCTTCCTGATGATTAGTTTTTATATGTCATTTTATGTACTCACAGAAATGCACTGGAGGCTTTGAACACTGGCAGCAGCCTCAGAAGACCTTCCTCTGATCTGGAGTATTTCTTCAGGTCAAACACATCCAGCTCCTTTTCTGAAGTCAGCAACACAAAGACCAGAGCTGACCACTGTGCAGGTGACAGGTTGGGTTCTGAGAGACTTCCTGAGCTCAGGAAGCTTTGGATCTCCTCCACTAGAGAATGGTCATTCAGTTCATTCAGACAGTGGAACAGATTGATGCTCCTCTCTGGAGAGGGATTCTCCCTGATCTTCTCCTTGATGTACTTGACTGTTTCTTCATGGCTCTGTGAGCTGCTTCTTGTCTTTGTCAGTAGACCTCGTAAGTACTTCTGATTGGACTCCAGTGAGAGGCCCAGAAGGAAGCGGAGGAAAAGGTCCAGGTTTCCCGTCTCACTTTGTAAGGCTTTATCCACAGCACTCTTGTAGAAAGTAACTTCAGGTTCGTCTTTTGTTTTCGGTTTGTCCATTAGATTCTCATTGTTGTTGATGAATGAGAGGAACACATACACAGCAGCCAGAAACTCCTGAATGCTCAGATGAACAAAGCAGTACACCTTGTCCTGGTACAGCCCACAATCCTCTTTAAAGAGCTGTGTGCACAATCCTGAGTACACTGAGGCTTCATTGACATCAATGCCAGCCTCTTTCAGGTCTTCTTCATAGAAAATCAGATTGCCCTTCACTAGCTGTTGAAAAGCCAGTTTTCCCAGTGACAGAATGCTCTCGTTATTCCAGTGTGGATCTGTCTCTTCTTTCCCAAGATACTTTTCATTCTTCTGTTTGGTATGAAACACCACAAGGTGTGTGTACATCTCAGTCAGAGTCTTGGGCATCTCTTCTCTCTTATGTTTCAGCATGTGTTCGAGGACTGTTGCAGAAATCCAACAGAAGACTGGAATGTGGCACATGATGTGGAGGCTCCTTGATGTCTTTATGTGTGAGATGATTCTGCTGGCCAGGTCCTCATCACTGAATCTCTTTCTGAAGTACTCCTCCTTCTGTGGGTCATTGAACCCTCGTACCTCTGTCACCTGGTCAACACACCCTGAAGGGATCTTATTGGCTGCTGCAGGTCGGGTAGTTATCCAGAGGAGAGCAGAGGGAAGCAGATTTCCCTTGATGAGATTTGTCAGCAGAACATCCACTGAGGTTGACTCTGTGACGTCCCAACAGATCTTGTTCTTCTGGAAGTCTAGGGGCAGTCGGCACTCATCCAGACCATCAAAGATGAACAGAACTTTGTACTTGTCGTAGTTGGAGATTCCTGATTGTTTGGTTTCCATTGAGAAGTGATTAAGAAGTTCAATCAAAGTGTGTTTGTCCCCTTTCATCAAATTCAGCTCCCGGAAAGGGAATGAAAATACAAATTGAACATCCTGATTTGCTTTTCCTTCAGCCCAGTCCAGAATGAACTTCTGCACAGAGACTGTTTTTCCAATGCCAGCGACTCCCTTTGTCAGCACAGTTCTGATACGTTTGTCTTGTCCAGTTAAGGGTTTGAAGATGTCGTTACATTTGATTGCAGTCTCTGGTCTTGCTTGTTTCCTGGTTGTTGTCTCAATCTGTCTCAGCTCATGTTCATTATTGACCTGTCCTGTTCCACCCTCTGTGATGTAGAGCTCTGTGTAGATCTTATTGAGAAGTGTTGGGTTTCCTTGTTTAGCGATCCCCTCAAATACACATTGAAACTTCTTCTTTAGATTAGATTTGAGTTCATGTTGGCAAATCACAGCAAGCTCATCTGAACGAAGAAATAACACAGAGGATATTAATATTACATCTGTTTTAATGGCTACAGTATTGTAGGACTGTTATAAAGTTTTAAAGTATAATAATTTATTATCTTAACTGACTGTATAAACGTGTAAACGTTTTCATAATGCATTACAGACTGGTGTGACTGATTATATTATTATTGGTGTTATTGATGGTATTATTAATGTTGTCTCTCTCTGTCACTCTCTCTAAATTAATCAACACAACACATCCCTGCTGCTACTTGATGAGGTCACTAGGTGTTGTGTTAAGGCTGCTTCAATATCATTGAGTTACACAGCTACTTTAGCTGTACTTTAGCTACAGCTTTTAAATGTTATAAAACAGCATTCAACATGAGGCAGACAGATCTTACATTTCTCCAGTGTGTCAGCAAGCTCCTTCTGGTTCATTTTCCTCAGGACGTGCAGTGTGATCTTCAGAGCCCCCTCTCTGGCACTGCTCTCCTGCCTCTCATCTTCAGCGTCCACCACTTCCTTATCCTGCTTCTGACTCTCAAAGCCTTCTGGGAGTTCTGGACTAAGAATCCTCTTGAACATCTTCAGCTCGTTCTTCACAAATGTCATCATTTTCTCTTCAAGCATCTGAAATAAATCATGTAAATAAGTTAAGCAAGAGAAGAAATGCTTTCTCATTAACACATTAATGAATAATTGACAGATCAACTTTACTTGAGGTAAACAAAATCAAATGTTCATAACAGGATCACATACACTGAATATAGAGTCCAGGTCTGTTTGATGACTCTGGGAAGACTGACCACTGAGAATCTCTGACTCTGATCTCTCCTGTTGGTTTCTGTGGACAAAACATGAGATTACAGTACACACACACACACACACACACACACACACACACACACACACACACACACACACACACACACACACACACACACACACACACACACACACACACACTGTTTTAGGACTATGAAAATGGACTAAAGTAGGAGAAATGACTAGAGACAGTGTTGTTTAACACACTGACCATGACCCATGAGTTCTTCTTACCTTTGTTCAGTAGAAAAGTCTCCCTCTCTAAAGTATATAGGTTCACCCATAGACTTGTCACTCTTCATGGACACACAGCTGGGAACAGGGGAGGCTGGTCTCTCCTGCTTGATTGGTCTTCAACACAACAGAGACAAACATTACATCTCTCATCTACTCTGATCTCAGATGGGGAACATAAGAAGAGTTCCAAAACGCAACATATCACTTTACAGAAATGAGCTTTTATTGTTTAAAGAAATTATGTATTAATTATTACATCTCTCACAGACAAGGATTTGTTTAAAATCTATCACTTGATGGTTTCATTTCAGAGAGACAAAAATCTTTTTTTTATGCAAAATGCTATATATCTCCCTCACTCTCAAATGTGACCGACCGGCTCAATTTGGTCATTAACTAAATAACTACATATATAGTGATTTTGGTTTATGTCAGTTTAATTGTTTGTTATGTATAAGTTGTTATTTTATGATTGTAAGTGATAAAATTAACTAGTAATTCTCAGTAATTACTACTTTAGTAAGGAATAACACATTTTTTCAGCACTACTGCAGTTGCTAAATAATTCCAATAGATGGGAACATAAGACCACAATGACATTTCAGAATATTAGTTTAGTTTTCTCCCTGGATACACCACCACTCCCCGCGCTTCCTGCAGAACCCCTGCAGTACCTCCGCAGACCCCGGATTGAGAACCCCTGATTTAGCAGATGCTCTTATCCAGAGAGATTTACAGTAAGTGCATTCACCTTAAGATAGCTATTTATTTAGGAAATAAACTTAGTTAATTATTCATAAAATTGTCATCTTACCTCTTAGCTTTGGTGTTATGTCCGCCAGAGAGATGCATTTTGGAGGCAGGGCCCCCCTTCTCTCTCTCGCCAGAGAGACTCATTTTAGAGGCAGGGCCCCCCTCCTCTCTCTCCCCAGAGAGACTCATTTTAGAGAACTGACCCCTAAACAGAGATCCAACATGTTGGTTGTGGTTAACACAGTGACGTCCTAAACAGAGATCCAGCATGTTGGTTGTGGTTAACACAGTGACAACTAAACAGAGATCCAGCATGTTGGTTAACACAGTGACAACTAAACAGAGATCCAGCATGTTGGTTGTGGTTAACACAGTGACAACTAAACAGAGATCCAGCATGTTGGTTGTGGTTAACACAGTGACAACTAAACAGAGATCCAGCATGTTGGTTGTGGTTAACACAGTAACAACTAAACAGAGATCCAGCATGTTGGTTGTGGTTAACACAGTAACAACTAAACAGAGATCCAGCATGTTGGTTGTGGTTAACACAGTGACAACTAAACAGAGATCCAGCATGTTGGTTGTGGTTAACACAGTGACAACTAAACAGAGATCCAGCATGTTGGTTGTGGTTAACACAGTGACTAATTCTTGAATGTCAATTGTTCTCATTCATTCATTATCTCTTTGAGAAATATATTTTTAACAACTTTCTCTTTTACTTCACTACATTCATGAAGAAAATGATGTACTTTTTACTCCATACATTTTCCCTGACACCCAAAAGTACTCGTTACATGTTGAATGCTTAGCAGGACAGAAAACGGTCCAATTTGAACACTTATCAAGAGAACATCCCTACTGCCTCTGATCTGGAGGACTCACTAAACAGAGAACATCCCTGGTCATCCCTACTGCCTCTGATCTGGAGGACTCACTAAACAGAGAACATCCCTGGTCATCCCTACTGCCTCTGATCTGGAGGACTCACTAAACAGAGAACATCCCTGGTCATCCCTACTGCCTCTGATCTGGAGGACTCACTAAACAGAGAACATCCCTGGTCATTACTGCCTCTGACCTGGAGGACTCACTAAACACAAATGCTTCATTTTTAAATGATGTCTGAGTGTTGGAGTGTGACCCTGGCTATCCGTAAATTAAAATAACAAGAAAATTGTGCCGTCTGGTTTGCTTAATAAAATGATTTTTAAATGATCACTACTTTACTTTTACTTTTGATGCTTAAGTATATTTTAGCAATTACATTTACTTTTGATACTTAATTATATTTTAAACCAAATACTTTTAGACTTCTACTGAAGAAGTATTTTACTGGGTGACTTTCACTTTTAATTGAGTCATTTTCTATTAAGGTATCTTTACTTTAACTCCAGTATGAGAATTGAGTACTTTTTCCACCACTGTTCTAACGTTCTAGAGACATATGAGCCACAGTTTCAACAGACATTTTGTAACTGCGTGGGCTACAAAGTTACTTTCAGTTTCATATAAGGAAATAAAGTAACGGTCACTGGGTGAATTCGTTTTGCATTGCCCGGCTCCCCGGGTGCGCAGAGTTTACGCATTTTAGACCATTCCATTGTTCCTTAACATTAAACTCCACTCACCTGTAGCACCGGGCCATGCAAAACGAACTTCCCACTGTCGCAGGGCACTGAGACACAGAGTTCTAAACCCAGAGTTCTAAACCCAGACGCGTTTCTTCTCTTACATTATTTTAGATAAACATATAATTTACTCTAAACCAAGTTTAGCTGTGTTTTTTTCCTCCAAAATGTGAGTTACTGTAGGACTTTAATAATTGTTAACAGGCCTACAAACCCAAAAGGTTTTAATTTGAGAATGTTCATTTGTATGCCTCAAATATTAAACTGTCTTAAAATATTTAATGATTAGTTGAATCAGGTGTGTAAGTGCTGGTAAGAACAAAAGGATTGAGAAACCCTGAGATAAACATAAAACCATATAATGTAAAAGCTCCTCCACCATCTTTACCAGACGTTTTACTGATAACATGTAGACCTACTGATTAGTTTCCACTTTGAAAACTGCTGTCTGTCAGCAACTCAGCTCAAGTAGCAGTTCTACTAACTAGTAATATCTCATTCCAGGTATTCATTCTCTTACTCTGTCCTTTAGAATAGATTATTGTTCAGAAATACTTACTTTATTTTTCAATAATCTCCATATAGTGTTTTCTGCTCTGTCGTCTCAAAATGGATCCTGTACAAAAGAACAACTTTACTTTCTGTTTCAATCAGCCATCTCCCCACCCTGATAATAAAGTTTTTTATTGGTATCTTCCACTAGAGGGCAGTAAACACCTGCTGTTCGGTTTCATACAGGCAGTGTCCCAGAGTTGGATTGCTGATCTAGAATCAGGTCCCCCCTCTCCATGTAATCTGATTCATTATGATATAGGATCAGGTCCCCCCTCTCCATGTAATCTGACTCATTATGATATAGGATCAGGTCCCCCCTCTCCATGTAATCTGACTCATTATTATCTAGGATCAGGTCCCCCCCTCTCCATGTAATCTGATTCATTATGATCTAGGATCAGGTCCCCCCTCTCCATGTAATCTGATTCATTGTGATCTAGGATCAGGTCCCTCCTCTCCATGTAATCTGATTCATTATGATCTAGGATCAGGTCCACCCTCTCCATGTAATCTGATTCATTATGATCTAGGATCAGGTCCCCCCTCTCCATGTAATCTGATTCATTATGATCTAGGATCAGGTCCCCCCCTCTCCATGTAATCTGATTCATTATGATCTAGGATCAGGTTCCCCCTCTCCATGTAATCTGATTCATTATGATATAGGATCTTTTTTTTCACCTTTATTTAACCAGGTGGCCAGTTGAGAACAAGTTCTCATTTACAACTGCGACCTGGCCAAGATAAAGCAAAGCAGTGCGACAGATACAACAACACAGAGTTACATGGAATAAACAAGCGTACAGTCAACACAAAAGAAAAAAGAAAGTCTATATACAGTGTGTGCAAATGGCTTGAGGAGGTAAGGCAATAAATAGGCCGTAGTAGCAAAGTAATCACAATTTAGCAGATTAACACTGGAGTGATAGATGAGCAGATGATGATGTGTAAGTAGAGATACTGGAGTGCAAAAGAGCAGCAAAGTAAATAAAAACAATATGGGGATGAGGTAGGTAGATTGGGTGGGATATTTACAGATGGACTATGTACAGCTGCAGCGATCGGTTAGCTGCTCAGATAGCTGATGTGTAAAGTTAGTGAGGGAGATATGAGTCTCCAACCAGTGATTTTTGCAATTCGTTCCATTCACTGGCAGCAGAGAACTGGAAGGAAATGCGGCCAAAGGAGGTGTTGGCTTTGGGGATGACCAGTGAGATGTACCTGCTGGAGCGCGTGCTACTGGTGGGTGTTGTTATCGTGACCAGTGAGCTGAGATAAGGCGGAGCTTTACCTAGCATAGACTTGTAGATGACCTGGAGCCAGTGGGTCTGGCGACGAATATGTAGCGAGGGCCAGCCGACTAAAATGACCTGGGTTGCAATCATGAAAAAAAACGACCCGGCCTTCATCGTTTGACATTGAGAACATTGGGAGAGATGAGAGCTGACGTTTTAGTAAATGTGCAGATTACGTATCTCAGTCACAGACAAGAAGCTCAATTAAGACATTATCTTCACCACTGGGACTGGGGACAACAGGACCACCGGCCAAATAATACAGTTCAACACTTCCACACTACCACAGTGAGTAGAATCAGGCTTCTGATCACAGAAAACGTGCAGAATTATTAACCTGTATTTTCACGGCTGGATAAAAAACGTACCCGATTTAATCTGGTTACTACTCCTGCCCAGTAACTAGAATATGCATATAATTATTGGCTTTGGATAGAAAACACCCTAAAGTTTCTAAAACTGTTTGAATGGTGTCTGTGAGTATAACAGAACTCATATGGCAGGCAAAAACCTGAGAAGATTTCATGCAGGAAGTGGCATGTCTGACAATGTGTCGTTCTTCTTGTCTCTGTTTATTGAAGAGTGAGGATCTTAGCTGTCCCGTGACACTTCCTACGGCTGCCATAGGTTCTCAGAAGGCGGCAAAACGCTGAATCGTGGCTTTGCAGGCTCTGGCTGAAACAAAGTAGCGCGTTTGGGTAGTGGCTGGTTACAGTACTGTGAGACTCAGGCTCGTGCCCGCGTCGACCGAAAGCTTTGTTTTCTTTCCTCTGTTTAGCTAAATGGACATTCCCGGTCGGAATATTATCGCTTTTTTACGAGAAAAATGGCATAAAAATGGATTTTAAACAGCGGTTGACATGCTTCGAAGTACGGTAATGGAATATTTAGATTTTTTTTGTCACGAATTGCGCCATGCGCGCGACCCTGATTTACAATTTCTGATAGTGTCTGGGACGCACGAACAAAACGCCGCTATTCGGATATAACGATGGATTATTTTGGACCAAACCAACATTTGTTATTGAAGTAGCAGTCCTGGGAGTGCATTCTGACGAAGACAACAAAAGGTAATCAAACTTTTATAATAGTAAATCTGATATTGGTGAGTGCTAAACTTGCCGGGTGTCTAAATAGCTAGCCCGTGATGGCTGGGCTATGTACTTAGAATATTGCAAAATGTGCTTTCACCAAAAAGCTATTTTAAAATCGGACATATCGAGTGCATAGAGGAGTTCTGTATCTATAATTCTTAAAATAATTGTTATGCTTTTTGTGAACGTTTATCGTGAGTAATTTAGTAAATTGTTAGCAAATTCCCCGGAAGTTTGCGGGGGGTATGCTAGTTCTGAACGTCACATGCTAATGTAAAAAGCTGTTTTTTGATATAAATATGAACTTGATTGAAAAAAGCATGCATGTATTGTATAACATAATGTCCTAGGTGTGTCATCTGATGAAGATCATCAAAGGTTAGTGCTGCATTTAGCTGTCTTCTTGGTTTTTGTGACATTATATGCTAGCTTGAAAAATGGGTGTCTGATTATTTCTGGCTGGGTACTCTGCTGACATAATCTAATGTTTTGCTTTCGCTGTAAAGCCTTTTTGAAATCGGACAGTGTGGTTAGATAAAGGAGAGTCTTGTCTTTAAAATGCTGTGAAATAGTCATATGTTTGAAAAATTGAAGTTTTTGTATTTTTGAGGAATATGTAATTCGTGCCACGCCTATCATTGGATATTGGAGCAGGTGTTCCGCTTGCGGAACGTCTAGATGTAACAGGTTAATGATGAATTGTATTAGACGTTATTAGACATTTCTGTTGTTGAGGAGGATGGGAGACCCACAGTATAGGTGCGTAACGCACAGAGACGTCAAAAATGTGTTTCAAAAATCGTCGAAGAGTAATTATTTTAACCTAAAGCATTTAATAAAGACACTTATAGTACAATATTATGGGGAATAGGAATGAGAGGGCTACTTACTTATGATTTATTATTGGAGAATACCACAACAACATTACATGTTGGACTGTACACATTAATATGATTTATTATATACCACAACAACATTACATGTTGGACTGAACACATTAATATGATTTATTATATACCACAACAACATTACATGTTGGACTGTACACATTAATATGATTTATTATATACCACAACAACATTACATGTTGGACTGTACACATTAATATGATTTATTATATACCACAACAACATTACATGTTGGACTGAACACATTAATATGATTTATTATATACCACAACAACATTACATGTTGGACTGTACACATTAATATGATTTATTATATACCACAACAACATTACATGTTGGACTGAACACATTAATATGATTTATTATATACCACAACAACATTACATGTTGGACTGAACACATTAATATGATTTATTATATACCACAACAACATTACATGTTGGACTGTACACATTAATATGATTTATTATATACCACAACAACATTACATGTTGGACTGTACACATTAATATGATTTATTATATACTACAACAACATTACATGTTGGACTGAACACATTAATATGATTTATTATATACCACAACAACATTTCATGTTGGACTGTACACATTAATATGATTTATTATATACTACAACAACATTACATGTTGGACTGAACACATTAATATGATTTATTATTGGAGAATACCACAACAACATTACATGTTGGACTGAACACATTAATATGATTTATTATATACCACAACAACATTACATGTTGGACTGAACACATTAATATGATTTATTATATACCACAACAACATTACATGTTGGACTGTACACATTAATATGATTTATTATATACCACAACAACATTACATGTTGGACTGTACACATTAATATGATTTATTATATACTACAACAACATTACATGTTGGACTGAACACATTAATATGATTTATTATATACCACAACAACATTTCATGTTGGACTGTACACATTAATATGATTTATTATATACTACAACAACATTACATGTTGGACTGAACACATTAATATGATTTATTATTGGAGAATACCACAACAACATTACATGTTGGACTGAACACATTAATATGATTTATTATATACCACAACAACATTACATGTTGGACTGTACACATCAATATGATGTATTATATACCACAACAACATTTCATGTTGGACTGAACACATTAATATGATTTATTATATACCACAACAACATTTCATGTTGGACTGAACAAATTAATGTTATTTATTATATACCACAACAACATTTCATGTTGGACTGAACACACTAATGTTATTTATTATATACCACAACAACATTACATGTTGGACTGTACACATTAATATGATTTATTATTGGAGAATACCACAACAACATTTCATGTTGGACTGTACAAATTAATGTTATTTATTATATACCACAACAACATTTCATGTTGGACTGAACACATTAATATGATTTATTATATACCACAACAACATTACATGTTGGACTGAACAAATTAATGTTATTTATTATATACCACAACAACATTTCATGTTGGACTGTACACATTAATATGATTTATTATATACCACAACAACATTACATGTTGGACTGTACAAATTAATATGATTTATTATATACCACAACAACATTACATGTTGGACTGTACACATTAATATGATTTATTAAAAACAAAGGAGGACAAAGGCACTCTTCATATAATTAATTAAAATGCCTTTATCTGTATGTTATGTTCAATAGAAACAAAGTTTTTAAAAATCCTACGCGTTTCGGCTGCATGGCCTTCGTCAGGGAGTACAAAGAATAATACAATGACTTCTTTTGAACAGCTTTTCCAATTAGCCCTAATTTGAAGAGGGAGTGGTTACACAATGAATTGGACACACCTAGAGACGCCTTCAAGACCTCTTAGCGGAACACAAGTACGCTATACGGGTAGGCAATGAAGACTACCCCATGGCAAGGCACTACAAGTCCTTACACCATGGCAACCCTGCCTCCCTACAAGCTATGGGTATTGATCACATTCCGGCCTCTATTAGAAAAGGGGACCGTCTTAAACAGTTAAACCAAAGGGAAAGTTTTTGGATTTACAAACTACAGGCCACTAAATACCCTGGTTTACATGAAGATATGGATTTACAAACTACAGGCCACTAAATACCCTGGTTTACATGAAGATATGGATTTACAAACTACAAGCCACTAAATACCCTGGTTTACATGAAGATATGGATTTACAAACTACAGGCCACTAAATACCCTGGTTTACATGAAGATATGGATTTACAAACTACAGGCCACTAAATACCCTGGTTTACATGAAGATATGGATTTACAAACTACAGGCCACTAAATACCCTGGTTTACATGAAGATATGGATTTACAAACTACAGGCCACTAAATACCCTGGTTTACATGAAGATATGGATTTACAAACTACAGGCCACTAAATACCCTGGTTTACATGAAGATATGGATTTACAAACTACAGGCCACTAAATACCCTGGTTTACATGAAGATATGGATTTACAAACTACAGGCCACTAAATACCCTGGTTTACATGAAGATATGGATTTACAAACTACAGGCCACTAAATACCCTGGTTTACATGAAGATATGGATTTACAAACTACAGGCCACTAAATACCCTGGTTTACATGAAGATATGGATTTACAAACTACAGGCCACTAAATACCCTGGTTTACATGAAGATATGGATTTACAAACTACAGGCCACTAAATACCCTGGTTTACATGAAGATATGGATTTACAAACTACAGGCCACTAAATACCCTGGTTTACATGAAGATATGGATTTACAAACTACAGGCCACTAAATACCCTGGTTTACATGAAGATATGGATTTACAAACTACAAGCCACTAAATACCCTGGTTTACATGAAGATATGGATTTACAAACTACAGGCCACTAAATACCCTGGTTTACATGAAGATATGGATTTACAAACTACAGGCCACTAAATACCCTGGTTTACATGAAGATATGGATTTACAAACTACAGGCCACTAAATACCCTGGTTTACATGAAGATATGGATTTACAAACTACAGGCCACTAAATACCCTGGTTTACATGAAGATATGGATTTACAAACTACAAGCCACTAAATACCCTGGTTTACATGAAGATATGGATTTACAAACTACAGGCCACTAAATACCCTGGTTTACATGAAGATATGGATTTACAAACTACAGGCCACTAAATACCCTGGTTTACATGAAGATATGGATTTACAAACTACAGGCCACTAAATACCCTGGTTTACATGAAGATATGGATTTACAAACTACAGGCCACTAAATACCCTGGTTTACATGAAGATATGGATTTACAAACTACAGGCCACTAAATACCCTGGTTTACATGAAGATATGGATTTACAAACTACAGGCCACTAAATACCCTGGTTTACATGAAGATATGGATTTACAAACTACAGGCCACTAAATACCCTGGTTTACATGAAGATATGGATTTACAAACTACAAGCCACTAAATACCCTGGTTTACATGAAGATATGGATTTACAAACTACAGGCCACTAAATACCCTGGTTTACATGAAGATATGGATTTACAAACTACAGGCCACTAAATACCCTGGTTTACATGAAGATATGGATTTACAAACTACAGGCCACTAAATACCCTGGTTTACATGAAGATATGGATTTACAAACTACAAGCCACTAAATACCCTGGTTTACATGAAGATATGGATTTCTCACCATTCCTGTAGGGTTGTGATAGGTCCATTTGCTGTCATCTAGTGGACATTTTGCTCAATTGCCCTCAGCTATGTTTAGACTGTTGTTGTTCATGTTTTGCTGTGTTCTAGTGTACTATGGAATATATTGCTTTCTTATTCTTCACACTTCTCCCAGTCATGTTTAAGGTTAGAACTACCTTTCTAAGTGTTCTGATACTTCTAGCTTGGAGTTGTATTTTTTTTTGATAACATAGCTACAGTATTTCACTTTTTAATGTGTATAGTATTGCTTACTAGGTGTGTCCAATCAATTTTAACCACTCCCTTCAAATTAGGGCTAATTGGAAAAGCTGTTCAAAGGAGGACATTGTATTATTTCTTTGTATTCCCTGACGAAGGCCATGCAGCCGAAACGCGTCAGATTTTTAAAACCTTGTTTCTATTGAACATGCCATACAAATAAAGGCATTTTAATCAATTATATGAAGAGTGCCTTGGTCCTCCTTTCTATTTTATACTGTACTCTGTATTTCACACAGTGAGTCTATGCAACCTATTATGTGTCAAGGGAAGCACATTTTACTCCTGAACGTGTTTAGGCTTGCCATAACAAAGGGGTTGAATACTTTCTGACTCAAGACATTTCAGATTTAAATCTTTTATTCATTTGTAAAAAAGAAAAGAAAAACATATTTCCACTTTGACATTATGAGTTATTGTGTGTAGGACAGTGACAGTAAAATCTCAATTTAATCGATTTAAAAATTCAAAATGTGGAAAAGGTCTAGGCAGTGAATACTTTCTGAAGGCCCTGTAGCTGGTATCATGACTTTCAGCATGACAATCAACATCATAACTAAAAGTGAGAAAGAACTATATCTCACAGATCCAGGAATGGTTAAATGAACACGGATAGTCATGCCATGGTCCTTGGTCTGATGAACTGTGAGTTAACAACACACAGTTCTCCACTCCACCACCATTAGGCTGTCCACTCCCCCAGTACCTGCAGGATGAACAATACAGTTAGACTGGATACTCTCTCAGAACCTAGAGTATGAACAATACAGTTAGACTGGATACTCTCTCAGGACCTAGAGTATGAACAACACAGTTAGACTGGATACTCTCTCAGAACCTAGAGTATGAACAATACAGTTAGACTGGATACTCTCTCAGAACCTAGAGTATGAACAATACAGTTAGACTGGATACTCTCTCAGGACCTAGAGTATGAACAATACAGTTAGACTGGATACTCTCTCAGAACCTAGAGTATGAACAACACAGAGCTAGACTGACCACTCTCTCAGAACCTAGAGTATGAACAATACAGTTAGACTGGATACTCTCTCAGAACCTAGAGTATGAACAATACAGTTAGACTGGATACTCTCTCAGAACCTAGAGTATGAACAATACAGTTAGACTGGATACTCTCTCAGGACCTAGAGTATGAACAATACAGTTAGACTGGGTACTCTCTCAGAACCTAGAGTATGAACAATACAGTTAGACTGGATACTCTCTCAGGACCTAGAGTATGAACAATACAGTTAGACTGGATACTCTCTCAGAACCTAGAGTATGAACAATACAGTTAGACTGGATACTCTCTCAGAACCTAGAGTATGAACAATACAGTTAGACTGGATACTCTCTCAGGACCTAGAGTATGAACAATACAGTTAGACTGGATACTCTCTCAGAACCTAGAGTATGAACAATACAGTTAGACTGGATACTCTCTAAGAACCTAGAGTATGAACAATACAGTTAGACTGGATACTCTCTCAGGACCTAGAGTATGAACAATACAGTTAGACTGGATACTCTCTCAGAACCTAGAGTATGAACAATACAGTTAGACTGGATACTCTCTCAGAACCTAGAGTATGAACAATACAGTTAGACTGGATACTCTCTCAGAACCTAGAGTATGAACAATACAGTTAGACTGGATACTCTCTCAGAACCTAGAGTATGAACAATACAGTTAGACTGGATACTCTCTCAGGACCTAGAGTATGAACAATACAGTTAGACTGGATACTCTCTCAGAACCTAGAGTATGAACAATACAGTTAGACTGGATACTCTCTCAGGACCTAGAGTATGAACAATACAGTTAGACTGGATACTCTCTCAGAACCTAGAGTATGAACAATACAGTTAGACTGGATACTCTCTCAGAACCTAGAGTATGAACAATACAGTTAGACTGGATACTCTCTCAGAACCTAGAGTATGAACAATACAGTTAGACTGGATACTCTCTCAGAACCTAGAGTATGAACAATACAGTTAGACTGGATACTCTCTCAGAACCTAGAGTATGAACAATACAGTTAGACTGGATACTCTCTCAGAACCTAGAGTATGAACAATACAGTTAGACTGGATACTCTCTCAGAACCTAGAGTATGAACAATACAGTTAGACTGGATACTCTCTCAGGACCTAGAGTATGAACAATACAGTTAGACTGGATACTCTCTCAGAACCTAGAGTATGAACAACACACAGAATCAGTCCTACCCCTTACACGGTGGTCAGAGTTGTTAGAGCAGTAGTCTCTTACTTTGGGGTGGTCAGTGGGTTGCCGTCCACCCATTTCCAGGTCCCCTCAGTAACAGTGTCAGTCAGACCAATCCAGAAACCCTTGTTGAGGTGGAAGAGAAACTCCTGTTGGTGAGAAAGAGCTGATATTGTCAACTACTATAGACTACATGTGGAAGACTACATAGACTACATACTGGAAGATACATTACTGACCAAGGGATGTTTGATCATAACCCCCCCGCCATATCTCTCTCTCTTTCTCTCTCACCTGTTCCTTATCACTGTTGATGATCACCAGGTCTGCTCCTCTCTCCAGACAGTCATCTTTGCTCTCCCCCCAGGTTTTAGTCTCAGTAGACAGGAAGTACCAACTGGATTCAAACTTCTTCCAGTCTTTAGGGCAGGTTTGTTCTACAAGACAAAAACATGAATTTCCATCTTATTATTCTGCACCTATTATTTTAGAATACAAACACAAGTTGACTGCATATTAGATATATGATGTTATGATCATTTATTTGGTAAACTCACTCAGATTAGAGAACTTTCTCATGAGATCATTTTTCTCTTTTTGTTGCTGGTCTCTCTCTTTAGTCAGAAGGCTGTAACTGGTCTGTAGCTGGTCTCTCTCTTTAGTCAGGGTGTTACTGCTGGTCTGTAGCTGGTCTCTCTCTTTAGTCAGAAGGCTGTAACTGGTCTGTAGCTGGTCTCTCTCTTTAGACAGAAGGCTGTAACTGATCTGTAGCTGGTCTCTCTCTTTAGTCAGAAGGCTGTAACTGGTCTGTAGCTGGTCTCTCTCTTTAGTCAGAAGGCTGTAACTGGCCTGTAGCTGGTCTCTCTCTGTTGAGTCGTGATGACCAATTACTCCATCTGTAAAAGGGAAAAGTTAATCAAACATGTAACTACCACACCATTGATGATTAAGGATGATTAAGGATGATTAAGTATGATTAAGGTTGATTAAGGATGATTAAGGATGATTAAGGATGATTAAGTATTCTACTTAAGTCTCAGTGACAAAATACTAAACTTACAGTAGACAGACAGGCCTATGATCCCAGTCAGTAGGAGAACACACAGCAGCCCCAGACACACTGCAGCTACTCCAGAGGGTCTCTTCCACCACTGGAAATGTACTGAATCACAAATTATTAAAGTATGGTATTTGGTAATGTGTTTTACTGTATCATCCACGATTGGGACAAATAAATAAAATAAAATTGTATTTGTCACATGCGCCGTATCCAACAGGTGTTTTAACCTGTTGGGGCTACAGGTTAGCAATGAACCCCGAGACGGGATTGCTAACAAGGCTGGAAATTCAAAACATCAAAAATCTAATAATTTCAATTTCTCAAACAAGCAACTATTTTACACCATTTAAAAGATAAACATCTCCTTATTCCAACCACATTGTTCGATTTTCAAAGAGGCTTTACGGCAAAAGCATAAAGTTAGATTATGTTAGGACAGTACATAGCCACAAAAGTACAAACATCCATTTTCAATTCAAGGTCACCAAAAGCAGAAACCAGCTAAAATTATGCACTAACCTTTGGCAATCTCCATCAGATGACACTCCTAGGACATTATGTTATACAATACATGCATTTTTTGTTCCATCAAGTTCATATTTATATCCAAAAACAGCATTTTACAGTAGCGTGAAATTCAGATTTTTTTCTTCTCTGAAGTGCTTCCGGTGAACAACGTTACAATTTACAAAATTACTATTCGAAAACATTGGTAAATTATAATATTGTGATTCAAATAATAATAGTTTATCATTTCGTAAATGCTACTGTATTGCCAGATTTCAAAATAACTTTACTGGGAAATCACAAGTTGCAATAAACCGGGTGCTGTGCTAAGAACAATAGGCTAGGCTATATAGGTTAGCATCATCTTGTAACCAGCTAATATCAATAATACTATCGTCAATAATCCCTTACCTTTGATTATCTTCATCCATTGGCACTTCCAGGAATCCCAGGTCCACTACAAATGTGGTTTCTTTTGACAAAGTTCATAATTGATGTCCAAATAACTCCAAGTTGTTCCATGTTGTTAGCGCTTCGGTGGCTACTCAAAAGTAGTGCGGGCGGGGGGTGGGAAGTCACGGCGAAAAGTTAAAAAAGTTAAAAAAAATAATCTATTTACGTTCGTTCAAACATGTCAAACGTTGTTTAGCATCAATCTTTAGAGCCATTTTTAACGTGAAACATCAGTAATGTTTCAACACGACCGCTCCTGTGTCTAGAAAAACATCTTTGAAAATTGTCTCGAGTTACATGATTGAGCAGGTGCAGGCAATAATGGAAGTGACGACATCCCAGGGAGGTCAACTTCCCTTCCTTGTCATCCGGTCTCTGTTGATCATAGACGCTTCAAACAACTTTATAAAGATCGCTGACATCTAGTGGAAGCCGTAGGAGTTGCGAAATGAATCCTTTCTCACTGTGGTATCTATTAAACAATGATTAAAAAAAATAGTACAGCCACAAAATTCTTTTTTTATCTCAGGTTTTCTCAGGTTTTTGCCTGCCATATGAGTTTTGTTATACTTACAGACACCATTCAAACAGTTTTAGAAAATTCAGAGTGTTTTCTATCCAAATCTGGTAATAATATGCATATCCTAGCTTCTGAGTTGGTGTAGGTGGCAGTTAAAAATGGGCACATATTTTTTTCAAAATTCTCAATACTGCCCCCGTAGCCCATTAAGAAAAATACAAAAAAATGAAAATAAATAAAAGTAACAAATAATTAAAGAGCAGCAGTAAAATACCAATAGCAGGGCTTTATACAGGGAGTACCGGTACAGAGTCAGTGTGCGGGAGCACTGGTGTCGAGGTAATTGAGGTAATATGTACATGTAGGTAGAGTTATTAAAGTTACTATGCATAGATAATAAACAGAGTAGCAGCAGGGTAAAAGAGGGGGGGGACAATGCAAATAGTCTGGGTAGCCATTTGATTAGATGTTCAGGAGTCTTATGGCTTGGGGGTAGAAACTGTTTATAAGCCTCTTGGACCTAGACTTAGGCACTCTGTTACTGCTTGCCATGCGATAACAGAGAGAACAGTCTATGACTAGGGTGGCTGGAGTCTTTGACAATGTTTAACCTCTCTAGGCTAGGCGGGACGAATTCGTCCCACCTACGTAACAGCCACTACTATCCTGTGGCGCGATTTTCAAAACCTTAAAAATCCTATTACTTCAATTTCTCAAACATATGACTATTTTACAGCCATTTAAAGACAAGACTCTCGTTAATCTAACCACACTGTCCGATTTCAAAAAGGCTTTACAACGAAAGCAAAACATTAGATTATGTCAGCAGAGTACCAAGCCAGAAATAATCAGACACCCATTTTTCAAGCCAGCATATAATGTCACCAAAACCCAGAAGACAGCTAAATGCAGCACTCACCTTTGATGATCTTCATCAGATGACAACCCTAGGACATTATGTTATACAATACATGCATGTTTTGTTCAATCAAGTTCATATTTATATCAAAAACCAGCTTTTTACATTAGCATGTGACGTTCAGAACTAGCATACCCCCCGCAAACTTCCGGGGAATTCGCTAACATTTTACTAAATTACTCACGATAAACGTTCACAAAAAGCATAACAATTATTTTAATAATTATAGATACAGACCTCCTCTATGCACTCGATATGTCCGATTTTAAAATAGCTTTTTGGTGAAAGCACATTTTGCAATATTCTAAGTACATAGCCCAGGCATCACGGGCTCGCTATTTAGACACCCGGCAAGTTTAGCACTCACCATAATCATATTTACTATTATAAAATTTCATTACCTTTTGTTGTCTTCGTCAGAATACACACCCAGGACTGCTACTTAAATAACAAATGTTGGTTTGGTCCAAAATAATCCATCGTTATATCCGAATAGCGGCGTTTTGTTCGTGCGTTCCAGACACTATCCGAAATAGTAAAGAAGTGTCACGCGCATGGCGCAATTCGTGACAACAAAATTCTAAGTATTCCATTACCGTACTTCGAAGCATGTCAACCGCTGTTTAAAATCAATTTTTACGACATTTTTCTCATAGAAAAGCGATAACATTCCGACAGGGAATCTCCTTTTCGGCAAACAGAGGAAAAAATCCCAAAGGCGGGGGCGGTCGGGGTCATGCGCATAAGCTAGTGTCTCTTGATCGGCCACTTGAGAAAGGCGATAATGTGTTTCAGCCTGGGGCTGGAATGACGACATTCTGTTTTTTCCCGGGCTCTGAGCGCCTATGGACGACGTGGGAAGTGTCACGTTAGAGCAGAGATCCTTAGTAAATGATAGAGATGGAAAAGAAGTTCAACAAATGGTCAGACAGGCCACTTCCTGTAAAGGAATCTCTCAGGTTTTGATGCTCAGTTAGGATGCTCTCGGTGGTGCAGCGTTAGAACCTTTTGAGGATCTGAGGACCCATGCCAAATGTTTTCAGTCTGTTGTGCCCTCTTTTCAGATTTTGTTGTGCCCTCTTCACAACCGTCTTGGTGTGTTTGGACCATGTTAGTTTGTTGGTGATGTGGACACCAATGAACTTGAAACTCTCAACCTGCTCCACTACAGCCCCATCGATGAGAACAGGGGCATGCTCGGTCCTCCTTTTCCTGTAGTCCGCGATCATCTCCTTTGTCTTGATCACGTTGAGGGAGAGGTTGTTGTCCTTGCACCACATGGCCAGGTCTCTGACCTCCTCCCTATAGGCTGTCTTGTCATTGTCGGTGATCAGGCCTACCCCTGTTGTGTCATCGGCAAACTTAATGATGGTGTTGGAGTCATGCCTGGCCATGCAGTCATGAGTGAACAGGGAGTACAGGAGGGTACTGAGCACGCACCCCTGAGGGGCCCCCGTGTTGAGGATCAGCGTGGCGGATGTGTTGTTACCTACCCTTACCACCTGGGGGGCGGCCCGTCTGGAAGTCCAGAATCCAGTTACAGAGGGAGGTGTTTAGTCCCAGGGTCCTTAGCTTATTGATGAGCGTTGAGGGTACTATGGTGTTGAACACTGATCTGTAGTCAAGGAATAGCATTCTCACATAGGTGTTCCTTTTGTCCAGGTGGGAAAGGGCAGTGTGGAGTGCAATAGAGATTGCATCATCTGTGGATTTGTTTGGGTGATATGCAAATTGGAGTGGGTCTTGGGTTTCTGGGATAATGGTGTTGATGTGAGCCATTACCAGCCTTCCACTAACTGTTGCTACGGGTCGGTAGTCATTTAGGCAGGTTACCTTAGTGTTCTTGGGCACAGGGTGGTCTGTTTAACCTCTATGGGCTAACCTACTCAACAGCCAGTTGAATACTGTGGCGCAATTTTCAAATACCTTAGATATGCTATTACTTAACCTGTTAGGGCTAGGGGGCAGCATTGACACGGCTGGATAAAAAACATACCCGATTTAATCTGGTTACCACTCCTACTCAGTAACTAGAATATGCATATACTTATTACATATGGATAGAAAACACCCTAAATTTTCTAAAACTGTTTGAATGGTGTCTGTGAGTATAACAGAACTCAAATGGCAGGTCAAAACCTGAGAGATTCCTTTACAGGAAGTGGCCTGTCTGACCATTTCTGGAACTTCTTTGCCATCTCTATCATTTACTAAGGATCTCTGCTCTAACGTGACACTTCCCACGTCGTCCATAGGCTCTCAGAGCCCGGGAAAAAAGAGAATGTCGTCATTCCAGCCCCAGGCTGAAACACATTATCGCCTTTCTCAAGTGGCCCATCAAGAGACACTAGCTTATGCGCGTGACCCCGACCGCCCCCGCCTTTGGGATTTTTTCCTCTGTTTGCCGAAAAGGAGATTCCCTGTCGGAATTGTATCGCTTTTCTACGAGAAAAATGACGTAAAAATTGATTTTAAACAGCGGTTGACATGCTTCGACGTACGGCAATGGAATACTTTGAATTTTATTGTCAGGAATTGCGCCAAGCGCGCGACACTTCTTTACTATTTCGGATAGTGTCTGGAACGCACGAACAAAACGCCGCTATTCGGATATAACGATGGATTATTTCACAAAAAGCATAACAATTATTTTAAGAATTATAGATACAGAACTCCTCTATGCACTCAATATGTCCGATTTTAAAATAGCTTTTCGGTGAAAGCACATTTTGCAAAATTTTCAGTAGATAGCCCGGCATCACAGGGCTAGCTATTTAGACACCCAGCAAGTTTAGCACTCATCAAAGTCAGATTTACTATAAGAAAAATGTTATTACCTTTGTTGTCTTTGTCAGAATGCACTCCCAGGACTTCTACTTCAATAACAAATGTTGGTTTGGTCCAAAATAATCCATCGTTATATCCAAACAGCGGCGTTTTGTTTGTGCGTTCTAGACACTATCCTAAAGGGTAAATAAGGGTGGCGAGCATGGCGCAATTCGTGACAAAAAAATTCTAAATATTACATTTCCGTACTTCGAAGCATGTCAACCGCTGTTTAAAATCAATTTTTATGCCATTTTTCTCATAAAAAAGCGATAATATTCAGACCGGGAATCTGCTTTTAGGTAAACAGACAAAGGAAAAGAAAGCATTCGGTCGAAGCGGGCACGCGCCTAAGCCCATAGTACTCTGTGTGGCCACTTGCCAAAAGCGATAAAGTGTTTCAGCCAGAGCCTGCATCGATATCGTTCAGCTTTTTCCCGGGCTCTGAGACCCTATGGAAGCCGTAGGAAGTGTCACGTTATTGCACAGATCCTGAGTCTTCAATAAAAAGAGCCAAGATGAAACACTACTTCTCAGACAGGCCACTTCCTGCTTGAAATCTTCTCAGGTTTTGGCCTGCCATATGAGTTCTGTTATACTCACAGACACCATTCAAACAGTTTTAGAAACTTTAGGGTGTTTTCTATCCAAAGCCAATAATTATATGCATATTCTAGTTACTGGGCAGGAGTAGTAACCAGATTAAATCGGGTACGTTTTTTATCCAGCCGTGTCAATACTGCCCCCTAGCCCTAACAGGTTAAAACATGTTGGGATTACAGACAGACAGTGAGAGGTTGAAAATGTAAGTGAAGACACTTGCAAGTTGGTCAGCACATGCTCAGAGTACACGTCCTGGTAATCCGTCTGGCCCTGCGGCCTTGTGAATGTTGACCTGTCTAAAGGTCTTACTCACGTCGGCTACGGAGAGCGTGATCACACAGTCGTCCAGAACAAAGCCATATTGCTACATGGCAATCTCACCTGTTTAGTGTGTGTGTGTGTGTGTGTGTGTGTGTGTGTGTGTGTGTGTGTGTGTGTGTGTGTGTGTGTGTGTGTGTAATCTTACCTGAATCAACAACTCCATCTCTTGAACTGGGCTTGAAGGCTCTTACATTGGAATATAATTGGTCATCAATCTCTGTGTTCTTCATTGCATCAAGCTCATCGTCTTCAAATCCATCTGAGTTTTCATAGACTCCCTCTGACATCTTAACACACTTGTGGTGAAATACAGTAACTTCTAACCTCAACTCTAATATACGTCTATAGCTGTGTCTTCTCCCCGCAAAGTCCTGCGTCTGTGTGACTTTAGGTAGTGAAACTCTTTATCAGTCAACCACAGTGAAGGGGAAATTGTGAAATTAGCACAACCCTGGCCACTACGTGACTCCCACCAGCCTTAGTGTGATAATATAATACATGATATGACTCCCACCAGCCTTAGTGTGATAATATACTACATGATATGACTCCCACCAGCATTAGTGTGATAATATAATACATGATATGACTCCCACCAGCCTTAGTGTGATTATATAATACATGATATGACTCCCACCAGCCTTAGTGTGATAATATAATACATGATATGACTCCCACCACCCTTAGTTTGATTATACATTGCTCAAAAAAATAAAGGGAACACTAAAATAACACATCCTAGATCTTAATGAATGAAATAATCTTATGAAATACTTTTTTCTTTACATAGTTGAATGTGCTGACAACAAAATCACACAATAATAATTTATTGAAATCCAATTTATCAACCCATGGAGGTCTGGATTTGGAGTCACACTCAAAATTAAAGTGGAAAAACACACTACAGGCTGATCCAACATTGATGTAATGTCCTTAAAACAAGTCAAAATGAGGCTCAGTAGTGTGTGTGGCCTCCACGTGCCTGTATGACCTCCCTACAACGCCTGGACATGCTCCTGATGAGGTGGCGAATGGTCTCCTGAGGGATCTCCTCCCAGACCTGGACTAAAGCATCCGCCAACTCCTGGACAGTCTGTGGTGCAACGTGGCGTTGGTGGATGGAGTGAGACATGATGTCCCAGAGGTGCTCAATTGGATGCAGGTCTGGGGAACGGGCGGGCCAGTCCATAGCATCAATGCCTTCCTCTTGCAGGAACTGCTGACACACTCCAGCCACATGAGGTCTAGCATTGTCTTGCATTAGGAGGAACCCAGGGCCAACCGTACCAGCATATGGTCTCACAAGGGATCTGAGGATCTCATTTCGGTACCTAACGCAGTCAGGCTACCTCTGGCGAGCACATGGAGAGCTGTGCGGCCCCCCAAAGAAATGCCACCCCACACCATGACTGACCCACCGCCAAACCGGTCATGCTGGAGGATGTTGCAGGCAGCAGAACGTTCTCCACGGCGTCTCCAGACTCTGTCACGTCTGTCACATGTGCTCAGTGTTTACCTGTTGGGGGTAGGGGGCAGTATTTACACGGCCGGATAAAAAACGTACCCGATTTAACCTCTTACATCTAGACGTTCCGCTAGCGGAACACCTGCTCCAATATCCAATGATAGGCGTGGCGCGAATTACAAATTTCTCAAAAATACAAAAACTTCAATTTTTCAAACATATGACTATTTTACAGCATTTTAAAGACAAGACTCTCCTTTATCTAACCACACTGTCCGATTTCAAAAAGGCTTTACAGCGAAAGCAAAACATTAGATTATGTCAGCAGAGTACCCAGCTGGTGAGTGCTAAACTTGCTGGGTGTCTAAATAGCTAGCCCTGTGATGCCGGGATATGTACTTAGAATATTGCAAAATGTGCTTTCACCAAAAAGCTATTTTAAAATCGGACATATCGAGTGCATAGAGGAGTTCTGTATCTATAATTCTTAAAATAATTGTTATGCTTTTTGTGAACGTTTATCGTGAGTAATTTAGTAAATGTTTAGTAAATTCACCGGAACTATGCTAGTTCTGAACGTCACATGCTAATGTTAAAAGCTGGTTTTTGATATAAATATGAACTTGATTGAACAAAACATGCATGTATTGTATAACATAATGTCCTAGGTGTGTCATCTGATGAAGATCATCAAAGGTTAGTGCTGCATTTAGCTGTCTTCTGTGTTTTTGTGACATTATATGCTAGCTTGAAAAATGGGTGTCTGATTATTTCTGGCTGGGTACTCTGCTGACATAATCTAATGTTTTGCTTTCGTTGTAAAGCCTTTTTGAAATCGGACAGTGTGGTTAGATTAACCTGTTAGGGCTAGGGGGCAGCATTTGCACGTCTGGATAAAAAAATGTACCCGATTTAATCTGGTTACTAATCCTACCCAGTAACTAGAATATGCATATACTTATTATATATGGATAGAAAACACTCTAAAGTTTCTAAAACTGTTTGAATGGTGTCTGTGAGTATAACAGAACTCATTTGGCAGGCAAAACCCTGAGACATTTTCTGACAGGAAGTGGATACCTGATGTGTTGTATTACCTTTAAACCTATCCCATTGAAAAACACAGGGGCTGAGGAATATTTTGGCACTTCCTATTGCTTCCACTAGATGTCACCAGCCTTTACAAAGTGTTTTGAGTCTTCTGGAGGGAGATCTGACCGAACAAGAGCCATGGAACGATGATGTCCCATTAGACACCTGGCGCGCGAGTTCATGTTGGGTACCCTCGTTCCAATACGTTATAAAAGAGTATGCATTCGTCCACCTTGAATATTATTCATGTTCTGGTTAAAAAAGGCCCTAATGATTTATGCTATACAACGTTTGACATGTTTGAACGAACGTAAATATATTTTTTCCCCTCGTTCATGACGAGAAGTCCGGCTGGCTTAGATCATGTGCTAACAAGACGGAGATTTTTGGACATAAATGATGAGCTTTTTTGAACAAAACTACATTCGTTATGGACCTGTGATACCTGGAAGTGACATCTGATGAAGAGAATCAAAGGTAATGGATTATTTACATAGTATTTTCGATTTTAGATCTCCCCAACATGACGTCTAGTCTGTATCGCAACGCGTATTTTTCTGGGCGCAGTGCTCAGATTATTGCAAAGTGTGATTTCCCAGTAAGGTTATTTTTAAATGTGGCAAGTTGATTGCGTTCAAGAGATGTAAATCTATAATTCTTTAAATGACAATATAATATTTTACCAATGTTTTCTAATTTTAATTATTTAATTTGTGACGCTGACTTGACTGCCGGTTATTGGAGGGAAACGATTTCCTCAACATCAATGCCATAGTAAAACGCTGTTTTTGGATATAAATATGAACTTGATAGAACTAAAAATGCATGCATTGTCTAACATAATGTCCTAGGAGTGTCATCTGATGGAGATTGTAAAAGGTTAGTGCATCATTTTAGCTGGTTTTATGGTTTTGGTGACCCTGTCTTTGACTTGACAAAACATTACACACAACTCTTGTAAATGTACTGTCCTAACATACTCTAAATTTATGCTTTCGCCGTAAAACCTTTTTGAAATCGTAAAACGTGGTTAGATTAAGGAGATGTTTATCTTTCAAAGGGTGTAAAATAGTTGTATGTTTGAAAAATTTGAATTTTGACATTTATTTGGATTCAAATTTGCCGCTCTTGAAATGCACCTGCTGTTGATGGAGTGCACCACGGGTGGCACGCTAGCGTCCCACCTAGCCCATAGAGGTTAACGAGAGTCTTGTCTTTAAAATGGTGTAAAATAGTCATATGTTTGAGAAATTGAAGTAATAGCATTTCTAAGGTATTTGAAAATCGCGCCACGGGATTACACTGGCTGTTGCGTAGGTGGGACGATTTCGTCCCGCCTAGCCCAGAGAGGTTAAGTAGGGGAGGTTCATAGATTTGAAGTACAGTGAAATTATCATCATTATTAGGTTTTGTTTGTAGTCAACTTATGGGTTTCTGAATCGGTGTAGTTTAATGAAATGCTTTTTTTGGGGAAAAAGAGCGCTTCATTGTCTCTCTGTGGAATGTTTCCTAGAAGCCACGATTCCTTAAAGGGGTATACACACATATGGAATCTTAGAAGTTACACACACACATGGAATCATTGAAGTTTTATTTTCTGAGTTTTAATTAAATATGTGATAAGGGAATGGTCTGGGAACCTGGGATCCAACATGTATAAAATGTCTGATGGTTTTTCTTTAATTTGTCTAATATAATAAGAAACACCGTTTTGAAAGGGTGGTATGACTTTTGACCTCTATCATGGCACCCCTTTGTGGTCTGATCAGCCTCATGGGAGGGCCATTTGGATGATGAATTTAACGGCATTTGTAATACTGGTTTTAAGGAAATTTGTATAACTGATAATGATGATGGAGTTTAAAGTTCTTAGACACATTGGTAATTTGAACCAATGAGAAGACAGAATGACGATAAGGGTACAATAATGTTTCTTTGTGGAGTAGTTCAGATTAGTGAATTTGATCTGATTATGTTATTTGAATATCTTTTGACCAGTAGTGGTATTTTTATACATTATAAAGCTAAGTTTAGCTGTGGTTGGATGCAGTGTAAGGAATTTAACACAACAAGGTTGTGAAATTGCCATAATATTATTATTATATTTAGCCAGAATAAGCGTAATAACGGTAGACTTAGGTTAAGTATATAGGATATATTCTAAGCCAACAGGACAGGGATATATGACATCTGTGGTGATCATGAAGAGTATGGAGATACATTTAAGTAGCTATGGTATCATCTCAGGGATTACTATTATAAGACATGTGGATTTTTCTAAAATACATGAGAGCCTTGTGTCAAAAGGGTGGGCCAGGAGGAGAGCAAGATAGAGAGCAGAAGGTAAGATTCCCATAATAAGTCAGGATTGAGAGAAGATAGAAGTGATACAGAATTGTTAGATAACAGTTACTGAGTGGAGAGCAGCATAGTTAAGTTTTAGGCAGGTAAAAATGAAAACTGAATTGTAGAAGTGAGAACTTAACCTGGGGTCCACTTAGGCGTGGGGCCCGATTAATGTCAGGATGATTTGTTTTTAACTTAGGAACAGGAAGAAGAGTTAAAAGCGGTACCCTCCGTGTTAGGGTCCCAAGGACCCATTGATGTGGGGTTAATTAAAGGAGTTATTTTAGTGTAAGTAGTCCTGAAGTCAAATTATAGATTTTATTAAAATACCTTATTAGTAATTTAGGAAAATTTGAGCCCCGAGGGAAGCTAAATTTTGATTTATGGAAATGATATTTTACGAATCCTTCTCAGGAGGGCTGTAAGGCAGACTGTTAGTATTCTTAGCAGAACAAGGTCATAAAGTCAGCAAGAGGAAGTTGCAACTCTGGCAGGAGGAAGTTATCTATTTGGGGCACACTATAACTCAAGAAGGGAGAACACTTAATTCTACCAGAAAGACAGCCATCCTAGAAGCACCTAAACCACTCAATAAGAAACAAATGATGAGTTTTCTTGGAATTATTAACTATTGCAGTGCGTGGATACCCCATTTTGCATTACATACAGGGAAGCTTAGTGAGTTGATATATGGTAAAGCTATGGCAGCAAAAGATAAGATCAAGTGGACAGATGAGGCTGAAAATCAGTTTGTAAACATTAAAAAGTTATTAACATCTAGCTCAGTACTGGCGTTTCCCAGATATGATCGCCCCTTTACCCAGAAAGTAGACTGTAGGGAGGGGTTCATGACATCAGTGATGAGGGTTTGGAGCGGGTAGACGCACTTCGCTTCGCTCCACAGGTAATATTACATTTCATTACATTACAACGGTTTGATTTGTTTGATCTGAGCAATTTTTTCTTAGCTAGCTACATAGCCGTCTTTGTATCAAAGATAATTGTGTAGTTTAGAGTAATTATCGAGGTTAGCTAGCCAGCCAGCTGTTTTCGTCCTCCTAACTTAGTCAACACTACTAGCTAGCCAACTAGCCAACTTCTACCGACTAGCAGCACTGTAGAAACTATTACATTACAACGGAATGACTTAGTCAACTTAGTCAACACTGCTAGCTAGCCAACTAGCCAACTTCTACCAACTAGCAGCACTGTAGAAACTATTACATTACAACGGAACGACTTGATTAGTGTAGTGCTAGCTAGCTACATAGCTGTCTTTGCTGTATTTGTATCTAAGATAATTGTGTAGTTTAGAGTAATTTATCGAGGTTAGCTAGCCAGCCGCGCCGCGACGCCGTTGTCCAGACTCCAGACTTAGTCAACACACCTAGTCATCATCAAACCCACTGCTAGCTAGCCAACCTTTACTGACTAGCAGCACTGTAGAAACTAATACACTACAACGGAACGATTTGACTAGTGCAGTGTTAGTTGTCTTTGTCATAGTTTGATAACTGTGTAGATTAGAGTAATTATCGAGGTTAGCTAGCCAGCTATTTTCGTCCCCCGCGACGCCATTTTTCCAAACCTAGCCAACTATTACCGACGAGCAGCATTGTAGAACTAAATACATTACAAAGGAACATCTTGATTAGTGCAATGTTAGCTAGCTACATAGTTGCTTTTGTATCATGATAAGGTGTTGTACTGAAACTATCGAGGTTACCTAGCCAGCTACACGTTCCAACAAAGTCAACAACGCAGCCACTGCTAGCTAGCCTACTTCACCAGCCAGCAGTACTGTATCATCTTCGTCATTTTAGTCAATAAAATTTTTGCAACTTAAGCTTAACTTTCTGAACATTCGAGAAGTGTAGTCCACTTGTCATTCCAATCTCCTTTGCATTAGCATAGCCTCTTCTGTAGCCTGTCAACTATGTGTCTGTCTATCCCTGTTCTCTCCCCTCTGCACAGGCCACACAAACGCTTCACACCGCGTGGCCGCTGACACTCTAACCTGGTGGTCCCAGCGCGCACGACCCACGTGGAGTTCCAGGTCTCCGGCAGCCTCTGGAACTGCCGGTCTGCGGCCAACAAGGCAGAGTTCATCTCAGCCTATGCTACCCTCCAGCACCTCGACTTCTTGGCACTGACGGAAACATGGATTACCACAGATAACACTGCTACTCCTACTGCTCTCTCCTCGTCTGCCCACGTGTTCTCGCATACCCCGAGAGCATCTGGCCAGCGGGGTGGTGGCACTGGAATCCTCATCTCTCCCAAGTGGACATTCTCTCTTTCTCCCCTGACCCATCTGTCTATCTCCTCATTTGAATTCCATGCTGTCACAGTTACCAGCCCTTTCAAGCTTAACCTCTATGGGCTAGGCGGGACGAATTCGTCCCACCTACGTAACAGCCACTTGAAGCCTGTGGCGCGATTTTCAAAACCTTAAAAATCCTATTACTTCAATTTCTCAAACATATGACTATTTTACAGCTATTTAAAGACAAGACTCTCATTAATCTAACCACACTGTCCGATTTCAAAAGGGCTTTACAACGAAAGCAAAACATTAGATTATGTCAGCAGAGTACCAAGCCAGAAATAATCAGACACCCATTTTTCAAGCTAGCATATAATGTCACAAAAACCCAGAAGACAGCTAAATGCAACACTAACCTTTGATGATCTTCATCAGATGACAACCCTAGGACATTATGTTATACAATACATGCATGTTTTGTTCAATCAAGTTCATATTTATATCAAAAAACAGCTTTTTACATTAGCATGTGACGTTCAGAACTAGCATACCCCCCGCAAACTTCCGGGGAATTCGCTAACATTTTACTAAATTACTCACGATAAACGTTCACAAAAAGCATAACAATTATTTTAAGAATTATAGATACAGACCTCCTCTATGCACTCGATATGTCCGATTTTAAAATAGCTTTTTGGTGAAAGCACATTTTGCAATATTCTAAGTACATAGCCCAGGCATCACGGGCTAGCTATTTAGACACCCGGCAAGTTTAGCACTCACCATAATCATATTTACTATTATAAAAGTTTGATTACCTTTTGTTGTCTTCGTCAGAATGCACTCCCAGGACTGCTACTTCAATAACAAATGTTGGTTTGGTCCAAAATAATCCATCGTTATATCCGAATAGCGGCGTTTTGTTCGTGCATTCCAGACACTATCCGAAATGGTAAAGAAGGGTTGTGCGCATGGCGCAATTCGTGACAAAAAAATTCTAAATATTCCATTACCGTACTTCGAAGCATGTCAACCGCTGTTTAAAATCCATTTTTATGCCATTTTTCTCGTAGAAAAGCGATAATATTCCGACCGGGAATCTCCTTTTCGGCAAACAGAGGAAAAAATCACAAAGACGGGGGCGGTCAGGTCACGCGCCTAAGCCCAGAGTACCTTGATTGGCCACTTGAGAAAGGCGATAATGTGTTTCAGCCTGGGGCTGGGATGACGACATTCAGGTTTTTCCCGGGCTCTGAGCGCCTATGGACGACGTAGGAAGTGTCACGTTAGAGCAGAGATCCTTAGTAAAAGATAGAGATGGCAAAGAAGTTCCGGAAATGGTCAGACAGGCCACTTCCTGTCAGAAAATGTCTCAGGGTTTTGCCTGCCAAATGAGTTCTGTTATACTCACAGACACCATTCAAACAGTTTTAGAAACTTTAGAGTGTTTTCTATCCATATATAATAAGTATATGCATATTCTAGTTACTGGGTAGGATTAGTAACCAGATTAAATCGGGTACATTTTTTTATCCAGACGTGCAAATGCTGCCCCCTAGCCCTAACAGGTTAAAAGAGGAAGTAAACATAGACACATCTATATTAAAATTGTCAGTCTAGAGCACCAGTGAAAGGGATTTCGAAATGGAAGAAGTTAGGAGCAATTTATATAAGGACGGTATTTGGTATCATGATAAGTTACCAATACTACCTAAGTCATTGTTTAGAGATGCGGCAAGATCGACACATGGGCAGAGCCATGTGTCAACAGGGGGATAGTAGAGCATGTTCGGAAACACTTTGTGGCCTATTGGAAAACGAACTACTTAAAAAAACATTTTTTATAATAGATAAGTATATTAAATGGGAAGAAGTGGTCCCAACTAACTGGGTGGACACGATTAGGGTAGTTGGTTTACTAGGATCTATCTCTTTAAATAATGGATTACATTTTAGCTGATCAGGTAAACCATATAGAATGCCAGAGTTAGGGAGGCCAGAACAGGTAGACATAGAAGTTGAAGATATACTAACAGAACACATGGTTAACCAAACCCGTATGTCCGAAACTTTGTGTCCAACAGGTGAATTACAGGAGAAGATGATTCACTCAATCCAACCAGGAGACTGGGTGTGGATCCAGTCCCTGAGGAGAAAAGAACTGGAAGCAGCCACGGTGGGAGGGCCCATACCAAGTGTTCCTGGTAATAGCCTTCGCGGTGAGAATAGCTGAAAGAGCTACCTGGGTTCATATCACACATTGCGGGAGGGTAAGACACACTGACACTATCGAACAATCACAGAGTTAGGAGAAGAACCGAATACCAATACGTTTCGGGGGTTACCTCTCTAACGAAGATTCCCTAACGCGCCCGATCCTCACTGTGTGCGTTCATAGAAGTGAAAGTGTGGGTTGGCCTCTAGCCAGTGATATATTCTCCGGGAGGGGGTGGGGCTTTACAGGGGTACTGGTCAGTCTGAGCTGTCTGATTGTGGGAGCCATATTCCTAATACACCATGAACCACTCGAGAAGGCAGAAAGTGGTAACTTGACCCATAGTGTAGAAGATGAGGAGTTTTTATGGCCTAGGTACAAAAGGTCACTCGATCTGGATAAAAAGGAAGTGAGAGTAGAGTTAGGGAAGGATGTCTCAATAGAGTTCTATGCAGACCAAATGGGGTCCCTAACCTCCTGGCAGTCTAGGACTCGGACTTCATGGGGAAGATATCTGTGTAGATCCCGGTGTAACTCATGGAATCAGGTCCTAGCTCACACAGAGAGAGAAGGCTATGTCAATCCACACACCCAATATAGAAACAGATGGAGTATAGTGAAGGCCAGGGTTTTTGACTGCAATCCAGAGCAAGGGAAGTATTGCTTGAAGATAGGAATGACCATTAAGGAAGTGATTGAGGTGGAGACTTGGTTTGGGGATTCCAACCTATGGCTGGAATGGATTCAGTATACAGCTAGATCAGTAGCTAAAGAAGAAGGTTATGCCTGCGCAGCAGCCAAACTTCAGTTGACAACCATCTCCTTTCTACTCGATGGAATTAATTTACCAAGGGGAATGGCCTGTATGGTAAAGCTGTTCATGAAGGGAAGGAAGCCAGACAGTTGCACTGATCTGCATTATCTGTATCCTATGTGCCCATTAGATCCAGACTTCCCCTTTTCACAGTCGCAGGAGGAGACTATTATTGTGTGGCTCGACACAACACACACGGATGGAACATAGGGGAAGTAAGAACATGCAATAGGACAGAGAATGTTACAACTGACGAGACAATGAGGGACCTGACTGGGTGGTTGAGTTCCGAGGACTTTAGTATGATAAAAAGGCCGAGAGCGGATGTCTGGTGGTTGTGTGGAGGTATGGAGCTGTGGCCAAACCTGCCTGCAAATTGGACTGGTATTTGTGCATTGGTACAGTTAGGCATGCCCTTCACCCTTATACAACACAAAGACCTAGTGCCAGGTGAAAGAGAGGGGAGGAGTGCTCTGTCAGGGTCCTTTGACGATAGAATATACATTGATAGCATTGGGGTTCCAAGGGGGGTGCCTGATGAATTTAAAGCTAGGAATCAGATATGGGCTGGATTGGAATCAAGTCTCTTTTGGTGGTCGACTCTCAATAAAAATATGGATTGGATAAATTACATTTATTATAACCAACAGCGTTTCATCAGCTATACCAGAGAGGCAATTCAAGGGTTAGCAGAACAGACAGTTGCGACCACTTTGATGGTATTGCAGAATAGAATAGCTTTGGATATGCTTCTGGCTGAAAAGGGTGGTGTGTGTGTGATGTTCGGATCTGAATGCTGTACTTTCATCCCCGAGAACACAGCTCCATATGGATCAGTGACCAAGGCCCTGGCCGGTCTAAACAATTTAGCTCAGGAGTTAGCAGAAAATTCCGGGGTGGACACGGCACTCACGGGATGGTTTGATTGTACGTTCGGAAAATGGAAAAAGGTTGTAATCACTGTGTTGTGGGCTGCTTTCACCTGTATGACTGTGTTGATATTATGTGGTTGTTGTTTGGTCCCTTGTGCGAGAGGTCTCATTTCCAGGGCTCTGGAGAGATCGATGACGGAGCAGATGGTGAGATACGGACCGATTCCAAGTTCAGACCAGTGGGATGACAAATACCTACTGCCGAGCCTGGTGGAGGATTCATTCAATTACGAGGAGCCCATGTTAGACGAGACCATCTTTAATGTTTAGGAAGACTGTTTCTCTAAATGAAGGTCATAGCAAAAATCCTAATCCGAAGAGTTATGACTGGACATAGGCTTAGAACAGTCATTGATAAGTATGTAATGAAAATACATGTATTCGTTTTCTTTGATCTAATTTGATTTTGTGTGACATTTCTGAATCCAATAAAAATAGATGTGTTATAGTGTATGTGAAATATTTAGCCAATAGGGTGGATTGTAATGGAAATAATATGATTAAAGGTTTGACTAAATGATTTCACCCTAAAAAAGGTATAACCGAGTGATTATAAGATGAATGTACTAATGTGTGTGTGTCGGAAAAGTTGAAGCTTAATGATTTAGCAATGTAAGCAACCAGACAGCAGACAACTTGTGACCACTGTGAAACTGATAACAGGAAGAAGGTCTCCCCACCCAGGGAGGCGAGAAACCTTTAGGCTTGCAGTAGACTATGTAACATGGGGCAGGATATGATAAGCAATGTATGAGATGGAGAAGACTTGTAAATAAGCATTGACAGTGTTAAAGAAGAGGAGGGGCATTTGTAAGGGGTATGACATATGGTATGACCAAATGTCAGGTATAAAAGGCTGTGTACATTGTATGATATTCAGAGCTCTCGTAAATAAACATTCTGACAAATTGTAGCTTGGCTCTCCGTCTGCGTCATTCAACCAGAATTTTACACCCTCTGGGGGGCAGACAGAGTAGTTTGATTGAAGTTCGGTTTATGAACATTGGGAACAGAATTCCCATGACAGAAGGTAGAAACTAAGGCCTGTAGGACCTGCCTTGTTGATAGTGTTGTTAAGAAGGTAGAGCAGGGCTTTATTATGGACAGACTTCTCCCCATCTTAGCTACTGTCGTATCAATATGTTTTGACCATGGCAGTTTACAATCCAGGGTTACTCCAAGCAGTTTAGTCTCCTCAACTTGCTCAATTTCCACATTATTCATTACAAGATGAACAGGTGAGCAGTACGCGTCTATGAAATGAGAGCATGAACAGTGTGAGGACCGTTAAAACGTCTTAGGGCTAGGGGGCAGTTTTCGGAAGTTCAGAGATTCTGGCGTGCCCAAAGTAAAATGCCTGTTACTCAGGCCCAGAAGCTATGCATATAATTGGTAGATTTGGAAAGAAAACACTCTGACGTTTCCAAAATTGTTAAAATAATGTCTGTGAGTATAACAGAACAGATATGGCAGGCGAAAACCCGAAGAAAATCCGACCAAAAAATAAATAAATAAAATCACAGGCTCATAGTTTGTAAAGCTATTGAAAACTCCTATGTCTGTCACCCAGATTGCAATTCATAATAGCTTCCACTAGATGTCAGCAGTATTTATTCAAGGTTTTGAGGCTTCTATTTTGAAAAATAAATAAATATTTACACTTTCAGTGAGCTGACTGCTTGGGTCACATCAGTGTTTTTGCCCGCGATGGAGAGGGTGCACACTTGCGAATTTGTCATTCCTATTGAACACAGTACTTTCCGTATGAAATATTATAGTTTATTTACATTTTAGACAACCTGAGGATGATATAGACACGTTATTTGACTTGTTTGGACGAAATTTACTGGTAGCTTTTAGAACTTCTTTGTCTGCATGTTGAAGGAGTGGATTTCTGAAGTCATGGGGCCTGCTAAACAGACTATTTTGGGATACAAAGAAGGACTTTATCGAACAAAACGACTATTCATTGTGTAGCTGGGACCCTTGGAATTGCAAACAGAGGAAGATCTTCAAAGGTAAGTGATTTATTTTATCGCTATTTGGGATTCTGTGACGCCTGTGCTTGTTTGGAAAATATGTTGTTGTGGGGTGCTGTCCTCAGATAATCGAAACCTATGCTTTCACCGTAAAGCCTTTTTGATATCTGACAACGCAGTTCGATTGCCAAGATTCTAAGCTTTTAAATGATGTATGACACTTGTATTTTCATGAATGTTTAATATATTTCTATTTTGAATTTGGAGCTCTGCAATTTCACCGCTTTATTACCCCCCCCCCCCCCCTGTTAATTTCCCCTTTCTTTAGGTCTCCAGATTTGAGTGTGCTTTATTTCTGTTAAAATGCAAGATGTCTTTTTGAACCACGAGTGCTTTAAATGTTTACTGATCTACAAAAGCAGATCCGGCCACCGTGGTGAGATATTGTGTTAAAAAAAAAAAAAATGTATATTGAGCACTAAGAGTTATTAAAACCATGTGCCCTGATTTAGTTAAAACTGGTTCCATCAGAGCCCTTACAAAACCTTTTACAACTGATTCATCACTCTCATACCTTATAGGGTCCAGAGTTTTCCTGGTTAGGTCAACAGATAAGGACAAACTGTTCCCATCATAGCCCTTGCAAAACCTTTTTACAACTGATTCATCACTGTCATACCTTATAGGGTCCAGAGTTTTCCTGGTTAGGTCAACAGATAAGGACAAACTCTGGGCCCCAGAATTCATCACTGTCATACCTTATAGGGTCCAGAGTTTTCCTGGTTTAGTCAACAGATAAGGACAAACTGTTCCCATCATAGCCCTTGCAAAACCTTTTAACAACTGATTCATCACTGTCATACCTTATAGGGTCCAGAGTTTTCCTGGTTAGGTCAACAGATAAGGACAAACTCTGGGCCCCAGGGCAAAAAAATTGCCTCCCCCCCACTCTGGGACCTATGGTTGCCACCAGTCTGCTTGCCGTTCTCAGTTATCGTCAGGTTCTGTATGTGGATGATCAGGGCTTTATTCAGAAAAAGTTTATTGGGCTACTTTGATTTGCCAAGTGGGCGAGATGTGAATTCCGTGTTTATCTTCATGGACAAACTTGTTCTAACCTACGGTGGCTCAGCTTCAAGGAAACGCATCTGCTGTGTGTATTTCCAGCTAAGTCCCCTCCTGTTCCATGGTTTAACAAGCGATGACCACTCCACTACCATTGTCAACTAACTCCTCACATGAACTGGAAGCCACGTCTCATGTGGCCCACTCATCCACTGGCACATTGAATGTTTCCTCTCCAAGCACGGTGAGGGAACCCCTGTAAATGTTTCTCTCATTACTTTATGTAGAGTCAATCACAAACACAATCACATTATTACACGTCTATGATTTTACTCCTTGCTTGGACTAACTCATTCTTAGCTCTTTTGTCTCACTGTGTAGTGTTTTTGTGTTATTGTCTTCCCAATCCTGTCCTGCACTGGTCAAGCCTCTGAACACCTCAACTCATGCCTCATACCCTCATTCAATCACTGCTGTGATCCCTTCCCAAAATGGTGTAAGTAGCCCTCTCATTCCTATTCCCCATAATATTGTACTATAAGTGTCTTTATTAAATGCTTTAGGTTAAAATAATGACTCTTTGACAATTTTAGAAACACATTTTGACGTCTCTGTGGGTCTCCCATCCTCCTCAACAACAGAAATGTCTAATAACGTCTAATACAATTCATCATTAATAATTCTGCAAGTTTTCTGTGTCCAGAAGCCTGATTCTACTCACTGTGGTTGTGTGGAAGTGTTGAGCTGTATTATTTGGCCTGTGGTCCTGTTGTAACCAGTCCCAGTGGTGAAGATAATGTCTTAATTGAGCTTCTTGTCTGTGACTGAGATACGTAATCTGCACATTTACTAAAACGTCAGCTCTCATCTCTCCCAATGTTCTCAATGTCAAACCATGAAGGCCGGGTAGTTTTTTTTCATGATTGCAACTCAGGTCATTTTAGTCGGCTGGCCATCGCTACATATTCGTCGTCAGACCCACTGGCTCCAGGTCATTTATAAGTCTATGCTAGGTAAAGCTCCGCCTTAGCTCAGCTCACTGGTCACGATAACAACACCCACCCGTAGCACGCGCTCCAGCAGGTACATCTCACTGTTCATTCCCCAAAGCCAACACCTCCTTTGGCCGCCTTTCCTTCCAGTTCTCTGCTGCCAGTGACTGGAACGAATTGCAAAAATCGCTGAAGGCGGAGACTTATTGCTCCCTCACTAACTTTAAACATCAGCTATCTGAGCAGCTAACCGATCGCTGCAGCTGTACATAGTCCATCTGTAAATAGCCCACCCAATCTACCTACCTCATCCCCATATTGTTTTTATTTACTTTGCTGCTCTTTTGCACACCAGTATCTCTACTTACACATCATCATCTGCTCATCTATCACTCCAGTGTTAATCAGCTAAATTGTCATTACTTTGCTACTACGGCCTATTTATTGCCATACCTCCTCACGCCATTTGCACACACTGTATATAGACTTTCTTTTTTCTGTTGTGTTGACTGTACGCTTGTTTATTCCATGTAACTCTGTGTTGTTGTTTCTGTCACACTGCTTTTCTTTATTCTTGGCCAGGTCGCAGTTGTAAATGAGAACTTATTCTAAACTGGCCTACCTGGTTAAATAAAGGTCAAATAATAAAAATAAAAAGATCCTAGATCATAATGAATCAGATTACATGGACGGGGGGGACCTGATCCTAGATCATAATGAATCAGATTACATGGAGAGGGGGGGACCTGATCCTAGATCATAATGAATCAGATTACATGGAGAGGGGGGACCTGATCCTAGATCATAGTGAATCAGATTACATGGAGAGGGGGTACCTGATCCTAGATCATAATGAATCAGATTACATGGAGAGGGGGGACCTGATCCTAGATCATAATGAATCAGATTACATGGAGAGGAGGGGGGACCTGATCCTAGATCATAATGAATCAGATTACATGGAGAGGGGGGGACCTGTTCCTAGATCTTAATGAATCAGATTACATGGAGAGGGGGGGACCTGATCCTAGATCATAATGAATCAGATTACATGGAGAGGGGCGACCTGATCTTAGATTATAATGAATCAGATTACATGGAGAGGTGGGACCTGATCCTAGATCATAATGAATCAGATTACATGGAGAGGAGGGACCTGATCCTAGATCATAATGAATCAGATTACATGGAGAGGGGGGACCTGATCCTAGATCATAATGAATCAGATTACATGGAGAGGGGGGACCTGATCCTATATCATAATGAATCAGATTACATGGAGAGCCGGATATATATAATATACCCTACTATTTTTTTATATTTAATATGCCATAAACTATTGTTTTTTTTAACAGTTTCATTAGTTCATTGTAATTAACTTAATCATTATGACACACCCCTCTCTATTGTCATTGGTTGCACTAATTGCACTGTTTGTCTACATAACCTGGTTCAAGTATTGATGACATCACCCTGAAGAAGGCACAGTGATGCTGAAATGTTGGTAAATACCCACTAAATGACTGGGAGTTTATATATGGAGTGTGGGATTCTCTTTATTTTGATAGTTTATAACTCTTATGTATGTGCCATCTTTTTGTGTTTTTCAGGCAGCCTGGGAAAGAACTGAAAAAACTCACTAAAGAGTCAAGACAGAGACACCAGAAAGACCCAAGAAGACTTGGACGCAGCATCAGAGGACAGAGAGGGATGTTCAGAACTCCCTCAGTCTGGTCAGTTGGTGAGGGTAGACGTGGAGGCTGCTTACCTGACATGGAGGAAGTCCCCCCTCCTCTCCCCTACCTTCCCTATCCCCCCCTCCTCTCCCCTACCTTCCCTATACCCCCTTCCTCTCCCTTAACTTCCCTATACCCACTCCTCTCCCCTACCTTCCCTATACCCCCTCCTCTCCCCTACCTTCACTATACCCCCCCTCCTCTCCCCTACCTTCCCTATACCCCCTCCTCTCCCCTACCTTCCCTATACCCCCCTCCTCTCTACCTTCCCTATACCCCCTCCTCTCCCCTACCTTCCCTATACCCCCCTCTCCCCTACCTTCCATATACCCCCCCCCTCTCCCCTACCTTCCCTATACCCCCCTCCTCTCCCTTACCTTCCCTATACCCCCCTACTCTCCCCTACCTTCCCTATACCCTCCTCTCCCCTACCTTCCCTATACCCCCTCCTCTCCCCTACCTTCCCTAAACCCCCTCCTCTCCACTACCTTCCCTATACCCCCTCCTCTCCCCTACCTTCCCTATACCCCCCCTCCTCTCCCCTACCTTCCCTATACCCCCCTCCTCTCCCCTACCTTCCCTATACCCCCTCCTCTCCCCTACCTTCCCTATACCCCCCTCCTCTCCCCTACCTTCCCTATACCCCCTTCCTCTCCCTTAACTTCCCTATACCCACTCCTCTCCCCTACCTTCCCTATACCCCCCTCCTCTCCCCTACCTTCCCTATACCCCCTCCTCTCCCCTACCTTCACTATACCCCCCCTCCTCTCCCCTACCTTCCCTATACCCCCTCCTCTCCCCTACCTTCCCTATACCCCCCTCCTCTCTACCTTCCCTATACCCCCTCCTCTCCCCTACCTTCCCTATACCCCCTCCTCTCTCCTACCTTCCCTATACCCCCCCTCCTCTCCCCTACCTTCCCTATACCCCCTACCTTCCCTATACCCCCTCCCCCCATATTATGTTGGACCATCATGTTTATTTGTTTGAATCTTGTCTTTGTTTGTGATCAGGTTAGAAGAGAATGAATCCTCAACCCAAGAGGCCCTGGAGCAGCTGTGATCAGGTTAGAAGAGAATGACTCCTCAACCCAAGAGGTCCTGGAGCAGCTGTGATCAGGTTAGAAGAGAATGACTCCTCAACCCAAGAGGTCCTGGAGCAGCTGTGATCAGGTTAGAAGAGAATGACTCCTCAACCCAAGAGGTCCTGGAGCAGCTGTGATCAGGTTAGAAGAGAATGACTCCTCAACCCAAGAGGCCCTGGAGCAGCAGTGAGAGAGCATCAGTGTGGAAGCATTTGGGGAAATTTAAAGAAGGTTTCCTGGTAAAGAGGATTGTCTGTTACGTAAAGGGTCAGAGCCACTGAGTGGACAAAATATTAAGGATACCTTCCTAATATTGAGTTACGCCTGGTCAGTTTGTCATGGAAAGAAAGGTGTCCTTAATGTTTTGTGTAAATTACATAATTATACATTTATGGATTGTTTTATGTAGCCTATTGTTTTCTCTTTATTCAACCTGCCATCTACCCACCTGGGGACTGAGGGTTATGAGAGAACCCCCACATCACTAGCTTCTCTTTATTCAACCTGCCATCTACCCACCTGGGGACTGAGGGTTATGAGAGAACCCCCACATCACTAGCTTCTCTTTATTCAACCTGCCATCTACCCACCTGGGGACTGAGGGCTATGAGAGAACCCCCACATCACAAGCTTCTATTTATTCAACCTGCCATCTACCCACCTGGGGACTGAGGGTTATGAGAGAACCCCCACATCACTAGCTTCTCTTTATTCAACCTGCCATCTACCTACCTGGGGACTGAGGGTTATGAGAGAACCCCCACATCACTAGCTTCTCTTTATTCAACCTGCCATCTACCCACCTGGGGACTGAGGGTTATGAGAGAACCCCCACATCACTAGCTTCTCTTTATTCAACCTGCCATCTACCCACCTGGGGACTGAGGGTTATGAGAGAACCCCCACATCACTAGCTTCTCTTTATTCAACCTGCCATCTACCCACCTGGGGACTGAAGGTTATGAGAGAACCCCCACATCACTAGCTTGCATACGATAAGGAGGGGATGACTGGGAGGCAGGTTGGCATTTATTGTCATGAATCTTGCCCTGGAGGCAGGTTGGCATTTGTTGTCATGAATCTTGCCCTGGAGGCAGGTTGGCATTTATTGTCATGAATCTTGCCCTGGAGGCAGTTCAGCAAAGTATTCACTAGCTGGCACAGGCACAAAGTAATGCAATCAGATTTTAATCCTAACCTCAACCCTAACCACACTGCTAATCCTTCCCTTAAATTAAGACCATAAAACAACATTATTTTCCACAGCCAATTCTGACTTTGCAGCTGACATATCTAGAGGAAATCGCACAGTTCTGCCTCCAGGTCAAGATTCATGCCAAACGTCAACATGAGACAGGGAGAAGCAATGTAAAAATCAATAATGAAATTGTTTCCACAATTAACATGATTTTTCTTGTTTCAAGTATGTTTTATTATGAAAAGTACAATATATCCATGTATACTTGTATAACTATGGAGCGTATGTCCACATATAATTGTACAATTTGTTTTTCCCAACATAAAAGACAAGAAATGATCACATTGGTATTTTAACAGTGTTATTGTAAGAGTTTAAATGTTTAAACAGAGGATACATCTAAAACAGGATAAAATCAAGTGCAGTATGTTGTGAGAATGTTACTTTAACGTCGACTCATAACGTCACACTATAACTTCATGGGAGTCTTGTGGAAAGACTGCATGTTGTTTTGGGTGGATTGAGTGACGTCTTCATCAACATTTTGCAGAATATTCCGGTAATATTTTCACCTCTTGTCGGCTGCAGACATTCATAAGGAGTTCCAGTAGTTTATTTGCCATTTGCAGGTATTAAAAGTAATACATATATTGTAATTCCTTGTTGGATCTCTCTCACATACAGGACAGTACATACCAGAGGAGGCTGCTGAGGGGAGGACGGCTCATAATAATGTCTGGAACAGAGTGAATGAAATGGAACACATGGAAACCATGTGTTTGATACCATTCCACTTATTCCACTCCAGCCATTACAAGCCTGTCCTCCCTAAATAAGGTCCCACCAACCTCCTGTGGTACAAACACAAACAGTAAAATATAACATAAAAAATGCAAAGTGGTAAAAGATCAGAAAATATTACAAGCCTGTCATGTGTGAGTGTCCAGTGTGTGTTTGTCCATTGTGTGTGTGTGTGTGTGTGTGTGTGTGTGTTCAGTGTGTGTGTGTCAGTGTTTATGTGTGTCAGTGTGTGTGTGTCCAGTGTGTGTGTGTGTCCAGTGTGTGTGTGTGTGTGTGTGTGTGTCCAGTGTGTGTCCAGTGTGTGTGTGTGTGTGTCCAGTGAGTGTGTGTCCAGTGAGTGTGTGTCCAGTGTGTGTGTGTCCAGTGTGTGTGTCCAGTGAGTGTGTGTGTCCAGTGAGTGTGTGTGTCCAATGTGTGTGTATCCAGTGTGTTTGTCAAGCATGTGTGTTTCAGTGTGTGTGTGTGTGTGTGTGTTTCAGTGTGCGTGTGTGTGTGTGTGTTCAGAGTGTGTGTGTTCAGTGTGTGTGTGTGTGTTTCAGTGTGTGAGTATGTGCCGAGTGTGTGTGTGTGTGTGTGTGTGTGTGTGTGTGTGTGTCCAGTGTGTGTCTGTGTTGAGTGTGTGTGTGTCCAGATTGTGTCCTGTGTGTGTGTGTGTGTTCAGTGTGTGTGTGTGTGTGTTCAGTGTGTGTGTGTGTCCAGTGTGTGTGTCCAGTTTGTGTCCAGTGTGTGTGTGTGTGTGTGTGTTCAGTGTGTGTGTGTGTCCAGTGTGTGTTCAGTGTGTGTGTGTGTATGTAAGTGTGTGTGTGTGTGCGTCCAGTGTGTGTGTTGAGTGTGTGTATATCCAGTGTGTGTGTGTGTGTCCTGTGTGTGTGTGTGTCCTGTGTGAGTGTGTGTGTGTGTTGAGAGTGTGTGTTCAGTGTGTGCGTGTTGAGAGTGTGTGTTGAGAGTGTGTGTTGAGAGTGTGTGTGTGTGTGTATGTGTGAGTGTGTGTGTGTGTGTGTGTCCAGTGTGTGTGTGTGTGTGTGTCCAGTGTGTGTGTGTGTGTGTCCAGAGTGTGTGTGTGTGTCCAGTGTGTGTGTGTGTCCAGTGTGTGTGTGTGTGTGTGTTCAGTTTGTGTCCAGTGTGTGTGTGTGTGTGTGTGTGTGTGTTGAGTGTGTGTGTGTGTGTGTTGAGAGTGTGTGTGTGTGTGTGTGTGTGTGTTTCAGTGTGTGTGTGTGTGTCCAGTTATTATTTCAGGGACACTGAGGATTCAACATGAACTCTAAACCCTGGATAGAGGGGCTCAGTGAATGTGGAGGTGAATGTGATCAGGTGGGTCAGTGTGTCAGAGGAGGCTCTATAGAAGGACAGAGTGCCGGCTGACCAGTCCAGATACACTCCTACTCTGTGGGAGCTGGAGGAGGGGACGTCTATGGTAGTAGGATTATTATTATGCCTGGCAATGTATCTGTAGTCATCGCAGAACAGACTCCAGGACTTGTTATTGTATCCAAGCCTACAGTCATTAACCACTCCTCTCCTGTTGATTCCTTTATATGTCACTCCTATACCAGCCCCCATTATCCCACTCCACTTTACCTCCCAGTAACAGCGCCCAGTCAGACCCTCTCTACACAACACCTGTTCCCAGTCCTCAAATCTCTCTGGGTGATCAGGATACGGCTGCTCCTCTGTCCTACATGTCACCTTTCTGTTCTCCTCAGACAGAGAGAGGAGTCTGTTTACTGTGTTTAGGTCCAGTGTGAGATCACAGACATCTGATGGATGAAACCAGACACAATATTAGAAATCATCATCATTCACATTAGAATGTTAACTCACTTTTCACTAATTAATTTAATGTAGATGTTTCTAGGTATCAAAAGGAGAAGTTAAGGTAACTTGAGACTTGTTGAATGATCACATGTTATACTGTATGGTAATATAAAACACACTTATTCACAATTACACACACACACACACACACACACACACACACATACACACACACACACACACACACACGTTGTCAAAGCAACTCTTTGTAAACGTTGGTGTCCCTGATTTGTGCTTCTGTAGAACTACAGATGATATTTAATATGACCAAGTCAGTAATGATGGTGGTCTTTGACTTAACTTGAATTAAGACTTATTCTTAGTCATATTCTTCACAGCAGTCAACACTCACATTTTCTAAGTCCAGGTTTCATTCTGTTCTCTCCACCATGTTCCACACTGTA
>NW_027675333.1:2155000-2387500 GCF_965601325.2 Salmo salar
GTGTGTGTGTGTGTGTTCAGTGTGAAACACACACAGGACACACACACACAGGACACACACACACAGGACACGGACACACACAGGACACGGACACACTGGACACACACACTGGACACACACACAGGACACACACACACACACACACACAGTCAGCATATAACTTTGTCCAAGTGGTGGTCAGAATGTTTGTCTTAACTAGCCTGAAAAGTCAAACATGTCTGATATGAACATTGACATAAACCCTCTACATACTTGAGTTTCTCCAGTCTGCAGTGTGGATCCTCCAGTCCAGCAGAGAGCAGTCTGACTCCTGAGTCTCCTGGGTGATTGTAGCTCAGGTCCAGCTCTCTCAGGTGTGAGGGGTTTGACCTCAGAGCTGAGACCAGAGAAGCACAGCCTTCCTCTGTGACTAGACAGCCTGACAGCCTGCAAAGAGTCAAATCATATTAAAATCACACTGATATTCTTTGGTGGTGAAAATAGTGGCAGTATATTTTTTCAACATATTCAGATATCAGTGTCCTGAAACCTGACATATCTATTCATAAATGTTTCATTATTATAAATGACACATTTTCCAAGTATTGCTTGTAGATAGAAAGATGCATATTATCAAATATTTGAGTAGACTGACCAGACCAGTTTAAAAGCAGTATCAGTCAAAAGACAGACAGTGAGGTATCAGATTTAGATTGTATTGAGTATACAGTCCACACATATCTATTTTGACAGTGAAGATAACATTTTAAATGTGGCTCTGTACTCCAACATTTTGGATTTCAGATCAAATGTTTCATATGAGGTAACAGTATATAATGTCACCTTTTATTTGAGGGTATTTTAATACATACAGTTGAAGTCAGAAGTTTACATACACCTTAGCCAAATACATTTAAACTCAATTTTTACAATTCCTGACATTTAATCCTAGTAAAAGTCCCCTGTCTTAGGTCAGTTAGGATCACCACTTTATTTTAAGAATGTGAAATGTCAGAATAATAGTAGAGAGAATGATTAATTTCAGCTTTTATTTCTTTCATCACATTCCCAGTGGGTCAGAAGTTTACATACACTCAATTAGTATTTGGTAGCATTGCCTTTAAATGGTTTAACTTGGGTTAAACGTTTTGGGTAGCCTTCCACAAGCTTCCCACAATAAGTTGGGTGAATTTTGGCCCATTCCTCCTGACAGAGCTGGTGTAACTGAGTCAGGTTTGTAGGCCTCTTGCTCGCACACGCTTTTTCAGTTCTGCCCACAAATTTTCTATAGGATTGAGGTCAAGGTTTTGTGATGGCCACTCCAATACCTTGACTTTGTTGTCCTTAAGCCATTTTGCCACAACTTTGGAAGTATGCTTGGGGTCATTGTCCATTTGGAAGACCCATTTGTGACCAAGCTTTAACTTCCTGACTGATGTCTCGAGATGTTGCTTCAATATATCCACAATTTTCCTGCCTCATGATGCCATCTATTTTGTGAAGTGCACCAGTCCCTCCTGCAGCAAAGCACCCCCACAACATGATGCTGCCACCGCCGTTCTTCACAGTTGGGATGGTATGATGGCTGTGTGGTCCCATGGTGTTTAGACTTGCGTACTATTGATTGAACGTGTTACCTTCAGGCGTTTGGAAATTGCTCCCAAGGATGAAGCAGACTTGTGGAGGTCTACAATCTTTTTTTCTGAGATTTTGGCTGATTCCTTTTCATTTTCCCATGATGTCAAGCAAAGAGGCACTGAGTTTGAAGGTAGGCCTTGAAATACATCCAAATTATGTCAATTAGTCTATCAGATGCTTCTAAAGCCATGACATCATTTTCTGGAATTTTCCAAGCTGTTTAAAGGCACAGTCAACTTAGTGTATGTAAACTTCTGACCCACTGGAATTGTGATACAGTGAATTATAAGTGAAATAATCTGTCTGTAAACAATTGTTTCAAAAATTACTTGTGTCATGCACAAAGTAGATGTCCTAACCGACTTGCCAAAACTATAGTTTGTTAACAAGAAATTTGTGGAGTGGTTGAAAAACACGTTTTAATGACTCCAACCTAAGTGTATGTACACTTCCGACTTCAACTGTATGTGATTCACAATTAAAACTTACATTCTGATGATGCCATGATTAAGAAGAATCATGAATGAATCATGAATCATAATGAGTGAGAAAGTTACAAGAGGCCACAACAAAACATGCTAACCTCTCACCATTACCAATAACAGAGGCTACAACAAAACATGCTAACCTCTCACCATTACCAATAACAGAGGCTACAACAAAACATGCTAACCTCTCACCATTACCAATTACAGAGGCTACAACAAAACATGCTAACCTCTCACCATTACCAACAACAGAGGCTACAACAAAACATGCTAACCTCTCACCATTACCAATAACAGAGGCTACAACAAAACATGCTAAACTCTCACCATTACCAATAACAGAGGCTACAACAAAACATGCTAACCTCTCACCATTACCAATAACAGAGGCTACAACAACACATGCTAACCTCTCACCATTACCAATAACAGAGGCTACAACAGAACATGCTAACCTCTCACCATTACCAATAACAGAGGCTACAACAAAACATGCTAACCTCTCACCATTACCAATAACAGAGTCTACAACAAAACATGCTAACCTCTCACCATTACCAATAACAGAGGCTACAACAAAACATGCTAACCTCTCACCATTACCAATAACAGAGGCTACAACAAAACATGCTAACCTCTCACCATTACCAATAACAGAAGCTACAACAAAACATGCTAACCTCTCACCATTACCAATAACAGAGGCTACAACAAAACATGCTAACCTCTCACCATTACCAATAACAGAGGCTACAACAAAACATGCTAACCTCTCACCATTACCAATAACAGAGGCTACAACAAAACATGCTAACCTCTCACCATTACCAATAACAGAGGCTACAACAAAACATGCTAACCTCTCACCATTACCAATAACAGAGGCTACAACAAAACATGCTAACCTCTCACCATTACCAATAACAGAGGGGGTTTGATCTTTGTGCCTCCGTTTCTCATTTATCATCATTCACGATTCATTCATGGTTATTCATAATCATGGTAGCATCCACATGAATGTAGAAGTCAATAGAAGTGAAGTGACTCCAAAATGACAGGACATTATTTACTATTCAGTATTTATTAGGAAAAACATCATCCAAAACACAACCAAGACAAACTGCAAATGAATTCAACAAGTTAGTAGAATCACAAGCCTCACTGCAGGTGTCAGGAATCCCGCTTCCTGAGTCTGTTTCTGCCTGAGCTGACTGTTTTTTGTTTGGTGTCTAAGGTTTCGTTCAGAAACCTGTCTGGTTGCCAGGCAACGAAGTTAGGCGGGAGATCTAGTGATATTATTACCCTGTCTGGTTGCCAGGCAACGAAGTTAGGCGGGAGATCTAGTGATTACCCTACACCTGCATCTCATCAACCTTCTGCACACCTGGTCCTGATCATCACCTCTTCATAAGCCCTGAGCTGACATCTATTCCCTGCTGGATCGTTAGCAGCGAACAGCCTCATGTTTCCTGAGCTAGTCTTGTTGTTTTGTTCTTGTTACTGGTTACTCCCCCCCCCCGTTTACTCTGTCTACAGTCATCCTCCCGGAACATTCAACTCCCTTGCCTGGCCGTCGGTGGATACAGTGACGTCATTGAATCCACCCATCTACTCTCATCAACTCACCTCCGCTGCCGCTCCGTCTCCTGGATCACTCAAATTACACATCAAGACTACCAATAAATTCTCACCTTCATTTTACTCACCTGGTCCTGGTCTGCTTCTGGGTTCTGTCTTAGAGAAACGTGACAGCGGGCATGGAATATGGGACAACATGCTAAACTTATGACTACTTTAATACACTATAAGTAATATGTCCGAATAATTACGACTTTTTAAATGGGAGAACTACATGCATAAAGTACTTTCATATCTGATAATACTGACCTCAGAGTCTCCAGTTTACAGTGGGGATTCCCCAGTACAGCAGAGAGCAGCTTCACTCCTGAATCCTTCAGGTCATTGTTACTCAGGTCCAGCTCTCTCAGGTGTGAGGGGTTTGAACTGAGAACTGAGGCCAACACTTTACAGGATGTCTTTCTGAGTTTACAGCCTGACAGCCTGCAAAGAGTCAAATCATATTAAAATCACACTGCTATTCTTTGGTGGTGAAAATAGTAGCAGTATAATTTTTCAACATATGAAACCTTCCATATCTATTCGTAAATTCATGTATCATTAAAAATGACAAATGATCAAAGTATTGCCTGCAGATAGAAACATTTATAGTACAAATATTTAAGTAGACTGACCAGACCAGTTTAAAAGCAGTATCAGTCAAAAGACAGACAGTGAGGTATCAGATTTAGATTGTATTGAGTATACAGTCCACACCATATCTATTTTGACAGTGAAGATAACATTTTAAATCAGGCTCTAAACTCCAACATTTTGGATTTCAGATCAAATGTTTCATATGAGGTGACAGTATATAATGTCACCTTTTATTTGAGGATATTTTCATACATATCTGTTTCACCATTTAGAAAAATGAAAGCACTTTATGTATCTAGTCCCCCTATTTAAAGAAGTCATATGTTTTCTGACCAATTAACTCAGTGTATTAAATTAGTATTTGGTCCCATATTCTTTGACTGCAATGACTACATCAAGCCTGTGACTGCCATGATTGAGAAAGATCATGAATAATAATGAGTGAGAGAGTTACAGAGGATACAACAAAACATGCTAACCTCTCACCATTACCAATAACAGAGGCTACAACAAAACATGCTAACCTCTCACCATTACCAATAACAGAGGCTACAACAAAACATGCTAACCTCTCACCATTACCAATAACAGAGGCTTCAACAAAACATGCTAACCTCTCACCATTACCAATACAGAGGCTACAACAAAACATGCTAACCTCTCACCATTACCAATAACAGAGGCTACAACAAAACATGCTAACCTCTCACCATTACCAATAACAGAGGATACAACAGAACATGCTAACCTCTCACCATTACCAATAACAGAGGCTACAACAAAACATGCTAACCTCTCACCATTACCAATAACAGAGGCTACAAAAAAACATGCTAACCTCTCACCATTACCAATAACAGAGGCTACAACAAAACATGCTAACATCTCACCATTACCAATGACAGAGGGGGTATGATCTTTGTACCTCTGTAAATTTCTCATTCCTCATTATTCACGACTAATTCCTGATTATTCATAATCATGGTAGCATCCACATGAATGTAGAAGTGTTCAGAAACATCTTCTATTCTTACTGACAATACAAGTGAAGTGACTCCAAAATGACAGGACATTATTCACCATTCAGTTTCTATTAGGAAAAATATAATCCTAAACACAACCAAGACAAACTGGAAATGAATTCAACAAGTTAGTAGAATCACACGCTTGATGTAATCACTGCAGGTATGGAATATTGGACCCAACACTAAACTTTTGACTAAATTAATTTGTCCAAATAATTAAGACTTCTTCAAATAGGAGAACTAAACTCAGCAAAAAAAGAAACGTCCTCTCACTGTCATTTGCGTTTATTTTCATCAAACTTAACATGTGTAAATATTTGTATGAACATAACAAGATTCAACAACTGAGACATAAACTGAACAAGTTCCACAGACATGTGACTAACAGAAATGGAATAATGTGTCCCTGAACAAAGGGGGGTCAAAATCAAAAGTAACAGTCAGTATCTGGTGTGGCCACCAGCTGCATTAAGTACTGCAGTGCATCTCCTCCTCATGGACTGCACCAGATTTGCCAGTTCTTGATGTGAGATGTTACCCCACTCTTCCACCAAGACACCTGCAAGTTCCTGGACATTTTGGGGGGGAATGGCCTTAGCCCTCACCCTCCGATCCAACAGGTCCCAGATGTGCTCAATGGGATTGAGATCCGGGCTCTTCGCTGGCCATGGCAGAACACTGACATTCCTGTCTTGCAGGAAATCACGCACAGAACAAGCTGTATGGCTGGTGGCATTGTCATGCTGGAGGGTCATGTCAGGATGAGCCTGCAGGAAGGGTACCACATGAGAGAGGAGGATGTCTTCCCTGTAACGCACATCGTTGAGATTGCCTGCAATGACAACAAGCTCAGTCCGGTGATGCTGTAACACACTGCCCCAGACCATGACGGACCCTCCACCTCCAAATCGATCCCGCTCCAGAGTACAGGCCTCGGTGTAACGCTCATTCCTTCGACGATAAACGCGAATCCGACCATCACCCCTGGTGAGCCAAAACCTCGACTCGTCAGTGAAGAGCACTTTTTGCCAGTCCTGTCTGGTCCAGCGATGGTGGGTTTGTGCCCATAGGTGACGTTGTTGCCGGTGATGTCTGGTGAGGACCTGCCTTACAACAGGTCTACAAGCCCTCAGTCCAGTCTATCTCAGCCTGTTGCGGACAGTCTGAGGACTGATGGAGGGATTGTGCATTCCTGGTGTAACTCGGGCAGTTGTTGCCATCCTGTACCTGTCCCGCAGGTGTGATGTTCGGATGTACCGATCCTGCGCAGGTGTTGTTACACGTGACCCTGCCACTGTGAGGACGATCAGCTGTCCGTCCTGTCTCCCTGTAGCGCTGTCTAAGGCGTCTCATAGTACGAACATTGCAATTTATTGCCCTGGCCACATCTGCAGTCCTTGTGCCTCCTTGCAGCATGCCTAAGGCACGTTCACGCAGATGAGCAGGGACCCTGGGCATCTTTCTTTTGGTGTTTTTCAGAGTCAGTAGAAAGGCCTCTTTCGTGTCCTAAGATTTCATAACTGTGACCTTCATTGCCTACCATCTGTAAGCTGTTAGTGTCTTAACGACCGTTCCACAGGTGCATGTTCATTAATTGTTTATGGTTCATTGAACAAGCATGGGGAAACAGTGCTTAAACCCTTTACAATGAAGATCTGTGAAGTTATTTGGATTTTTATGAATTATCTTTGAAAGACAGGGTCCTGAAAAAGGGATGTTTCTTTTTTTGTTGAGTTTAGATGCATAAAGTGCTTTCATATCTAAACGGTAAAAAATACAGTCTTGGCCAAAAGTTTTGAGAATGACACAAATATTAATTTTCACAAAGTCTGCTGCCTCAGTTTGTATGATGGCAATTTGCATATACTCCAGAATGTTATGAAGAGTGATCAGATAAATTGCAAATAATTGCCAAGTCCCTCTTTGCCATGCAAATGAACTGAATCCCCAAAAAACATTTCCACTGCATTTCAGCCCTGCCACAAAAGGACCAGCTGACATCATGTCAGTGATTCTCTCGGTAACACAGGTGTGAGTGTTGACGAGGACAAGGCTGGAGATCACTCTGTCATGCTGATTGTGTTTGCATAACAGACTGGAAGCTTCAAAAGGAGGGTGGTGCTTGGAATCATTGTTCTTCCTCTGTCAACATGGTTACCTGCAAGGAAACACGTGTCACCATCATTGCTTTGCACAAAAAGGGCTTCACAGGCAAGGATATTGCTGCCAGTAAGATTGCACCTAAATCAACCATTTATCGGATCATCAAGAACTTCAAGGAGAGCGGTTCAATTGTTGTGAAGAAGGCTTCAGGGCGCCCAAGAAAGTCCAGCAAACGCCAGGACCGTCTCCTAAAGTTGATTCAGCTGCGGGATAGGGGCACCACCAGTACAGAGCTTGCTCAAGAATGGCAGCAGGCAGGTGTGAGTGCATCTGCACGCACAGTGAGGCGAAGACTTTCGGAGGATGGCCTGGTGTCAAGAAGGGCAGCAAAGAAGCAACTTCTCTCCAGGAAAAACATCAGGGACAGACTGATATTCTGCAAAAGGTACAGGGATTGGATTGCTGAGGACTGGGGTAAAGTCATTTTCTCTGATGAATCCCCTTTCTGATTGTTTGAGGCATCCGGAAAAAAGCTTGTCTGGAGAAGGCAAGGTGAGCACTACCATCAGTCCTGTGTCATGCCAACAGTAAAGCATCCTGAGACCATTCATGTGTGGGGTTGCTTCTCAGCCAAGGGAGTGGGCTCACTCACAATTTTGCCAAAGAACACAGCATGAATAAAGAATGGTACCAACACATCCTCCGAGAGCAACTTCTCCTAACCATCCAGGAACAGTTTGGTGACGAACAATGCCTTTTCCAGCATGATGGAGCACTTTGCCATAAGGCAAAAGTGATAACTAAGTGGCTCTGGGAACAAAACATTGATATTTTGGGTCCATGGCCAGGAAACTCCCCAGACCTTAATCCCATTGAGAACTTGTGGTCAATCCTCAAGAGGCAGGTGGACAAACAAAAACCCACAAATTCCGACAAACTCCAAGCATTGATTATGCAAGAATGGGCTGCCATCAGTCAGGATGTGGCCCAGAGGTTAATTGACAGCATGCCAGGGCAGATTGCAGAGGTCTTGGAAAAGAATGGTCAGCACTGCAAATATTGACTCATTGCTTCAACTTCATGTGATTGTCAATAAAAGCCTTTGACACTTATGAAATGCTTGTAATTATACTTCAGTATTCCATAGTAACATCTGACAAAAATATCTAAAGACACTGAAGCAGCAGACTTTGTGAAAATTAATATTTGTGTCATTCTCAAAACTTGTGGCCACGACTGTATATGTATGAATACCTTTAAACAAAAGGTGACATTCTGTACAGTCACCTAATATCCAACATTCTATCTCAAATCCAAAATGCTGGAGCATAGCACCAAATGTAAAACTGTAAGCTTCACTGTCCAAACACATATGGTGTGGACTATGTGTGTCTGGTAAACACATGTGGATCTGGTGAACAGTTATCACTTGTTGACCAACTACAGGAATACTGACCTCAGAGTCTCCAGTTTACAGTGGGGATTCCCCAGTCCAGCAGAGAGCAGCTTCACTCCTGAATCCTTCAGGTCATTGTTACTCAGGTCCAGCTCTCTCAGGTGTGAGGGGTTTGACCTCAGAGCTGAGACCAGAGAATCACAGCCTTCCTCTGTGACTCCACAGCCTGACAGCCTGCAAAGAGTCAAATCATATTAAAATCACACTGCTATGCTTTGGTGGTGAAAATAGTGGCAGTATCATTTTTCAACATATTCAGATATCAGTGTCCTAAAACCTTTCATATCTATTCGTAAATGAATGTATCATCATTAAAAATTACAAATTATCAAAGTTTTGCCTGCAGATAGAAACATGTATAATACAAATATTTGAGTAGACTGACCAGACCAGTTTAAAAGCAGTATCAGTCAAAAGACAGACAGTGAGGTATCAGATTTAGATTGTATTGAGTATACAGTCCACACATATCTATTTTGACAGTGAAGATGACATTTTAAATGTGGCTCTAAACTCCAACATTTTGGATTTCACATCAAATGTTTCATATGAGGTGACAGTATATAATGTCACCTTTTATTTGAGGATATTTTAATACATACAGTAAAGTCAGAAGTTTACATATACCTTAGCCAAATGCATTTAAACTCAATTTTTACAATTCCTGACATTTAATCCTAGTAAAAGTCCCCTGTCTTAGGTCAGTTAGGATCACCACTTTATTTTAAGAATGTGAAATGTCAGAATAATAGTAGAGAGAATGATTTATTTCAGCTTTTATTTCTTTCATCACATTCCCAGTGGGTCAGAAGTTTACATACACTCAATTAGTATTTGGTAGCATTGCCTTTAAATGGTTTAACTTGGGTTAAACGTTTTGGGTAGCCTTCCACAAGCTTCCCACAATAAGTTGGGTGAATTTTGGCCCATTCCTCCTGACAGAGCTGGTGTAACTGAGTCAGGTTTGTAGGCCTCTTGCTCGCACACGCTTTTTCAGTTCTGCCCACAAATTTTCTATAGGATTGAGGTCAAGGTTTTGTGATGGCCACTCCAATACCTTGACTTTGTTGTCCTTAAGCCATTTTGCCACAACTTTGGAAGTATGCTTGGGGTCATTGTCCATTTGGAAGACCCATTTGTGACCAAGCTTTAACTTCCTGACTGATGTCTCGAGATGTTGCTTCAATATATCCACAATTTTCCTGCCTCATGATGCCATCTATTTTGTGAAGTGCACCAGTCCCTCCTGCAGCAAAGCACCCCCACAACATGATGCTGCCACCGTCGTGCTTCACAGTTGGGATGGTATGATGGCTGTGTGGATCCATGGTGTTTAGACTTGCATACTATTGATTGAACGTATTATCTTCAGGCGTTTGGAAATTGCTCCCAAGGATGAAGCAGACTTGTGGAGGTCTACAATTTTTTTTTCTGAGATTTTGGCTGATTCCTTTTCATTTTCCCATGATGTCAAGCAAAGAGGCACTGAGTTTGAAGGTAGGCCTTGAAATACATCCAAATTATGTCAATTAGTCTATCAGATGCTTCTAAAGCCATGACATAATTTTCTGGAATTTTCCAAGCTGTTTAAAGGCACAGTCAACTTAGTGTATGTAAACTTCTGACCCACTGGAATTGTGATACAGTGAATTATAAGTGAAATAATCTGTCTGTAATCAATTGTTTCAAAAATGACTTGTGTCATGCACAAAGTAGATGTCCTAACCGACTTGCCAAAACTATATAGTTTGTTAACAAGAAATTTGTGGAGAGGTTCAAAAACACGTTTTAATGACTCCAACCTAAGTGTATGTACACTTCCGACTTCAACTGTATGTGATTGACGATTAAAAATTAAATTCTGATGATGCCATGATTAAGAAAAATCATGAATAAATCATGAATCAGAATGAGTGAGAAAGTTACAGAAGCCACAACAGAACATGCTAACCTCTCACCATTACCAATAACAGAGGCTACAACAAAACATGCTAACCTCTCACCATTACCAATAACAGAGGCTACAACAGAACATGCTAACCTCTCACCATTACCAATAACAGAGGATACAACAAAACATGCTAACCTCTCACCATTACCAATAACAGAGGCTACAACAAAACATGCTAACCTCTCACCATTACCAATAACAGAGGGGGTTTGATCTTTGTGCCTCCGTTTCTCATTTATCATCATTCACGATTCATTCATGGTTATTCATAATCATGGTAGCATCCACATGAATGTAGAAGTCACTGACAATAAAAGTGAAGTGACGCCAAAATGACAAGAGACATTATTTACTATTCAGTATCTATTAGGAAAAACATCATCCAAAACACAACCAAGACCAACTGCAAATGAATTCAACAAGTTAGTAGAATCACAAGCCTCACTGCAGGTGTCAGGAATCCCGCTTCCTGAGTCTGTTTCTGCCTGAGCTGACTGTTTTTTGTTTGGTGTCTAAGGTTTCGTTCAGAAACCTGTCTGGTTGCCAGGCAACGAAGTTAGGCGGGAGATCTAGTGATATTATTACCCTGTCTGGTTGCCAGGCAACGAAGTTAGGCGGGAGATCTAGTGATTACCCTACACCTGCATCTCATCAACCTTCTGCACACCTGGTCCTGATCATCACCTCTTCATAAGCCCTGAGCTGACATCCATTCCCTGCTGGATCGTTAGCAATGAACAGCCTCATGTTTCCTGAGCTAGTCTTGTTGTTTTGTTCTTGTTACTGGTTACTCCCCCCCCGTTTACTCTGTCTACAGTCATCCTCCCGGAACATTCAACTCCCTTGCCTGGCCGTCGGTGGATACAGTGACGTCATTGAATCCACCCATCTACTCTCATCAACTCACCTCCGCTGCCGCTCCGTCTCCTGGATCACTCAAATTACACATCAAGACCACCAATAAATACTCACCTTCATTTTACTCACCTTGTCCTGGTCTGCTTCTGGGTTCTGTCTTAGAGAAACGTGACAGCAGGCATGGAATATGGGACAACATGCTAAACTTATGACTATTTTAATACACTATAAGTAATATGTCCGAATAATTACGACTTTTTCAAATGGGAGAACTACATGCATAAAGTACTTTCATATCTGATAATACTGACCTCAGAGTCTTCAGTTTACAGTGGGGATTCCCCAGTCCAGCAGAGAGCAGCTTCACGCCTGAATGCTTCAGGTCATTGTTACTTAGGTCCAGATCTCTCAGGTGTGAGGGGTTTGAACTGAGAACTGAGGCCAACACTTTACAGGATGTGTCTGTGAGTTTACAGCCAGTGAGTCTGCAAACACAGAAGAAATACAATGACAGACAGGTTGTATTAAAATGATACGCTTAGCTTTCTCTGTTTACGCTGTTACCCATTTACAAATAATGTGTTGGGTTTGACCTCAGAGCTGAGACCAGAGAAGCACAGCCTTCCTCTGTGACTCCACAGCCTGACAAAGAGATCATGACTTCAAACACATTGTTAATTTAGTGTAGAAGGACAATGGCAGATGCATTTGGTTAATTCTCCCAAACAACATATAGATTCTTCTTCTGTCTCCTAGAGTTGTATGGTCATATTGTTATACTAATGTGAAAATCAATGCGTTTATTCAATGTTTTCAATATAATATTAAACACATATTATAATGCATATTTTTCTTTAACCTGAATATTTCTTCCTGATGATTAGTTTTTATATGTCATTTTATGTACTCACAGAAATGCACTGGAGGCTTTGAACACTGGCAGCAGCCTCAGAAGACCTTCCTCTGATCTGGAGTATTTCTTCAGGTCAAACACATCCAGCTCCTTTTCTGAAGTCAGCAACACAAAGACCAGAGCTGACCACTGTGCAGGTGACAGGTTGGGTTCTGAGAGACTTCCTGATCTCAGGAAGCTTTGGATCTCCTCCACTAGAGAATGGTCATTCAGTTCATTCAGACAGTGGAACAGATTGATGCTCCTCTCTGGAGAGGGATTCTCCCTGATCTTCTCCTTGATGTACTTGACTGTTTTTTCATGGGTCTTTGAGCTGCTTCTTGTCTTTGTCAGTAGATCTCGTAAGTGCTTCTGATTGGACTCCAGTGAGAGGCCCAGAAGGAAGCGGAGGAACAGGTCCAGGTTTCCCATCTCACTGTGTAAGGCTTTATCCACAGCACTCTTGTAGAAAGAAACTTTAGGCTTGTCTCTGAACATCACAGAAAGGTTCCTGGACGTTGATTGCGGTTCGGCCATTAGATTCTCATTGTTGTTGATGAATGAGAGGAACACATATACAGCAGCCAGAAACTCCTGAATGCTCAGATGCACGAAGCAGTACACCTTGTCTTGGTACAGAACACATTCCTCTTTAAAGAGCTGTGTGCACAATCCTGAGTACACTGAGGCTTCATTGACATCAATGCCAGCCTCTTTCAGGTCTTCTTCATAGAAAATCAGATTGCCATTCACAAGCTGTTGAAAAGCCAGTTTTCCCAGTGACAGAATGCTCTCTTTATTCCAGTGGGGACCTGTCTCTTCTTTCCCAAGATACTTTTCATTCTTCTGTTTGGTATAAAACTCCACAAGGTGTGTGTACATCTCAGTCAGAGTCTTGGGCATCTCTTCTCTCTTATGTTTCAGCATGTGTTCAAGGACTGTTGCAGAAATCCAACAGAAGACTGGAATGTGGCACATGATGTGGAGGCTCCTTGATGTCTTTATGTGTGAGATGATTCTGTTGGCCAGGTCCTCATCACTGAATCTCTTCCTGAAGTACTCCTCCTTCTGTGGGTCATTGAACCCTCGTACCTCTGTCACCTGGTCAACACACCCTGAAGGGATCTTATTGGCTGCTGCAGGTCGGGTAGTTATCCAGAGGAGAGCAGAGGGAAGCAGGTTTCCATTGATGAGATTTGTCAGCAGAACATCCACTGAGGTTGACTCTGTGACGTCCCAACAGATCTTGTTCTTCTGGAAGTCTAGGGGCAGTCGGCACTCATCCAGACCATCAAAGATGAACAGAACTTTGTACTTGCCGTAGTTGGAGATTCTTGATTGTTTGGTTTCCATTGAGAAGTGATTGAGAAGTTCAATCAAAGTGTTTTTGTCCCCTTTCATCAAATTCAGCTCCCGGAAAGGGAATGAAAACACAAATTGGACATCCTGATTTGCTTTTCCTTCAGCCCAGTCCAGAATGAACTTCTGCACAGAGACTGTTTTTCCAATGCCAGCGACTCCCTTTGTCAGCACAGTTCTGATAAGTTTGTCTTGTCCAGTTAAGGGTTTGAAGATGTCGTTACATTTGATTGCAGTCTCTGGTCTTGCTTGTTTCCTGGTTGTTGTCTCAATCTGTCTCAGCTCATGTTCATTATTGACCTCTCCTGTTCCACCCTCTGTGATGTAGAGCTCTGTGTAGATCTTATTGAGAAGTGTTGGGTTTCCTTGTTTAGCGATCCCCTCAAATACACATTGAAACTTCTTCTCTAGATTAGATTTGAGTTCACGTTGGCAAATCACAGCAAGCTCATCTGAATGAAGAAATAGCACAGAGGATATTAATATTATGTCTGTTTTAATGCCTACAGTATTGTAGGACTGTTATAACATTTAAATCATAATCATTTATTCTCTTAACTGTCTATATAAATGTGTAAATGTTTTCATAATCCATTACAGACTGGTGTGACTGATTATATTATTATTGGTATTATTGATGGTATTATTAATGTTGTCTCTCTCTCTCTCTCTAAATTAATCAACACAACACATCCCTGCTGCTACTTGATGAGGTCACTAGGTGTTGTGTTAAGGCTGCTACAATATCATTGAGTTACACAGCTACTTTAGCTGTACTTTAGCCACAGCTTTTAAACGTTATAAAACAGCATTCATCATGAGGCAGACAGATCTTACATTTCTCCAGTGTGTCAGCAAGCTCCTTCTGGTTCATTTTCCTCAGGACGTGCAGTGTGATCTTCAGAGCCCCCTCTCTGGCACTGCTCTCCTGCTTCTCATCTTCAGCATCCACCACTTCCTTATCCTGCTTCTGACTCTCATAGCCTTCTGGGAGTTCTGGACTAAGAATCCTCTTGAACATCTTCAGCTCGTTCTTCACAAATGTCGTCATTTTCTCTTCAAGCAACTGAAATAAATCAAGTAAATAAGTTTAGCAAGAGAGGAAATGCTTTCTCATTAACACATTAATGAATAATTGACAGATCAACTTTACTTGAAGTAAACAAAAACAAATGTACATAACAGGATCACATACACTGAATATAGAGTCCAGGTCTGTTTGATGCCTCTGGGAAGACTGACCACTGAGAATCTCTGACTCTGATCTCTCCTGTTGGTTTCTGTGGACAAAACATGAGATTACATCTCCTCATCCAGGGAGTACACACACACACACACACACACACACACACACACACACACACACACACACACACACACACACACACACACACACACACACACACACACACACACACTGTTTTAGGACTATGAAAATGGACTAAAGGATTAGCCTATGGATTATGAAAACAACCAAAATAAATGGTAAAATGGGAGAGGAGAAATGACTAGAGACAGTGTTGTTTAACTCACTGACCATGACCCATGAGTTCTTCTTACCTTTGTTCAGTAGAAAAGTCTCCCTCTCTAAACTGTATAGGTAGATACATAGACTTGTCACTCTTCATGGACACACAGCTGGGTACAGGGGAGGCCGGTCTCTCCTGCTTGATTGGTCTTCAACACAACAGAGACAAACATTACATCTCTCATCTACTCTGATCTCAGATGGGGAAACAAGTGTTTCATTCCAAAATGCTATATATCCATTTTCAGAAATGTTGGGAAATGTAATTTGATTATTTAAAGAAATTATTAAACCACTGCAAGGCTTTATAAAGGCTTCTAACGTTTGTAATTTCCACTTCAAAATGTCAGACTTGATTTGATGAAAAAAATGGATCAACCACTACAAAAAATGTCCCTTAATTTACAATCCACACGAACAAACACATTTGCTGCTGTTTTCCTGCTGTGAGAAACTGGGTCAAATTAAGAGATGGCATCTGTAAGTGCATTCATCTAAAGATATCTAGGTGAGACAACCACATATCACAGTCAAATATACAGTATACCAACATTCCATTCCTGTTAAACAATGGATATACAGCATTTAGCAACAAAACACATTTTCACACACACATCTAAAATCTAGAACAGTTATATAGAATGTACCCATAAGAAATACCTTCTGATTAACAAACGTTTTAGAATATACATTCTTAAACAAAATAGTCAGCTCACCTCTTAGCTTTGGTATCATGTCCCCCAGAGACACTCATTTTAGAGGCAGTACCCCCCTCCTCTCTCTCCCCAGAGAGACTCATTTTAGAGGCAGGGCCCCCCTCCTCTCTCTCCCCAGAGAGTCTCATTTTAGAGGCAGGACCCCCCTCCTCTCTCTCCCCAGAGAGACTCATTTTAGAGGCAGGACCCCCCTCCTCTCTCTCCCCAGAGAGACTCATTTTAGAGGCAGGACCCCCCTCCTCTCTCTCCCCAGAGAGACTCATTTTAGAGACAGGACCCCTAAACAGAGATCCAACATGTTGGTTGTGGTTAACACAGTGACAACTAAACAGAGATCCAGCATGTTGGTTGTGATTAACACAGTGACAACTAAACAGAGATCCAACATGTTGGTTGTGGTTAACACAGTGACAACTAAACAGAGATCCAGCATGTTGGTTGTGGTTAACACAGTGACAACTAAACAGAGATCCAGCATGTTGGTTGTGGTTAACACAGTGACAACTAAACAGAGATCCAGCATGTTGGTTGTGATTAACACAGTGACAACTAAACAGAGATCCAGCATGTTGGTTGTGGTTAACACAGTGACAACTAAACAGAGATCCAGCATGTTGGTTGTGATTAACACAGTGACAACTAAACAGAGATCCAGCATGTTGGTTGTGGTTAACACAGTGACAACTAAACAGAGATCCAACATGTTGGTTGTGGTTAACACAGTAACAACTAAACAGAGATCCAGCATGTTGGTTGTGGTTAACACAGTGACAACTAAACAGAGATCCAACATGTTGGTTGTGGTCAACACAGTGACAACTAAACAGAGATCCAGCATGTTGGTTGTGGTTAACACAGTGACAACTAAACAGAGATCCAGCATGTTGGTTGTGGTTAACACAGTAACAACTAAACAGAGATCCAGCATGTTGGTTGTGGTTAACACAGTAACAACTAAACAGAGATCCAGCATGTTGGTTAACACAGTAACAACTAAACAGAGATCCAGCATGTTGGTTGTGGTTAACACAGTAACAACTAAACAGAGATCCAGCATGTTGGTTGTGGTTAACACAGTGACAACTAAACAGAGATCCAGCATGTTGGTTGTGGTTAACACAGTGACAACTAAACAGAGATCCAGCATGTTGGTTGTGGTTAACACAGTGACCCCTAAACAGAGATCCAGCATGTTGGTTGTGATTAACACAGTGACAACTAAACAGAGATCCAGCATGTTGGTTGTGGTTAACACAGTGACAACTAAACAGAGATCCAGCATGTTGGTTGTGATTAACACAGTGACAACTAAACAGAGATCCAGCATGTTGGTTGTGGTTAACACAGTGACAACTAAACAGAGATCCAGCATGTTGGTTGTGGTTAACACAGTGACCCCTAAACAGAGATCCAGCATGTTGGTTGTGGTTAACACAGTGACAACTAAACAGAGATCCAGCATGTTGGTTGTGGTTAACACAGTGACAACTAAACAGAGATCCAGCATGTTGGTTGTGGTTAACACAGTGACAACTAATTATTGAATGTAAATTGTTCTCATTTATTCATTATCTCTTAGAAATAAAACATTTCCTAACAGACACATCCAAACAGTCAGGTGATTTAATGCATCACATGAACATGTAATCATGACTGATATTTGCCACCTCATCTCCATGTTTAGTGTCAATAATAATAATAATAATAATAATAATAATAATAATAATAACAATAATAATAATAATACTAATAATAGTAATAATAATAATAACAATAATAATAATAATAATAACAATAATAATAATAATAACAATAATAATAATAATAATAACAATAATAATAATAATAATAACAATAATAATAATAATAATAATAACAATAATAACAATAATAACAATAATAATAACAATAATAATAATAATAACAATAATAATAATAATAATAACAATAATAATAATAATAATAATAACAATAATAACAATAATAACAATAATAATAACAATAATAACAATAATAACAATAATAATAACAATAATAATAATAATAATAATAACAATAATAACAATAATAACAATAATAATAACAATAATAACAATAATAATAATAACAATAATAATAATAATAATAACAATAATAATAATAATAATAACAATAATAATAATAATAATAACAATAATAATAATAATAATAATAATAATAATAATAACAATAATAATAATAATAATAATAATAATAATAATAACAATAATAATAATAATAATAATAATAATAATAATAATAATAATAATAATAATAACAATAATATAATGTGTCACTCTTCGTTAAGGCAGGGGTTCCCAGATGTGCTTGGTGACCCACCAACGGAGGTGTTTTTGAGTTGGGTTGAACGGTGAAAACCAAACCATCTGACATGGATAATCCTGTGTTCTGATGCTGTAACATGATAACAACATCAGTGGGGGCCTAATTGTCTAGCTTTTATTCAGCTGATTGAAAATTATCAAAGATTATATGCTATAATTGAAAAAGTCCATTATCTTTTCTACATACTTTCTATTTGGTTTTAGTTGTTTAATAAGTTAATACTGAAAACATTTTGTTTTTGGCAATGTCATCCCTCGACCCACCTGTACCCCTGCCGTGATCCACAAGTGGTCCTGACAGAGTTCACATAGGCTACCAGTAGCAGGACTCATCACCTTCAAGTCAGTTTCATTCTAAATAACTGAGCATGTAGCAATATTATCTAAACATTTCCTACAGAGACCATCAGGTCATCATCAATATAAAGGATATTATCTAAACATTTCCTACAGAGACCATCAGGTCATCATCAATATAAAGGATATTATCTAAACATTTCCTACAGAGACCATCAGGTCATCATCAATATAAAGGATATTATCTAAACATTTCCTACAGAGACCATCAGGTCATCATCAATATAAAGGATATTATCTAAACATTTCCTACAGAGACCATCAGGTCATCATCAATATAAAGGATATTATCTAAACATTTCCTACAGAGACCATCAGGTCATCATCAATATAAAGGATATTATCTAAACATTTCCTACAGAGACCATCAGGTCATCATCAATATAAAGGATATTATCTAAACATTTCCTACAGAGACCATCAGGTCATCATCAATATAAAGGATATTATCTAAACATTTCCTACAGAGACCATCAGGTCATCATCAATATAAAGGATATTATCTAAACATTACCTACAGAGACCATCAGGTCATCATCAATATAAAGGATATTATCTAAACATTTCCTACAGAGACCATCAGGTCATCATCAATATAAAGGATATTATCTAAACATTTCCTACAGAGACCATCAGGTCATCATCAATATAAAGGATATTATCTAAACATTTCCTACAGAGACCATCAGGTCATCATCAATATAAAGGATATTATCTAAACATTTCCTACAGAGACCATCAGGTCATCATCAATATAAAGGATATTATCTAAACATTTCCTACAGAGACCATCAGGTCATCATCAATATAAAGGATATTTAAAAACATTTCCTACAGAGACCATCAGGTCATCATCAATATAAAGGATATTATCTAAACATTTCCTACAGAGACCATCAGGTCATCATCAATATAAAGGATATTATCTAAACATTTCCTACAGAGACCATCAGGTCATCATCAATATAAAGGATATTATCTAAACATTACCTACAGAGACCATCAGGTCATCATCAATATAAAGGATATTATCTAAACATTACCTACAGAGACCATCAGGTCATCATCAATATAAAGGATATTATCTAAACATTTCCTACAGAGACCATCAGGTCATCATCAATATAAAGGATATTATCTAAACATTTCCTACAGAGACCATCAGGTCATCATCAATATAAAGGATATTATCTAAACATTTCCTACAGAGACCATCAGGTCATCATCAATATAAAGGATATTATCTAAACATTTCCTACAGAGACCATCAGGTCATCATCAATATAAAGGATATTATCTAAACATTTCCTACAGAGACCATCAGGTCATCATCAATATAAAGGATATTATCTAAACATTACCTACAGAGACCATCAGGTCATCATCAATATAAAGGATATTATCTAAACATTTCCTACAGAGACCATCAGGTCATCATCAATATAAAGGATATTATCTAAACATTACCTACAGAGACCATCAGGTCATCATCAATATAAAGGATATTATCTAAACATTTCCTACATAGACCATCAGGTCATCATCAATATAAAGGATATTATCTAAACATTTCCTACAGAGACCATCAGGTCATCATCAATATAAAGGATATTATCTAAACATTTCCTACAGAGACCATCAGGTCATCATCAATATAAAGGATATTATCTAAACATTACCTACAGAGACCATCAGGTCATCATCAATATAAAGGATATTATCTAAACATTTCCTACAGAGACCATCAGGTCATCATCAATATAAAGGATATTATCTAAACATTTCCTACAGAGACCATCAGGTCATCATCAATATAAAGGATATTATCTAAACATTTCCTACAGAGACCATCAGGTCATCATCAATATAAAGGATATTATCTAAACATTTCCTACAGAGACCATCAGGTCATCATCAATATAAAGGATATTATCTAAACATTTCCTACAGAGACCATCAGGTCATCATCAATATAAAGGATATTTAAAAACATTTCCTACAGAGACCATCAGGTCATCATCAATATAAAGGATATTATCTAAACATTTCCTACAGAGACCATCAGGTCATCATCAATATAAAGGATATTATCTAAACATTTCCTACAGAGACCATCAGGTCATCATCAATATAAAGGATATTATCTAAACATTACCTACAGAGACCATCAGGTCATCATCAATATAAAGGATATTATCTAAACATTACCTACAGAGACCATCAGGTCATCATCAATATAAAGGATATTATCTAAACATTTCCTACAGAGACCATCAGGTCATCATCAATATAAAGGATATTATCTAAACATTTCCTACAGAGACCATCAGGTCATCATCAATATAAAGGATATTATCTAAACATTTCCTACAGAGACCATCAGGTCATCATCAATATAAAGGATATTATCTAAACATTTCCTACAGAGACCATCAGGTCATCATCAATATAAAGGATATTATCTAAACATTTCCTACAGAGACCATCAGGTCATCATCAATATAAAGGATATTATCTAAACATTACCTACAGAGAACATCAGGTCATCATCAATATAAAGGATATTATCTAAACATTTCCTACAGAGACCATCAGGTCATCATCAATATAAAGGATATTATCTAAACATTACCTACAGAGACCATCAGGTCATCATCAATATAAAGGATATTATCTAAACATTTCCTACAGAGACCATCAGGTCATCATCAATATAAAGGATATTATCTAAACATTTCCTACAGAGACCATCAGGTCATCATCAATATAAAGGATATTATCTAAACATTACCTACAGAGACCATCAGGTCATCATCAATATAAAGGATATTATCTAAACATTTCCTACAGAGACCATCAGGTCATCATCAATATAAAGGATATTATCTAAACATTTCCTACAGAGACCATCAGGTCATCATCAATATAAAGGATATTATCTAAACATTTCCTACAGAGACCATCAGGTCATCATCAATATAAAGGATATTATCTAAACATTTCCTACAGAGACCATCAGGTCATCATCAATATAAAGGATATTATCTAAACATTACCTACAGAGACCATCAGGTCATCATCAATATAAAGGATATTATCTAAACATTTCCTACAGAGACCATCAGGTCATCATCAATATAAAGGATATTATCTAAACATTTCCTACAGAGACCATCAGGTCATCATCAATATAAAGGATATTATCTAAACATTTCCTACAGAGACCATCAGGTCATCATCAATATAAAGGATATTATCTAAACATTTCCTACAGAGACCATCAGGTCATCATCAATATAAAGGATATTATCTAAACATTTCCTACAGAGACCATCAGGTCATCATCAATATAAAGGATATTATCTAAACATTTCCTACAGAGACCATCAGGTCATCATCAATATAAAGGATATTATCTAAACATTTCCTACAGAGACCATCAGGTCATCATCAATATAAAGGATATTATCTAAACATTTCCTACAGAGACCATCAGGTCATCATCAATATAAAGGATATTATCTAAACATTTCCTACAGAGACCATCAGGTCATCATCAATATAAAGGATATTATCTAAACATTTCCTACAGAGACCATCAGGTCATCATCAATATAAAGGATATTATCTAAACATTTCCTACAGAGACCATCAGGTCATCAGCAATATAAAGGATATTATCTAAACATTTCCTACAGAGACCATCAGGTCATCAGCAATATAAAGGATCATATCTCAAGCCTACTCTCTCTATTGAATGTTTATATAAAGGATATTTAAAAACATAATAATTAGCCTAGACTTACCAGAGTCTGTCTGTCTTTCCTTCAAATCAACACAACACAGGAAATCAAATATTTTCTGATGCTCTTGCAGAGGAAGTAGTCTATATTACAAACTTCAAAATCCTTTTTATATTCATCTCAAATACACTACAAGTTTTAAATTCCCTACATGTCAGGAAAGTTCTCATGCAAAAGGTTATACAGTTCAGATCCTGTACAGAGTTTGTCTTTGGTTTCGGGAAGGCTGAAAGATAACATTGAAATCCCCCCAAGTATTGCAAACAGGATGTTAACTTAGTCACAAGGTTGGGCTAACTACAGTAGTGTTGCAAAATCCTTTACACCCCACTCATCCCCATCAGTCTTAAGAACAAAACATGTGGTTTAATGTAGATACATTTAGATACAACAGAAACAACATGTGGTATTCTCAACTTCTCTTTTAACAGAACAGAGACATTTCAGAGGAAAGAATGGTGGGAAGTGTTATAGGAGGACGGGTTCATTTTTATGGCTGAAATGGAATAAATAAATGAATTCCATTTATTCCATTCCAGTCTTTACACTGAGCCTGTCCTCATATTGCTCCTCCAACAGCCTCCTCTGGTTTGTATGTGAAAGTATGCAGGTATTCATGTTGTTGTGGAGGGAAATTATATTTAAACAAAATACTTTTAAAAGGTATAATGCAGCCGTAAAAATAAAATAAAATCAGACAGTAGAATCAGACCTGCTCCCTGACTTTTAACACTAGAATCAGTCCTATATGATAATATCAGTTTTTACCTTTATTTAACTAGGCAAATCAGTTGAGAAAAAATTCTTATTTTCAATGACGGCCTACGAACAGTGGGTTAACTGCCTTGTTCAGGGGCAGAACGACAGATTTTTACCTTCTCAGCTCAGGGATTCGATCCAGCAACCTTTCAAGTACTGGCTCAACACTCTAACCACTAGACTACCTGCCACCTCTACACTCTAACCACTAGGCTACCTGCCGCCCCTCCACTCTAACCACTAGGCTACCTGCCGTCCCTCCACTCTAACCACTAGGCTACCTGCCGCCTCCACACTCTAACCACTAGGCTACCTGCCGCCTCTCCACTCTAACCACTAGGCTACCTGCCGCCTCTACACTCTAACCACTAGGCTTCCTGCCGTCCCTCCACTCTAACCACTAGGCTACCTGCCGCCCCTCCACTCTAACCACTAGGCTACCTGCCGCCTCTCCACTCTAACCACTAGGCTACCTGCCGCCTCTACACTCTAACCACTAGGCTTCCTGCCGCCCCTCCACTCTAACCACTAGGCTACCTGCCGCCTCTACACTCTAACCACTAGGCTACCTGCCTCCCCTCCACTCTAACCACTAGGCTACCTGCCACCCCTCCACTCTAACCACTAGGCTACCTGCCGCCCCTCCACTCTAACCACTAGGCTACCTGCCGCCCCTCCACTCTAACCACTAGGCTACCTGCCACCCCTCCACTCTAACCACTAGGCTCCCTGCCCCCCCTCCACTCTAACCACTAGGCTACCTGCCTCCCCTCCACTCTAACCACTAGGCTACCTGCCCCCCCTCCACTCTAACCACTAGGCTACCTGCCGCCCCTCCACTCTAACCACTAGGCTCCCTGCCCCCCCTCCACTCTAACCACTAGGCTACCTGCCCCCCCTCCACTCTAACCACTAGGCTACCTGCCGCCTCTACACTCTAACCACTAGGCTACCTGCCGCCTCTACACTCTAACCACTAGGCTACCTGCCGCCCCTCCACTCTAACCACTAGGTTACCTGTCGTCCCCAAATGAGGCCTAACTGAATGATAAGAAGGATGAAGGGGTTGATGTAATGTAGAAAGACAATAGTGTAATGATGAGTTTGTGTTATGCCTATTTATCAGCAGCAAATCATTTGACCACACCCCCTTGTGGGTTAATAATATTGTCTTTTATGTTTTACTTTCCACAAATAAACTGTTGTGGGTCTGTTTTATTGACTGTAACTCTAACACTAATCACATGTATTGTAAGGAAATGAACACATGCTATGAGTTACAGTAGGCCTTTAGAGTGATGTAAAACATGTCCTGGACTCTGTCCAAGTTGATGAGCGGGAAACAAACAATAGCAGTCAACCTTCACAGCCGGCCCATCGACACTACTCCTAAACTATACCACAACTAATTTCACACATGATAAGAGTTATCCTGATCAGCTGGCCCATCGACACTACTCCTAAACTGTACCAAAACTAATTTCACACATGATAAGAGTTATCCTGATCAGCTGGCCCATCGACACTACTCCTAAACTATACCAAAACTAATTTCACACATGATAAGAGTTATCCTGATCAGCTGGCCCATCGACACTACTCCTAAACTGTACCAAAACTAATTTCACACATGATAAGAGTTATCCTGATCAGCTGGCCCATCGACACTACTCCTAAACTGTACCAAAACTAATTTCACACATGATAAGAGTTATCCTGATCAGCTGGCCCATCGACACTACTCCTAAACTGTACCAAAATTAATTTCACACATGATAAGAGTTATCCTGATCAGCTGGCCCATCGATACTACTCCTAAACTATACCAAAACTAATTTCACACATGATAAGAGTTATCCTGATCAGCTGGCCCATCGACACTACTCCTAAACTGTACCAAAACTAATTTCACACATGATAAGAGTTATCCTGATCAGCTGGCCCATCGACACTACTCCTAAACTGTACCAAAACTAATTTTACACATGATAAGAGTTATCCTGATCAGCTGGCCCATCGACACTACTCCTAAACTGTACCAAAACTAATTTTACACATGATAAGAGTTATCCTGATCAGCTGGCCCATCGACACTACTCCTAAACTGTACCAAAACTAATTTCACACATGATAAGAGTTATCCTGATCAGCCGGCCCATCGACACTACTCCTAAACTGTACCACAACTAATTTCACACATGATAAGAGTTATCCTGATCAGCTGGCCCATCGACACTACTCCTAAACTGTACCAAAACTAATTTCACACATGATAAGAGTTATCCTGATCAGCTGACCCATCGACACTACTCCTAAACTATACCAAAACTAATTTCACACATGATAAGAGTTATCCTGATCAGCTGGCCCGTCGACACTACTCCTAAACTATACCAAAACTAATTTCACACATGAAAATAGTTAGCCTGTAGACAAGGTTACGTTTACAATAATCTGATGAGTGACAATATTAGGCCTATCAGTTGTCATATTGAACATGAAGAGATGTGAGCATCTTGTAATTGACAGATGCAGTGAAAGGAGCATCTCTTTATCAAATCCTCCTTCAGAGTCACATGCAGGTAAAACATTGTGATTTCTATATAGTACTGTATCTGAAAGAGCAGATTCTGCAGGTAAAACATTGTGATTTCTATATAATACTGTATCTGAAAGAGCAGATTCTGCAGGTTAAACATTGTGTTTCTATATAGTACTGTATCTGAAAGAGCAGATTCTGCAGGTAAAACATTGTGATTTCTATATAGTACTGTATCTGAAAGAGCAGATTCTGCAGGTAAAACATTGTGATTTCTATATAGTACTGTATCTGAAAGAGCAGATTCTGCAGGTTAAACATTGTGATTTCTATATAGTACTGTATCTGAAAGAGCAGATTCTGCAGGTTAAACATTGTGTTTCTATATAGTACTGTATCTGAAAGAGCAGATTCTGCAGGTAAAACATTGTGATTTCTATATAGTACTGTATCTGAAAGAGCAGATTCTGCAGGTTAAACATTGTGATTTCTATATAGTACTGTATCTGAAAGAGCAGATTCTGCAGGTTAAACATTGTGATTTCTATATAGTACTGTATCTGAAAGAGCAGATTCTGCAGTTTCCTTGACACTTACCTTTATCAAATAACTCTAGACATTCAAGAGGTGCAGCTTTATTTCCAAAGTTCAATTTTTCTTCAACAATATCCGTGTTGTCCATGTTTTAATCACATGACCACTCCAGCAGCAGCATTGATCTGGCGACTACGCAAAAACTATTAACATAATCAAATTAAAATCTGCTATTCTGTCGTCAATGGATGAACGGCCAATAGAAACCAGATAGAAACTGATCGTGGTGCATGTGACCTCAGTTCTGGTTAGCCGCAGATGTAGAAACCAACTTGCTCAAGGTCTTTCCATGTCTCGGGAAAGATGAAACCAGGCCAGCGGGTGACTGTCTGAGACTGTCTGAGACTGTGGTTTTGAGTCACGTGGAGCCTTACATGGGCAAATGCAGAAATGTGACCATGGACAGCTTCTACACATCAATTTCCCTCAGACAAGTTGATTGCGAAGAAGACTAGCCTGCTATGAACAGTGAACACACAAAGAAGACTAGCCTGCTATCAGACACCAACCAGTATCCCTTTATGATCTAGCCAGGTCATTACAGTATATACAGTATCTCTACCATATACAGACACCAACTAGTATCCCCTTTATGATCTAGCCAGGTCATTACAGTATATACAGTATCTCTACCATATACAGACACCAACTAGTATCCCCTTTATGATCTAGCCAGGTCATTACAGTATATACAGTATCTCTACCATATACAGACACCAACTAGTATCCCCTTTATGATCTAGCCAGGTCATTACAGTATATACAGTATCTCTACCATATACAGACACCAACTAGTATCCCCTTTATGATCTAGCCAGGTCATTACAGTATATACAGTATCTCTACCATATACAGACACCAACTAGTATCCCCTTTATGATCTAGCCAGGTCATTACAGTATATACAGTATCTCTACCATATACAGACACCAACTAGTATCCCCTTTATGATCTAGCCAGGTCATTACAGTATATACAGTATCTCTACCATATACAGACACCAACTAGTATCCCCTTTATGATCTAGCCAGGTCATTACAGTATATACAGTATCTCTACCATATACAGACACCAACTAGTATCCCCTTTATGATCTAGCCAGGTCATTACAGTATATACAGTATCTCTACCATATACAGACAGCAACTAGTATCCCCTTTATGATCTAGCCAGGTCATTACAGTATATACAGTATCTCTACCATATACAGACAGCCTTCCATCTGACAGACACCAATTAGTATCCCCTTTATTATGTTACATTCATATTAGATGGCAAGACTCTGTAAAATGAGATACTTGCTGCTGGACTGTTGCAGTGTTCTACAATGTGCTCGACATGGCTGCTATCAACACGTGTTGTACAAGCAATGCCTTGACAAGACAGTCAGCAGGAGAGATTTCATGATGGATCTGGCATGCGAGCTTCGTGAGAAACACATGAACGCAGAGAAAGAAGCTACAGTCACCAAGCAGGAAGCAGGTCCTGTTCTCTCTCTTCCCCCAGGCACCACATCTCCCTCGGGGGAGAAAGAAGCTACAGTCACCAAGCAGGCAGCAGGTCCTGTTCTCCCTTTCCCCCAGGCACCACATCTCCCTCGGGGGAGAAAGAAGCTACAGTCACCAAGCAGGAAGCAGGTCCTGTTCTCCCTTTTCCCCCAGGCACCACATCTCCCTCGGGGGAGAAAGAAGCTACAGTCACCAAGCAGGAAGCAGGTCCTGTTCTCCCTTTTCGCCCAGGCACCACATCTCCCTCGGGGGAGAAAGAAGCTACAGTCACCAAGCAGGAAGCAGGTCCTGTTCTCTCTCTTCCCCCAGGCACCACATCTCCCTCGGGGGAGAAAGAAGCTACAGTCACCAAGCAGGCAGCAGGTCCTGTTCTCCCTCTTCCCCCAGGCACCACATCTCCCTCGGGGGAGAAAGAAGCTACAGTCACCAAGCAGGAAGCAGGTCCTGTTCTCCCTTTTCCCCCAGGCACCACATCTCCCTCGGGGGAGAAAGAAGCTACAGTCACCAAGCAGGAAGCAGGTCCTGTTCTCCCTTTTCCCCCAGGCACCACATCTCCCTCGGGGGAGAAAGAAGCTACAGTCACCAAGCAGGAAGCAGGTCCTGTTCTCCCTTTTCCCCCAGGCACCACATCTCCCTCGGGGGAGAAAGAAGCTACAGTCACCAAGCAGGCAGCAGGTCCTGCTCTCCCTCTTCCCCCAGGCACCACATCTCCCTCGGGGGAGAAAGAAGCTACAGTCACCAAGCAGGCAGCAGGTCCTGCTCTCCCTTTTCCCCCAGGCACCACATCTCCCTCGGGGGAGAAAGAAGCTACAGTCACCAAGCAGGAAGCAGGTCCTGCTCTCCCTCTTCCCCAAGCACCACAGCTCCAAGCAGGCAGCAGGTCCTGCTCTCACTCTTCCCCAAGCACCACAGCTCCAAGCAGGCAGCAGGTCCTGCTCTCACTCTTCCCCAAGCACCACAGCTCCAAGCAGGCAGCAGGTCCTGCTCTCACTCTTCCCCAAGCACCACAGCTCCAAGCAGGCAGCAGGTCCTGCTCTCACTCTTCCCCAAGCACCACAGCTCCAAGCAGGCAGCAGGTCCTGCTCTCCCTCTTCCCCAAGCACCACAGCTCCAAGCAGGAAGCAGGTCCTGCTCTCCCTCTTCCCCAAGCACCACAGCTCCAAGCAGGCAGCAGGTCCTGCTCTCCCTCTTCCCCAAGCACCACAGCTCCAAGCAGGCAGCAGGTCCTGCTCTCTCTCTTCCCCATGCACCACAGCTCCAAGCAGGCAGCAGGTCCTGCTCTCACTCTTCCCCAAGCACCACAGCTCCAAGCACCACAGTCTTGTCATCAATATATTTCCACAAATATTTATTTATGAAATTAATCGTAATTATTAATAATAATTGTTCATGCAGTGGTGCTTTTGTTTAGGAACACAGAATACATTTCACCTGGCTGGTTTTATTATTATTATATATTTTATTGTTTCTAACTTGTCAAAAGAAGCTGTAACTGGACTTTATTAAGTACTATAACTCTATTACTAATTGAATCTACAAATAAAGTTGATCAAATGGATTACACTGTAATGTTTATATTGTAAGGGAAACGGAAATGGGCTGTAGGACGATTTATTTTCTACTTAGTAGAATGAACAATTGTTGTTATGTTATTGCTATATTTCCACTAATATTTCTTCATGTAATTAATCCTTAACAATAGTTTATACACTATTTATCAAGTGTTTATTTCTGCACCTTGCTGGTTGATATTCATCTGATGCATATGATAAAGTGGACGCCTGGCAACTTTCTCTAGCGGGGACGTATAGGCTGATAGACCAGGTGGTTCTAGTGTTAAGGACTGGTAGATGGGTGTTCTGATAGGCTGATAGACCAGGTGGTTCTAGTGATAAGGACTGGTAGATGGGTGTTCTGATAGGCTGATAGACCAGGTGGTTCTAGTGTTAAGGACTGGTAGATGGGTGTTCTGATAGGCTGATAGACCAGGTGGTTCTAGTGTTAAGGACTGGTAGATGGGTGTTCTGATAGGCTGAAAGACCAGGTGGTTCTAGTGTTAAGGACTGGTAGATGGGTGTTCTGATAGGCTGATAGACCAGGTGGTTCTAGTGTTAAGGACTGGTAGATGGGTGTTCTGATAGGCTGATAGACCAGGTGGTTCTAGTGTTAAGGACTGGTAGATGGGTGTTCTGATAGGCTGATAGACCAGGTGGTTCTAGTGTTAAGGACTGGTAGATGGGTGTTCTGATAGGCTGATAGACCACGTGGTTCTAGTGATAAGGACTGGTAGATGGGTGTTCTGATAGGCTGATAGACCAGGTGGTTCTGGTGTTAATTAATGACTGGTAGATGGGTGTTCTGATAGGCTGAAAGACCAGGTGGTTCTAGTGTTAAGGACTGGTAGATGGGTGTTCTGATAGGCTGATAGACCAGGTGGTTCTAGTGTTAAGGACTGGTAGATGGGTGTTCTGATAGGCTGAAAGACCAGGTGGTTCTAGTGTTAAGGACTGGTAGATGGGTGTTCTGATAGGCTGATAGACCAGGTGGTTCTAGTGTTAAGGACTGGTAGATGGGTGTTGACCATTCACTCATGCTGACCGGCTCCAGTACTTTATTCTTGACTAAACCTCCAAGTCAGCCTAGACTTTTGGTCTGATAGCAGAAGCTACAGGTCCTGCTTTCAGAACCTTTGGTTTGCTGTCTGGCTTAAGGCCAAGCTTCCCTGTGATGTCGTTCATACAACCCTGCTGTCTATTTAATCCATCTGTTTCTTTAAGATGGCAGGTAGGTCTGTGTCTCCATGTGTCATTGTATTCCCTGATGGCCAGTCCAGTGTGATTTTCTCCAACTATGAACATCCCAGTAGTGATGGATAGTCTCCCTTCACAACATAGCAGCTTTTCAGTTGGTCTGTTTACCTGAACTGTGACTTCAGTGATGTCTCTCAAGGTGACAGATTCACCTGTGTAAGTCTTTAACACGAGGTGCACTGGTTAAAGTGGAAGGTGTTTCAGTGTCTTTTTTCTGACACAAGAGATACAGCTGCTCCTGTGTCAATCTCCATACCGGGAGACATAGTAGCCGTGCAGCCCGCCAGGAAAAAGTCTGTATTTTCAGTGTGACTTCCTGGTCTGATGAGTCACTCCCCTCAGTGTTCTCTTACTCAGCAGTGTGAACATGTCTATTGGTCTTTCCTTGGAATGTCTGTTTCTTGTTTTCAGTATGATGCTTTCTCTGTTCTCTTTTTGTTTCTGGAGACTTGTTCGATGTGGTCCTTTTTAACAGAGGCTGGACAATCCATGTCCTTACACCAACATGTAGAAGACTGATGTCCCACCTTGTCGCAGTGGAAGCATGTGACTTGATTTCCTTTCCCTTGATTTTCAGTTGAAACTCTGCGCACTTCTCCTTTTTTGTGATCAACTTTTTATTTATTATAAAGGAACACAGACAAGAACAAATAGCAGCAGGAATGGCTATACAGCTAGAGACACAATACTGTTAAAATATATATCAGAACTAATAGCAGCAGGAATGGTTATACAGCTAGAGACACAATACTGTTAAAATATATATCAGAATAAATAGCAGCAGGAATGGTTATACAGCTAGAGACACAATACTGTTAATATATATATCAGAACTAATAGCAGCAGGAATGGCTATACAGCTAGAGACACAATACTGTTAAAATATATATCAGAACTAATAGCAGCAGGAATGGTTATACAGCTAGAGACACAATACTGTTAAAATATATATCAGAACAAATAGCAGCAGGAATGGTTATACAGCTAGAGACACAATAATGTTAATATATATATCAGAACTAATAGCAGCAGGAATGGTTATACAGCTAGAGAAACAATACTGTTAAAATATATATCAGAACAAATAGCAGCAGGAATGGTTATACAGCTAGAGACACAATACTGTTAAAATATATATCAGAATAAATAGCAGCAGGAATGGTTATACAGCTAGAGAAACAATACTGTTAAAATATATATCAGAACAAATAGCAGCAGGAATGGTTATACAGCTAGAGACACAATACTATCAAAAAATATATATAAGTATAATATGTAAACCAGGTATTGCAGGTAAAAACAATTATAATTAACCACATATACAATCACTCACCTGAGCCGCATCAACCCCTCCTGGGACCACCCCAACCCACCCTCCACCCCCTCCTGGGACCACCCCAACCCACCCTCTAACCCCTCCTGGGACCACCCCAACCCACCCTCCATCTCCTCCTGGTACCACCCCAACCCACCCTCCATCCCGTCCTGGTACCACCCCAACCCCCCCTCCAACCCCTCCTGGGACCACCCCAACCCCCCCTCCAACCCCTCCTGGGACCACCCCAACCCCCCCTCCATCCCCTCCTGGGACCACCCCACCCCAACCCACCCAACCTGATCGCTATGAAATAAAATACAAAATCAGTAAAAAATCAGTAAGGCCACATTTGCACTAAAATTAGAATGAACGTCAATCAGTTGGGTAAAAAACTAACTTGTATAGTTTCAGCTGCAGATAACCAGCTGTCAATTGTTTTATAAATGATATCTATAAAAGTGCTGATCCAATGAGGTGTGGTGGTAGACATCTTAGGTCCAACATCTGTTTAGCTGCTGTCAAACCTGACAACATTAAACCTATTTTCTGTAATGATAGTGGTGAATTATCTGTTGTGGGTCTGTTTTATTGACTGTAACTCGAACACTAATCACATGTATTGTAAGGAAATGAACACATGCTATGAGTTACAGTAGGCCTTTAGAGTGATGTAAAACATGTCCTGGACTCTGTCCAAGTTGATGAGCGGGAAACAAACAATAGCAGTCAACCTTCACAGCCGGCCCATCGACACTACTCCTAAACTATACCACAACTAATTTCACACATGATAAGAGTTATCCTGATCAGCTGGCCCATCGACACTACTCCTAAACTGTACCAAAACTAATTTCACACATGATAAGAGTTATCCTGATCAGCTGGCCCATCGACACTACTCCTAAACTATACCACAACTAATTTCACACATGATAAGAGTTATCCTGATCAGCTGGCCCATCGACACTACTCCTAAACTGTACCAAAACTAATTTCACACATGATAAGAGTTATCCTGATCAGCTGGCCCATTGACACTACTCCTAAACTGTACTAAAACTAATTTCACACATGATAAGAGTTATCCTGATCAGCCGGCCCATCGACACTACTCCTAAACTATACTAAAACTAATTTCACACATGATAAGAGTTATCCTGATCAGCTGGCCCATCGACACTACTCCTAAACTGTACCAAAACTAATTTCACACATGATAAGAGTTATCCTGATCAGCTGGCCCATCGACACTACTCCTAAACTATACCACAACTAATTTCACACATGATAAGAGTTATCCTGATCAGCTGGCCCATCGACACTACTCCTAAACTGTACTAAAACTAATTTCACACATGATAAGAGTTATCCTGATCAGCCGGCCCATCGACACTACTCCTAAACTATACTAAAACTAATTTCACACATGATAAGAGTTATCCTGATCAGCTGGCCCATCGACACTACTCCTAAACTGTACCAAAACTAATTTCACACATGATAAGAGTTATCCTGATCAGCTGACCCATCGACACTACTCCTAAACTATACCAAAACTAATTTCACACATGATAAGAGTTATCCTGATCAGCTGGCCCGTCGACACTACTCCTAAACTATACCAAAACTAATTTCACACATGAAAATAGTTAGCCTGTAGACAAGGTTACGTTTACAATAATCTGATGAGTGACAATATTAGGCCTATCAGTTGTCATATTGAACATGAAGAGATGTGAGCATCTTGTAATTGACAGATGCAGTGAAAGGAGCATCTCTTTATCAAATCCTCCTTCAGAGTCACATGCAGGTAAAACATTGTGATTTCTATATAGTACTGTATCTGAAAGAGCAGATTCTGCAGGTAAAACATTGTGATTTCTATATAATACTGTATCTGAAAGAGCAGATTCTGCAGGTTAAACATTGTGTTTCTATATAGTACTGTATCTGAAAGAGCAGATTCTGCAGGTAAAACATTGTGATTTCTATATAGTACTGTATCTGAAAGAGCAGATTCTGCAGGTTAAACATTGTGTTTCTATATAGTACTGTATCTGAGAGAGCAGATTCTGCAGGTTAAACATTGTGTTTCTATATAGTACTGTATCTGAGAGAGCAGATTCTGCAGGTTAAACATTGTGTTTCTATATAGTACTGTATCTGAAAGAGCAGATTCTGCAGGTTAAACATTGTGTTTCTATATAGTACTGTATCTGAAAGAGCAGATTCTGCAGGTAAAACATTGTGATTTCTATATAGTACTGTATCTGAAAGAGCAGATTCTGCAGGTTAAACATTGTGTTTCTATATAGTACTGTATCTGAAAGAGCAGATTCTGCAGGTTAAACATTGTGATTTCTATATAGTACTGTATCTGAAAGAGCAGATTCTGCAGGTTAAACATTGTGATTTCTATATAGTACTGTATCTGAAAGAGCAGATTCTGCAGGTTAAACATTGTGATTTCTATATAGTACTGTATCTGAAAGAGCAGATTCTGCAGGTTAAACATTGTGTTTCTATATAGTACTGTATCTGAAAGAGCAGATTCTGCAGGTTAAACATTGTGATTTCTATATAATACTGTATCTGAAAGAGCAGATTCTGCAGGTAAAACATTGTGATTTCTATATAGTACTGTATCTGAAAGAGCAGATTCTGCAGGTTAAACATTGTGATTTCTATATAGTACTGTATCTGAAAGAGCAGATTCTGCAGTTTCCTTGACACTTACCTTTATCAAATAACTCTAGACATTCAAGAGGTGCAGCTTTATTTCCAAAGTTCAATTTTTCTTCAACAATATCCGTGTTGTCCATGTTTTAATCACATGACCACTCCAGCAGCAGCATTGATCTGGCGACTACGCAAAAACTATTAACATAATCAAATTAAAATCTGCTATTCTGTCGTCAATGGATGAACGGCCAATAGAAACCAGATAGAAACTGATCGTGGTGCATGTGACCTCAGTTCTGGTTAGCCGCAGATGTAGAAACCAACTTGCTCAAGGTCTTTCCATGTCTCGGGAAAGATGAAACCAGGCCAGCGGGTGACTGTCTGAGACTGTCTGAGACTGTGGTTTTGAGTCACGTGGAGCCTTACATGGGCAAATGCAGAAATGTGACCATGGACAGCTTCTACACATCAATTTCCCTCAGACAAGTTGATTGCGAAGAAGACTAGCCTGCTATGAACAGTGAACACACAAAGAAGACTAGCCTGCTATCAGACACCAACCAGTATCCCTTTATGATCTAGCCAGGTCATTACAGTATATACAGTATCTCTACCATATACAGACACCAACTAGTATCCCCTTTATGATCTAGCCAGGTCATTACAGTATATACAGTATCTCTACCATATACAGACACCAACTAGTATCCCCTTTATGATCTAGCCAGGTCATTACAGTATATACAGTATCTCTACCATATACAGACACCAACTAGTATCCCCTTTATGATCTAGCCAGGTCATTACAGTATATACAGTATCTCTACCATATACAGACACCAACTAGTATCCCCTTTATGATCTAGCCAGGTCATTACAGTATATACAGTATCTCTACCATATACAGACACCAACTAGTATCCCCTTTATGATCTAGCCAGGTCATTACAGTATATACAGTATCTCTACCATATACAGACACCAACTAGTATCCCCTTTATGATCTAGCCAGGTCATTACAGTATATACAGTATCTCTACCATATACAGACACCAACTAGTATCCCCTTTATGATCTAGCCAGGTCATTACAGTATATACAGTATCTCTACCATATACAGACACCAACTAGTATCCCCTTTATGATCTAGCCAGGTCATTACAGTATATACAGTATCTCTACCATATACAGACAGCAACTAGTATCCCCTTTATGATCTAGCCAGGTCATTACAGTATATACAGTATCTCTACCATATACAGACACCAACTAGTATCCCCTTTATGATCTAGCCAGGTCATTACAGTATATACAGTATCTCTACCATATACAGACAGCCTTCCATCTGACAGACACCAATTAGTATCCCCTTTATTATGTTACATTCATATTAGATGGCAAGACTCTGTAAAATGAGATACTTGCTGCTGGACTGTTGCAGTGTTCTACAATGTGCTCGACATGGCTGCTATCAACACGTGTTGTACAAGCAATGCCTTGACAAGACAGTCAGCAGGAGAGATTTCATGATGGATCTGGCATGCGAGCTTCGTGAGAAACACATGAACGCAGAGAAAGAAGCTACAGTCACCAAGCAGGCAGCAGGTCCTGCTCTCCCTTTTCCCCCAGGCACCACATCTCCCTCGGGGGAGAAAGAAGCTACAGTCACCAAGCAGGAAGCAGGTCCTGTTCTCCCTCTTCCCCCAGGCACCACATCTCCCTCGGGGGAGAAAGAAGCTACAGTCACCAAGCAGGCAGCAGGTCCTGTTCTCTCTCTTCCCCCAGGCACCACATCTCCCTCGGGGGAGAAAGAAGCTACAGTCACCAAGCAGGAAGCAGGTCCTGTTCTCTCTCTTCCCCCAGGCACCACATCTCCCTCGGGGGAGAAAGAAGCTACAGTCACCAAGCAGGAAGCAGGTCCTGTTCTCCCTTTTCCCCCAGGCACCACATCTCCCTCGGGGGAGAAAGAAGCTACAGTCACCAAGCAGGAAGCAGGTCCTGTTCTCCCTTTTCCCCCAGGCACCACATCTCCCTCGGGGGAGAAAGAAGCTACAGTCACCAAGCAGGCAGCAGGTCCTGCTCTCCCTCTTCCCCCAGGCACCACATCTCCCTCGGGGGAGAAAGAAGCTACAGTCACCAAGCAGGCAGCAGGTCCTGCTCTCCCTTTTCCCCCAGGCACCACATCTCCCTCGGGGGAGAAAGAAGCTACAGTCACCAAGCAGGAAGCAGGTCCTGCTCTCCCTCTTCCCCAAGCACCACAGCTCCAAGCAGGCAGCAGGTCCTGCTCTCACTCTTCCCCAAGCACCACAGCTCCAAGCAGGCAGCAGGTCCTGCTCTCACTCTTCCCCAAGCACCACAGCTCCAAGCAGGCAGCAGGTCCTGCTCTCACTCTTCCCCAAGCACCACAGCTCCAAGCAGGCAGCAGGTCCTGCTCTCCCTCTTCCCCAAGCACCACAGCTCCAAGCAGGAAGCAGGTCCTGCTCTCCCTCTTCCCCAAGCACCACAGCTCCAAGCAGGCAGCAGGTCCTGCTCTCCCTCTTCCCCAAGCACCACAGCTCCAAGCAGGCAGCAGGTCCTGCTCTCTCTCTTCCCCATGCACCACAGCTCCAAGCAGGCAGCAGGTCCTGCTCTCACTCTTCCCCAAGCACCACAGCTCCAAGCACCACAGTCTTGTCATCAATATATTTCCACAAATATTTATTTATGAAATTAATCGTAATTATTAATAATAATTGTTCATGCAGTGGTGCTTTTGTTTAGGAACACAGAATACATTTCACCTGGCTGGTTTTATTATTATTATATATTTTATTGTTTCTAACTTGTCAAAAGAAGCTGTAACTGGACTTTATTAAGTACTATAACTCTATTACTAATTGAATCTACAAATAAAGTTGATCAAATGGATTACACTGTAATGTTTATATTGTAAGGGAAACGGAAATGGGCTGTAGGACGATTTATTTTCTACTTAGTAGAATGAACAATTGTTGTTATGTTATTGCTATATTTCCACTAATATTTCTTCATGTAATTAATCCTTAACAATAGTTTATACACTATTTATCAAGTGTTTATTTCTGCACCTTGCTGGTTGATATTCATCTGATGCATATGATAAAGTGGACGCCTGGCAACTTTCTCTAGCGGGGACGTATAGGCTGATAGACCAGGTGGTTCTAGTGTTAAGGACTGGTAGATGGGTGTTCTGATAGGCTGATAGACCAGGTGGTTCTAGTGATAAGGACTGGTAGATGGGTGTTCTGATAGGCTGATAGACCAGGTGGTTCTAGTGTTAAGGACTGGTAGATGGGTGTTCTGATAGGCTGATAGACCAGGTGGTTCTAGTGTTAAGGACTGGTAGATGGGTGTTCTGATAGGCTGAAAGACCAGGTGGTTCTAGTGTTAAGGACTGGTAGATGGGTGTTCTGATAGGCTGATAGACCAGGTGGTTCTAGTGTTAAGGACTGGTAGATGGGTGTTCTGATAGGCTGATAGACCAGGTGGTTCTAGTGTTAAGGACTGGTAGATGGGTGTTCTGATAGGCTGATAGACCAGGTGGTTCTAGTGTTAAGGACTGGTAGATGGGTGTTCTGATAGGCTGATAGACCACGTGGTTCTAGTGATAAGGACTGGTAGATGGGTGTTCTGATAGGCTGATAGACCAGGTGGTTCTGGTGTTAATTAATGACTGGTAGATGGGTGTTCTGATAGGCTGAAAGACCAGGTGGTTCTAGTGTTAAGGACTGGTAGATGGGTGTTCTGATAGGCTGATAGACCAGGTGGTTCTAGTGTTAAGGACTGGTAGATGGGTGTTCTGATAGGCTGAAAGACCAGGTGGTTCTAGTGTTAAGGACTGGTAGATGGGTGTTCTGATAGGCTGATAGACCAGGTGGTTCTAGTGTTAAGGACTGGTAGATGGGTGTTGACCATTCACTCATGCTGACCGGCTCCAGTACTTTATTCTTGACTAAACCTCCAAGTCAGCCTAGACTTTTGGTCTGATAGCAGAAGCTACAGGTCCTGCTTTCAGAACCTTTGGTTTGCTGTCTGGCTTAAGGCCAAGCTTCCCTGTGATGTCGTTCATACAACCCTGCTGTCTATTTAATCCATCTGTTTCTTTAAGATGGCAGGTAGGTCTGTGTCTCCATGTGTCATTGTATTCCCTGATGGCCAGTCCAGTGTGATTTTCTCCAACTATGAACATCCCAGTAGTGATGGATAGTCTCCCTTCACAACATAGCAGCTTTTCAGTTGGTCTGTTTACCTGAACTGTGACTTCAGTGATGTCTCTCAAGGTGACAGATTCACCTGTGTAAGTCTTTAACACGAGGTGCACTGGTTAAAGTGGAAGGTGTTTCAGTGTCTTTTTTCTGACACAAGAGATACAGCTGCTCCTGTGTCAATCTCCATACCGGGAGACATAGTAGCCGTGCAGCCCGCCAGGAAAAAGTCTGTATTTTCAGTGTGACTTCCTGGTCTGATGAGTCACTCCCCTCAGTGTTCTCTTACTCAGCAGTGTGAACATGTCTATTGGTCTTTCCTTGGAATGTCTGTTTCTTGTTTTCAGTATGATGCTTTCTCTGTTCTCTTTTTGTTTCTGGAGACTTGTTCGATGTGGTCCTTTTTAACAGAGGCTGGACAATCCATGTCCTTACACCAACATGTAGAAGACTGATGTCCCACCTTGTCGCAGTGGAAGCATGTGACTTGATTTCCTTTCCCTTGATTTTCAGTTGAAACTCTGCGCACTTCTCCTTTTTTGTGATCAACTTTTTATTTATTATAAAGGAACACAGACAAGAACAAATAGCAGCAGGAATGGCTATACAGCTAGAGACACAATACTGTTAAAATATATATCAGAACTAATAGCAGCAGGAATGGTTATACAGCTAGAGACACAATACTGTTAAAATATATATCAGAACAAATAGCAGCAGGAATGGTTATACAGCTAGAGACACAATAATGTTAAAATATATATCAGAACTAATAGCAGCAGGAATGGTTATACAGCTAGAGACACAATACTGTTAAAATATATATCAGAACAAATAGCAGCAGGAATGGTTATACAGCTAGAGACACAATACTGTTAAAATATATATCAGAATAAATAGCAGCAGGAATGGTTATACAGCTAGAGAAACAATACTGTTAAAATATATATCAGAACAAATAGCAGCAGGAATGGTTATACAGCTAGAGACACAATACTGTTAAAATATATATACTGCTCAAAAAAATAAAGGGAACACTAAAATAACACATCCTAGATCTGAATTAATGAAATAATCTTATTAAAAACTTTTTTCTTTACATAGTTGAATGTGCTGACATCAAAATCACACAAAATAATCAATGGAAATCCAATTTATCAACCCATGGAGGTCTGGATTTGGAGTCACACTAAAAATTAAAGTGGAAAACCACACTACAGGCTGATCCAACTTTGATGTAATGTCCTTAAAACAAGTCAAAATGAGGCTCAGTAGTGTGTGTGGCCTCCACGTGCCTGTATGACCTCCCTACAATGCCTGGGCATGCTCCTGATGAGGTGGCGGATGGTCTCCTGAGGGATCTCCTCCCAGACCTGGACTAATGCATCCGCCAACTCCTGGACAGTCTGTGGTGCAACATGGTGTTGGTGGATGGAGTGAGACATGATGTCCCAGATGTGCTCAATTGGATTCAGGTCTGGGGAACGGGCGGGCCTATCCATAGCATCAATGCCTTCCTCTTGCAGGAACTGCTGACACACTCCAGCCACATGAGGTCTAGCATTGTCTTGCATTAGGAGGAACCCATGGCCAACCGCACCAGCATATGGTCTCACAAGGGGTCTGAGGATCTCATCTCGGTACCTAATGGCAGTCAGGCTACCTCTGGCGAGCACATGGAGGGCTGTGCGGCCCCCCAAAGAAATGCCACCCCACACCTTGACTGACCCACCGCCAAACCGGTCATGCTGGAGGATGTTGCAGGCAGCAGAACGTTCTCCACGGCGTCTCCAGACTCTGTCACGTCTGTCACATTTGCTCAGTGTGAACCTGGTTTCATCTGTGAAGAGCACAGGGCGCCAGTGGCGAATTTGCCAATCTTGGTGTTCTCTGGCAAATGCCAAACGTCCTGCACGGTGTTGGGCTGTAAGCACAACCCCCACCTGTGGACGTCGGGCCCTCATACCACCCTCATGGAGTCTGTTTCTGACCGTTTGAGCAGACACGTGCACATTTGTGGCCTGCTGGAGGTCATTTTGCAGGTCTCTGGCAGTGCTCCTCCTTGCACAAAGGCGGAGGTAGCAGTCCTGCTGCTGGGTTGTTGCCCTCCTACGGCCTCCTCCACGTCTCCTGATGTACTGGCCTGTCTCCTGGTAGCGCCTCCATGCTCTGGACACTACGCTGACAGACACAGCAAACCTTCTTGCCACAGCTCGCATTGATGTGCCATCCTGGATGAGCTGCACTACCTGAGCCACTTGTGTGGGTTGTAGACTCCGTCTCATGCTACCACTGGAGTGAAAGCACCGCCAGCATTCAAAAGTGACCAAAACATCAGCCAGGAAGCATAGGAACTGAGAAGTGGTCTGTGGTCACCACCTGCAGAACCACTCCTTTATTGGGGGTGTCTTGCTAATTGCCTATAATTTCCACCTGTTGTCTATTCCATTTGCACAACAGCATGTGAAATTTGTCAATCAGTGTTGCTTCCTAAGTGGACAGTTTGATTTCACAGAAGTGTGATTGACTTGGAGTTACATTGTGTTGTTTAAGTGTTCCCTTTATTTTTTGAGCAGTGTATATATCAGTATATTATGTACACCAGTTATTGAAGGGAAATATAATTATAATTAACCACATATACAATCACTCACCTGAGCATCATCAACCCACCCACCATCCCCTCCTGGGACCACCCCACCCCACCCCACCCTCCATCCCCTCCTGGGACCACCATCCATCCCCTCGTGGGACCACCCCACTCCATCCCCTCCTGGGACCACCCCAACCCACCCAACCTGATCGCTATGAAATAAAATACAAAATCAGTAAAAAATCAGTAAGGCCACATTTGCACTAAAATTATAATGAACTTTAATCAGTTGGGTAAAAAACACACTTGTATAGTTTCAGCTGCAGATAACCAGCTGTCAATTGTTTTATAAATGATATCTATAAAAGTGCTGATCCAATGAGGTGTGGTGGTAGACATCTTAGGTCCAACATCTGTTTAGCTGCTGTCAAACCTGACAACATTAAACCTATTTTCTGTAATGATAGTGGTGAATTATCATTAAGTGATAACAGTTTGGGGGAACAAGGTATGATGATATCCACTACAGCAGATAAGACAGAGGGTACCTCTTTCCAAAACATGTCCCCTGGTCACTCCCGGTACATCTGATTAAAGGAGGCCAAGGCACCTTGATTACATAGATCACACAGAGGAGAGGTTCTGATTTTCACTACATGATGTTTTCTAGGTGTGAAGGTCTTCATTACATAGATCACACAGAGGAGAGGTGATGATTTTCATTACATGATGTTTTCTAGGTGTGAAGGTCTTCATTACATCACACAGAGGAGAGGTTCTGATTTTCATTACATGATGTTTTCTAGGTGGAAGGTCTTCATTACATAGATCACACAGAGGAGAGGTGATGATTTTCATTAAAATATGTTTTCTACGTGGAAGGTGAACCCTGTGTATGAGATTACAATGTATCAGCTGGTGATTAGGATTGTTAGATGAATCCACTAAGTTCCTGATGAACTCAACTGGTGAGCCTCTTTAGCAGCTAGTTCCATGGACACACTGATTTTAATGTCCTTCACCAAGGTCAGATGACTTTCAGTCAACAGTCTCTTCTGTGTAGCTTCACTCCGTAGCCCACATACTAGTCTGTCTCTAATGATGTCATTTACAACACCATTCAACTCAGTGTTCTGATAGTTTATTTAATGCAAAAGCAAACATTGGTACTGATTCTCCCTCTTCCTGATGTCTCCTGTGTGTCACAGGCCAGCTCATAGCCTGTGGCAAAAATGAGAGGACATCAACAACCGGTATAGGCCAATTCAAAAAGTTCTTTATTATAAAACAAAACTATTAATTCTAAACAAAGAAAAAAGAATGAGGTGTGGAAATGTCATGATGTAGGGTGTATGTAAGGTGTATGGATGCGTGAATATGTGTGTGTAAACATGACTGAGTGGAAGCTAAATAAACCAACAAAGGAACAAACATGACAGGACCATACCTGGAGGAGCAGAGAGAGGGAGAGCAAGCCCAGCGAGAGAGGTTGGTGGAGCAGTTTGTTAAATACCCTGAGCCCAGGTGGCTCCAATCACACCAGCTCCAATCACTAACGACCCTCCTCTGCCTGCAGGAGGAACCGCCCCTACACTGCAGAGGAGGAGCCGTGACATGTGGAACCTGAACCTTTCAGCATTAACTAGTCGTTCTGGTGAAAAATGTCCTTTAAGTATCTCCACAATATCCCCATACATCTTATTACCTGTTCTGTCTGGCTGTAGCAGGCTGACTAGTAAATTAAATGTATTTGGTCCTATTACACTAACAACTGTAAGCACAGTGTTGTCATCATCAATGTAATTTGCAAGAACAAAATATTCAAACCGTTCTGTATATGAGCTCCACTCAATACTTTCATCAAACTGTCCATGGTTTCCAACAATTCAGACATTTTTCATTTCTCAATAGGCTCATGATTGTCACTCACTTCAGTATTGTCCTCAACCACAGCAATATTTTCCTCAGTCACATGATCATCCTTCACTTCACTCACTGACGTTTCCTCCTCAAGTTTGCTTATTTAGCAGTTTTTAATTCCAAAGTTCGTCTTCACAGTTGAATAAATGTCCTTTTCTTTAATCAATATACACTGCTCAAAAAAATAAAGGGAACACTTAAACAACACAATGTAACTCCAAGTCAATCACACTTCTGTGAAATCAAACTGTCCACTTAGGAAGCAACACTGATTGTCAATAAATTTCACATGCTGTTGTGCAAATGGAATAGACAACAGGTGGAAATTATAGGCAATTAGCAAGACACCCCCAATAAAGGAGTGGTTCTGCAGGTGGTAACCACAGACCACTTCTCAGTTCCTATGCTTCCTGGCTGATGTTTTGGTCACTTTTGAATGCTGGCGGTGCTTTCACTCTAGTGGTAGCATGAGACGGAGTCTACAACCCACACAAGTGGCTCAGGTAGTGCAGCTCATCCAGGATGGCACATCAATGCGAGCTGTGGCAAGAAGGTTTGCTGTGTCTGTCAGCGTAGTGTCCAGAGCATGAAGGCGCTACCAGGAGACAGGCCAGTACATCCGGAGACATGGAGGAGGCCGTAGGAGGGAAACAACCCAGCAGCAGGACCGCTGCCTCCGCCTTTGTGCAAGGAGGAGCAGGAGGAGCACTGCCAGAGCCCTGCAAAATGACCTCCAGCAGGCCACAAATGTGCATGTGTCTGCTCAAACGGTCAGAAACAGGCTCCATGAGGGTGGTATGAGGGCCCGACATCCACAGGTGGGGGTTGTGCTTACAGCCCAACACCGTGCAGGACGTTTGGCATTTGCCAGAGAACACCAAGATTGGCAAATTCGCCACTGGCGCCCTGTGCTCTTCACAGATGAAAGCAGGTTCACACTGAGCACGTGACAGACGTGACAGTCTGGAGACGCCGTGGAGAACGTTCTGCTGCCTGCAACATCCTCCAGCATGACCGGTTTGGCGGTGGGTCAGTCATGGTGTGGGGTGGCATTTCTTTGGGGGGCCGCACAGCCCTCCATGTACTCGCCAGAGGTAGCCTGACTGCCATTAGGTACCGAGATGAGATCCTCAGACCCCTTGTGAGACCATATGCTGGTGCGGTTGGCCCTGGATTCCTCCTAATGCAAGACAATGCTAGACCTCATGTGGCTGGAGTGTGTCAGCAGTTCCTGCAAGAGGAAGGCATTGATGCTATGGACTGGCCCGCCCGATCCCCAGACCTGAATCCAATTGAGCACATCTGGGACATCATGTCTCGCTCCATCCACCAACACCACGTTGCACCACAGACTGTTCAGGAGTTGGCGGATGCTTTAGTCCAGGTCTGGGAGGAGATCCCTCAGGAGATCATCCGCCACCTCATCAGGAGCATGCCCAGGCGTTGTAGGGAGGTCATACAGGCACGTGGAGGCCACAAACACTACTGAGCCTCATTTTGACTTGTTTTAAGGACATTACATCAAAGTTGGATCAGCCTGTAGTGTGGTTTTCCACTTTAAATTTGAGTGTGACTCCAAATCCAGACCTCCATGGGTTGATAGATTGGATTTCCATTGATTATTTTTGTGTGATTTTGTTGTCAGCACATTCAACTATGTAAAGAAAAAAGTATTTAATAAGATTATTTAATTCATTCAGATCTAGGATGTGTTATTTTAGTGTTCCCTTTATTTTTTTGAGCAGTGTATATTCCTTCTTTTTAAATCAAGTTGTTTTCCAGACCTGGCATCCGTCTCGGGTTCTTTTCAGCCATCTATGGCAATGCTAACTCTCTCTCTTTGCTAGCTCCGCTATGCACTTGCCTTTGCTAGCAGTACACTGTGGTAACATTAGCCTGGACTGTACCACAGAAAATAACCATTTTAAATAGTTGTAAAAACATACTTCTTCCAGACAGAATAGTTCTTGTAGGTTCAGAATTACCCATCACCAATCTTTTGTTATGTCTGGTGGGTTACATAACCACGTCTGTATAACAATTCAATAATGATGAGACGGGAGACAGGAATCAGTTCAACCATTTATCTGGAACGTGATCATCTCAACATATACAAACCCTCTGTCACGTCCTGACCATAGAAAGCTTTTATTTTCTATGGTAGAGTAGGTCAGGGTTTTCTAGTTGTTATTTTCTATGTGGGGTTCTAGTTTAGTTTTTCTATGTTTGGTGATTGGTGTGATTCCCAATTAGAGGCAGCTGGTAATCGTTGTCTCTAATTGGGGATCATACTTAAGTAGCTTGTTTTTCACTTGGGGGTTATGGGATATTGTTTATGTTTAGTTGCATTGTAGTCACGGTTCGTCTATTCTTTATTTGTTTTGTATTTGCATTACGTTTCACTTTATAATAAATTATGTGGAACGCTACTCACGCTGCACCTTGGTCCGATCATTCTAACGGACGTGACACCCTCTGTGCTCTGCGGCACAATTCCAATACACAGCAAATACATAATAAATAAGTAAATGGACGCTTAGCAAAACTCAGAGGACTTTAAATGTTTAGTTCTAGAAAGTAGGGCCATGGAATAGGGTCAGAAAGGTCAGTATGTTTGATAGCTGGTTACAGAGGTGACATAACAAGCATAAGGTCCATTATAACACAGTGAACTAGAGGTGGGATAGGGTCAGAAAGGTCAATATGTTTGATAGCTGGTTACAGAGGTGACATAACAAGCATAAGGTCCATTATAACACAGTGACGTAGATGTGGGCGCTAAAATCAGACATGGACAGTGAGACTGTGTGAGGAGGTCAGGGGTCAAACACTAGATCAGGACAGGTAGAAATGTCAGGGCTGGAAATAGACAGAGACACATTCTGATCATGGCTCAGACCTGACCTGAGACTCCCAAACAGAAGATGCCATAACAGTCCTGTCCAGTAGGCTATATGGGATTTTCTTTCATCAACATCCACAACATCAACATCCACAACATTTAAATGAGTCTGTCAATTAAAAGTTACTTTAGAGATTTAGTGAAAGGATGGAATGACTTAGTGTTACTACCATTTAGTGAAAGGATGGAATTACTTTTATTTTTTGTATTTTTATTTTACCTTTATTTTACCAGTTAAGTTGACTGAGAACACATTCTCATTTACAGCAACGACCTGGGGAATAGTTACAGGGGAGAGGAGGGGGATGAATGAGCCAATTGTAAGCTGGGGATGATTTGGTGGCCGTGATGGTATGAGGGCCAGATTGGGAATTTAGCCAGGACACCGGGGTTAACACCCCTACTCTTACGATAAGCACCATGGGATCTTTAATGACCTCAGAGAGTCAGGACACCCGTTTAACGTCCCATCTGAAAGACGGCACCCTACACTGGGCACTGTCCCCAATCACTGCCCTGGGGCATTGGGATATTTTTTAGACCAGAGGAAAGAGTGCCTCCTACTGGCCCTCCAACACCACTTCCAGCAGGATCTGGTCTCCCATCCAGGGACTGACCAGGACCAACCCTGCTTAGCTTCAGAAGCAAGCCAGTAGTGGGACTTAGTGTTACTAACATCGTATCAAACATAAAACATTTACAACTGATATTTTTATTATACTGAACAAAACAATAAACCCAACATGCAACAATTTCAAAGATTTTACTGAGTTACAGTTCATATAAGAAAATCAGTTAGTTGAAATGCATTCATTAGGCCCTAATCTATGGATTTCACATGACTGGGAATACAGATATGCATCTGTTTATCAGATACCTTAATAAAACAGTAGGAGTGTGGTAACTCCATTGTGTCCTCCTCCCAGAGTGCTAAGAACCTTGGAGTGACCCTGGACAACACCCTGTCGTTCTCCACTGACATCAAGGCGGTGACCCGATCCTGTAGGTTCATGCTCTACAACATTCGCAGAGTACGACCCTGCCTCACACAGGAAGCGGCGCAGGTCCTAATCCAGGCACTTGTCATCTCCCGTCTGGATTACTGCAACTCGCTGTTGGCTGGGCTCCCTGCCTGTGCCATTAAACCCTTACAACTCATCCAGAACGCCGCAGCCCGTCTGGTGTTCAACCTTCCCAAGTTCTCTCACGTCACCCCGCTCCTCCGCTCTCTCCACTGGCTTCCAGTTGAAGCTCGCATCCGCTACAAGACCATGGTGCTTGCCTACGGAGCCGTGAGGGGAACGGCACCTCCGTACCTTCAGGCTCTGATCAGTCCCTACACCCAAACGAGGGCACTGCGCTCATCCACCTCTGGCCTGCTGGCCCCCCTACCTCTGAGGAAGCACAGTTCCCGCTCAGCCCAGTCAAAACTGTTCGCTGCTCTGGCACCCCTATGGTGGAACAAGCTCCCTCACGACACCAGGACAGCGGAGTCAATCACCACCTTCCGTAGACACCTGAAATCCCACCTTTTTAAGGAATACCTGGGATAGGGGAGAGGTCAGACTTGTCTTTTACTTATCTCTGTTGCTCTGCAGAATATCAGCAAGAGAGGAGGACAGAATGAAATATTGTCTTCATATGTGAATGTCTCTTTACCTATGCTTAAACCACGTGAAGGGATGGCGTGATTACTGGGAAACCAATGACTTGTCTCCACAATGTCTGTGAGCAAGTCACACCCTCCTTTTCCTTATTGTGGGGAGGTTTATGGCAGTGTCTGGGACCATGGTCTCTTAGATCTCACCCTTATCCTGTGATAATATATGGCCTAGAGGCTCACTCCCTCCAGTGAGCCTGTCCAGGAGTGGGGTCAAGAGGGGGTTTGCTTGAGATGGGAGTATCTAGAGTTGACAATTGATATATGCCATTGGATGAAATAGTTCTGTTCAATATCGTACCAGGGAGGGACGGTTCTAAGGAGACCAGATACTGGGCTATACCATTAATCCTGTTGACATAGCAGTTACTGTCTGATGTGTTTTATTGATATCTGTCATACAAAACGTAACCTTTGTGAACTGTTACTAAGTATCTGTGGTTTGTCAATGTACGTTGAAGGGGGTATCGTTGCTATAAAAGATCCCTGAGCCATTCTGTAAGCAACTCATTAAATGATTCATTCGAGAGAATGCATTATTGGGGGTCAAGAACTTTTGCAAAAGTATCTTAAGTATTAAAGATGTAGTTTTAACTCGGACTGGTGTGTTTTGTAACTCCTCATTTGGTAATGCGGAAATTAGCCACCACATTTGGCGACGAGGATGGGATGTGAATCTTCACTTGGTGATCGCTCCTGGTGACCTGGGTAAATCGTGCACGAGGGATCCCTCTAACTTGGGATCTCAGGGAGACCACACTTCAGGAACTTAGCAGATGGACCCACCTTTGATCTGAGAGGCAGCGAGCCGAGTGGATACCACATTTCGAACTTATTTTTTTTTAAAGAAAGAGGTGAGCAAAACACACTTGAAGTCGAGTTTTTAGAAATTAGCCTCTGTTACGTGAGCTCTGAGTGTGTATTCCTTTGTGAGGGGGGCACCTTGGAGGCGTAAACAGGGCCGAGTCAGAGGAGAGCAATCTGAGAGTTTGCAGACTCAATGATACTCTGCCACTGGTCTGTTGTGGGCGACCTAGAGCCGTCCTGACACTGAATTGATCACAGTGGGGATTGGTGCGGTTTGTGGGGGTGAGGGCCCAGGGTTACTGTGTGTTCTGTGTGACACATGGTACTTGGTGAAGCCCTATTGGAATAAGGACCTAGTTCTGAGAATGTCTGTGTGACTGTCTAAGTGACCCTCAGAGGTGGTGAATTCAAATTATTTTAAATGTGCTAGCCAGGTATGCCCTGGGTTACTCTGTGTGAGTATTTTGTTAAAGTTACCACTAGGTAATCTTTGTAGGAGCGTTCTGTGTTAGCGTGAGTAGGTTTCCTCTGTATGAGTAACCTTTCAATTATGTTCTGATGTTCTGTGTGAGTATCGGGCCAATCCTGTGTGGGTGATCCCTCTTACATCTAGACGTTCCGCTAGCGGAACACCTGCTCCAATATCCAATGATGGGCGTGGCGCGAAATATAAACTCCTCTAAAATGCAAAAACGTCCATTTTTCAAACATATTACTATTTTACAGCATTTTAAAGACAAGACTCACATTAATCTAACCACACTGTCCGATTTCAAAAAGGCTTTACAGCGAAAGCAAAACATTAGATTATGTCAGCAGAGTACCCAGCCAGAAATAATCAGACACCCATTTTTCAAGCTAGCATATAATGTCACAAAAAACAAAACCACAGCTAAATGTAGCACTAACCTTTGATGATCTTCATCAGATGACGACCCTAGGACATTATGTTATACAATGCATGCATGTTTTGTTCAATCAAGTTCATATTTATATCAAAAACCAGCTTTTTTACATTAGCATGTGACGTTCAGAACTAGCATACCCCCCGCAAACCTCCGGTGAATTTACTAAATTACTCACGATAAACGTTCACAAAAAACATAACAATTATTTTAAGAATTATAGATACAGAACTCCTCTATGCACTCGATATGTCCGATTTTAAAATAGCTTTTCGGTGAAAGCACATTTTGCAATATTCTCAGTAGATAGCCCGGCATCACAGGGCTAGCTATTTAGACACCCAGCAAGTTTAGCCTTCACCAAACTCCGATTTACTATGAGAAAAATTGGATTACCTTTGGTGTTCTTCGTCAGAATGCACTCCCAGGACTTCTACTTCAATAACAAATGTTGGTTTGGTCCAAAATAATCCATAGTTATATCCAAAAAGCGGCGTTTTGTTCGTGCGTTCAAGACACTATCCGAAGTGTAAATAAGGGTCACAAGCATGGCGCATTTCGTGACAAAAGATTTCTAAATATTTCATTACCGTACTTCGAAGCATGTCAACCACTGTTTAAAATCTATTTTTAGGCAATTTTTCTCGTAAAAAAGCGATAATATTCCGACCGGGAAAGCGTGTATACATACAAAGAGAGAGAAAATAAAAGCATGGGATCCCCTCGTGCACGAGCCTGAGTCTCATAGTACTGTTACTGGCCACTATCCAAACGCGCTAATGTTTTTCAGCCAGAGCCTGCAAAGCCACGATTCAGCTTTTTGCCGCCTTCTGAGATCCCATGGGAGCCGTAGGAAGTGTTACGTAACAGCAGAGATCCCCTGTAATGGATAGAGATAATCAAGAAGGGCAAGAAATGGTCAGACAGGGTACTTCCTGTACAGAATCTTCTCAGGTTATGGCCTGCCATTTGAGTTCTGTTATACTCACAGACACCATTCAAACAGTTTTAGAAACTTTGGAGTGTTTTCTATCCAAAGCTAATAATTATATGCATATTCTAGTTTCTGGGCAGGAGTAATAATCAGATTAAATCGGGTACGTTTTTTATCCGTCCGTGAAAATACTGCCCCCTAGCCATAACAGGTTAAAGTTCTGTGTGAGTACCTAAAAGTTTCTAATGTTTTATATGGATTCTGTGAAAATATGATAAATTGTATGTGTGTGTATAATCGATTACTAGAGATTTGATAAAGTAATGGTGAGAATATAATTAGATACAATTTAAACCATCCATTCGTAGACGTACGTGGGTTTTGAGTTGGTATCTTTAATGGATAATTTGATAAAGATTAGGTTTTAAGCATTATTAAACTGTCTACAATGTTTGGGAAATTGTGCTCTAGAAACTGATTGGAGTGTGTCCACTTTTGGTTATCTTACCCTAACGATGTAACTATAAATGCTTATTGTATTATCCCCATCTGGGTACAACAGTTGAAATAAAAATGCCCTTAGCACATGATCTAAGCCCGCCGGACTTCACTTCATGAACGAGGGGAAAAAATATATTTACGTTTGTTCAAACATGTCAAATGTTGTATAGCATAAATCATTAGGGCATTTTTTAACCAGAACATGAATAATATTCAAGGTGGACGAATGCATACTCTTTTAAAACGTTTTGGAACGAGGGTACCCAACATGACCTCGCGCGCCAGAGTCTAATCGGCCATCATCGTTCCATGGCTCTTGTTCGGTCAGATCTCCCTCCAGAAGACTCAAAACACTTTGTAAAGGCTGGTGACATCTAGTGGAAGCAATAGGAAGTGCCAAAACATTAATCAGCCCCTGTGTGTTTCAATGGCATAGGCTTAAAGGTAATTCAACACATCAGGTATCCACTTCCTGTCAGAAAATGTCTCAGGGTTTTGCCTGCCAAATGAGTTCTGTTATACTCACAGACACCATTCAAACAGTTTTAGAAACTTTAGGGTGTTTTCTATCCATATATAATAAGTATATGCCTATTCTAGTTACTGGGTAGGATTAGTAACCAGATTAAATCGGGTACGTTTTTTTATCCAGCCGTGAAAATACTGCCCCCTAGCCCCAACATGTTAAGGTCTGAAACTGTTTTATTTTTTCCTCCCAGTATGAGAGGTGTTGCTGGATTTATTGAATACACCGTTTTCCATAAAGTTAGAGCAAATTAAGATGGAATCTCGACGTAATTTATAAAGTCGGACAAAGCCTAGGGTATCCATCAAACTAATTATCATTGGCTGATTTTAATATGATGAAGTAAAGTCATTGAAATACGATGAGAAAACATCTACTTTTATTAAAAGGCGCAAGATCTGTTTCCTAGTCTATGAATGTTGATTTTACTCTTTGACTGCTAATTTATTCATTTGGCATGTGAGAATCATCGCTGGTGTAAATCTTGGATTTTTTAAGAGGGCTATTTTCTGGGAATTGTCTCGGTAATACGTGCGTGATTTTACGACTACAGACAATTGTGAATGGGTTTATTTGCTGGGAGTCTAGCATTGGTGGTACAGGGGTAGAATTGTCGCCTGCCACGCAGGAGGCCAGGGTTATCCTAGCCCATCCACCAGGGGACTGATTATAATTCTACTATTGATATGTTTTGCCTGGAGAGATACGGTTGCTAGCGTTTGCTTAAGATATAAATGTAACGTTTTGATAGCTTGATTAGTTTAAATTGAAAGGCTAACTAATTAGAAAATAATAGCGAGGGAATGTTGATATGATACGTTGTCTGTTGCTGGAACTGACATACAGAGAAAGAGTTGAATGATGTTATTTTTATAAGTATGGCGATTTACATGTTACTTTTAAAGTCTTGGATATTTCATAAGTGTGAAGCTGAAAGAGAAGAGGAAGTTGTAAAGTTTGGTTTTAATCTTACTATAGAGGTAAGGCAGAACGTTGGTTGAGTAGTGGGTAAAACAAAAGATGAGAAGAGAATTGGTTATGTGCGCTGAGCTATGCTTGGGCTATGTTTGGCTGGAAGGAAACATTTGGTGATGTGAAGCTGGTTATTGATTCTTGGTTTGAATGTTTAGGTAACACCAGTGAATTAGAAAAGGAAGTTTATGTATTTAAACATTATACTCTGTTTCCATTACGTGGAACAATGTCAGGACAGTACAGTGAATTGGTTGAGTTAGTTTTATTTTACAGGGAAAGGGCAAATTCATCACAGTTGTGCGTGTGCTTGGCCGGTATGCGCGTTCCTGTAAGACGTAGAGTCGCAAGATAGCGCGAGGACGAGCTTTGTGAAGGGGTGAGTGTAACCGATGTGAAATGGCTAGTTAGTTAGCGGTGGTGCGCGCTAATAGCGTTTCAATCGGTGACGTTACTCGCTCTGAGACCTTGAAGCATAGTTTTGTTACTTCTGTAGTAAAACAATTTCATATGTTTTGGAAATTAGCTAGGTTGCATATGGTTATTTGAAGACATTTTTTTCATTTGCTTTTAAAAGAGAGGTTGGAATCAAGTATGATGCCGTGGAACTTAAAATCAGATATCACCTGGAACTTTTCCCCTGATACAATAGACATCTGTCTCAGGGGCATCAGTTGTTTTCCTTGTAAGGAACATGCAGACTGTGTTTGGTGTTTTTTAATTTTATTGAGATGCAAACATGAGTCTCTTAGCAACTTTGTCATCTGAACCATTACAGTAGTGAGTTTTTGTGTAGGTTGTTTGTTAATTGCATGCATTTATCACTGTATCATCTGCATACATTGGAACTTCAGACCCTGTACAGACAGAAGGAAGATCATTCATGTATGAGCTGAACAGTATTGACCTTTGGGGAATTAAAACATTGTATATTATGAATGGAAAAAAGTTTGTTTTGATTCTTACGCTGATGAGACAGCACACATTTTTTGAAAGGTTTTAGATTTGTTAAACAAGGATTGTTGTACTAAATTTATGCTACAGGTTGAAATGATTTGATTGCTGGAAAGAGGTTATGGGTTTGTTTATTGTTTACTGTTTATTTTTGGTGTTGTTTTCACTTAATTAAACATTGTATTATCTGATGTGTTTGAGTAGGATTCTTTCCTCCAGGACGGATGAAAGTCAACTGAAGTATTAAAGGCGACATGGGAGAACACGTCTCAAACTACATTTTATTAAATGCCTGGGATTAAATATTGCTGAACAATCCAAAGGTGGAAAAAGCTATCACATATTTGTTGGACATTGGTCTAGTAATGATACCAGGATAATTGTGTCTAAGGGTCAATTAAGCATGCATATACAATTGATGCAGATTAAAACTAATGATTAATGATTTGAGGGAGTACAGTGGAATTATCATTGGGTTTTGTTTGTAGTTAACTTTTGGGTTTCTGAATCAGTTGTATAATGAATGCTAACGAAGTGTTTTGTGTTTGTCTTTGGGAAAATGGGGATTTCATTGTCTCTCTTTGGAATGTTTCCTGGGACTATAATCTTGGGTGAGTGAGATTGAGGCTGTAAACTACCTAAATGGAAAAGGCCTGGACATATTTTGTTTGTTTTTACTTTAGGGTTTGATAATACCCACACACAACACTGTCATGACGTTGGCCTGTGGGTAAGGTTTATGACCCCCCCCCATAAATACCTTTCTCTCTTCCCCTCTCTGAATCTACTGAAGGACCTGAATAGACTGTGTTAAATATAGAGGTTTATGACCCCCCCCCCCCCTATAAACATATTTCTAAATATATATTTTTCTACAACCTTATTTTTTGAAAACTCACTAGCTTCTAGAACTCTCATCACCCCAATCAGGAACCAAGTCGTCCAAAAGAGGAAAACACAAATCTTTTTGACTGCCCACCCTTGAGACAATCAGCAACCAAGTTGTCCTTACCACGGACATGTCTGATTTCAAGAGGAAACTCCTGCAAATATCCGTAGTAACTTTCCACCTCACTGCGGAGCTTCTCTCTCTTTTCAGGGTTCACTAGATAGGCATGTTGTTGGATCGGGCCCAGTCCCCAATGTCATGCTCTAGTACATTTGGGTTGGCACATCTGAGAATGAACCCTGATATTCTAAAAGCAGGGCAACAATGTCAATATAATTGTACCAAAAACCCCAAAATTGTCAGTTGGTTGCATAAATAATTATCAGTACTAAATGTTACATGTAAATATGAAATATTTGATTGTCTTATTTTCAATGACATGTTGCTAGGTGGGATATCCCCAATGTCAAAACACAGTTTAAACGTGTCCAAATCATTAACCAATATGCGGAAACAGTTTGTGATAAATTGAAAACATAAAATGTGCTACATACACAAACATCTGCCACAATAATCATATTACTTGTATTTTTTAAAACAAGCACCTTATAAAATGCACAAGCACCAAAAACGCTGTTGTTTTGACAAGTAGCTATAAATCACTGATATCGATTAGGGGGGAAATCAGGTTGTACATGATGTTGAAACTAACACAACTAAAAAATAAACATATGGAAATGGGAGATATATTTTACCTCACTGGTTAGAGGACAACCTGCAGAAGACAGTCAGCTACATTTTGGAGTGATACATTTAAATTTAGGGGTCGCTAAACAAAGGAACACAACACTTATTTGTCATAACTCATCGCTAAAATCAATTGTGCGAGAGGAGGGAGATGAAGTTGCACGTCCTGTTAAAACTAACAGCTCAAAAACCACACGGAATCTGGGAATAATGTGTACATCCCCGGTTAGAGGACAACTTGTAGAAAACAGCTAGCTACATTTTGAAGTGTTGCATTTTGATTCAAGTGGGTCACCAACGTGGTAAGTGTAACAGAGCTCTTTTTGTGTTAGTCACTTTTTGTTAAATCACATAAATAGTAACTCTTCCAATTCAGAGCCTGGATTTTCCCCCTGAGACTAATATCCATATCATGCTGAAATCAATAGAACAGGGGACAAACATTTAGGTTTCTACATTGTGACATCATTAAAATACTCCTTCTACAATGTTAAAAACATTCTACATTGTGACATCATTTCATTGATATCACGAAACAACTCCATGTATTTTCTGATGTTTAATCAGAGATCTTTTATCAGAGTATCTCTGGTCACATTGACCACAGCCAAAAGATTTCTCTCCTGTGTGTGTTCTCTTGTGTTGAGTCAGATCTCCAGATTGACCAAAACTCTTTCCACATTTACCACAGCTATAAGGTTTCTCTCCTGTGTTTGTTCTCTGGTGCACTGTCAGATGTCCAGATTGACCAAAACTCTTCCAACATTTACCACAGCTATAAGGTTTCTCTACTGTGTGTATTCTCTGGTGTACTGTCAGATTATCAGATGTAGTAAAACTCTTCCCACATTGATCACAGCTAAAAGGTTTCTCTCCTGTGTGTATTCTCTGGTGTACTGTCAGATGATCAGATGTAGTAAAACTCTTCCCACATTGATCACAGCTAAAAGGTTTCTCTCCAGTGTGTGTTCTCTGGTGTAAAGTCAGTTCTCCAGATTGACCAAAACTCTTCCCACATTGACCACATATATAAGGTTTCTCTCCTGTGTGTCTTCTCTGGTGTACAGTCAGAATGCAGAGGTCTCGAGGTCAACTATTTTTGATGTGTTTTCGCGTATCATTTTCTCCAGACCATCGGCTCTTTCGTTTATCTTTGCAGAGACAGCATCGATTATGTTGACCTGTAATTCGCGCAAAGATAATTCTTTCTGTGTCTTTTTGGGTGCAGGACTATTGACTGCATTTTCAGAATCAACCGAATGTCCAGAATCCTCCATTTCTTCTCCTGATGAGTCAGGTGGCGGTTTTTCTCCAACGTATGAGTGCTCAGCTAGCAACTGCCTTCTCCTCCCTTTGCTCTTTCGCACATTTTTTCCTTCCATTTCTCAAAGTTATGAATCAAATTATCGGTCAACTAAGTGTTGTTCTCTATTGTGTTTACTATAAGCCAAGTTCCGTTACATTTAAGTAAGTTTGAGAGGGATAAAAGTTAAGGTTACTCGGAGCAAGCTGAAATCTCGTCTACACTCGCCGCCATCTTCCAGCGCCCCCACCCAGCCCAGGTGTGTCCCATTTCACTGACGACCCTCCCGGCTCCGCCCACCGACATCCTATTAAGGAAGAGCAAAGAGAAAGAATTCAGCAGACAGAGTGGGAGGGTCACAGCAGTCTGGTGATATACCAGGGCCTCGGGATGTAGTTAGGTTTGTATGCAGTCTGGTGATATACCAGGGACTGGGGATGCAGTTCGGTTTGTATACAGCTTGATTATATTCCAGGGACTGGGGATGCAGTTAGGTTTGTATACAGTCTGATGATATACCAGGGACTGGGGATGCAGTTAGGTTTGTACAGTCTGGTGATATACCAGGGACTGGGGATGCAGTTAGGTTTGTATGCAGTCTGGTGATATACCAGGGACTGGGGATGCAGTTAGGTTTGTACAGTCTGGTGATATACCAGGGACTGGGGATGTAGTTAGGTTTGTACAGTCTGGTGATATACCAGGGACTGGGGATGTAGTTAGGTTTGTACAGTCTGATGATATACCAGGGACTGGGGATGCAGTTAGGTTTGTACAGTCTGGTGATATACCAGGGACTGGGGATGCAGTTAGGTTTGTATGCAGTCTGATGATATACCAGGGACTGGGGATGTAGTTAGGTTTGTACAGTCTGGTGATATACCAGGGACTGGGGATGTAGTTAGGTTTGTACAGTCTGGTGATATACCAGGGACTGGGGATGCAGTTAGGTTTGTACAGTCTGGTGATATACCAGGGACTGGGGATGTAGTTAGGTTTGTACAGTCTGGTGATATACCAGGGACTGGGGATGCAGTTAGGTTTGTACAGTCTGGTGATATACCAGGGACTGGGGATGCAGTTAGGTTTGTACAGTCTGGTGATATACCAGGGACTGGGGATGCAGTTAGGTTTGTATACAGTCTGATGATATACCAGGGACTGGGGATGTAGTTAGGTTTGTATGCAGTCTGATGATATACCAGGGACTGGGGATGCAGTTAGGTTTGTATACAGTCTGATGATATACCAGGGACTGGGGATGCAGTTAGGTTTGTACAGTCTGATGATATACCAGGGACTGGGGATGCAGTTAGGTTTGTACAGTCTGGTGATATACCAGGGACTGGGGATGCAGTTAGGTTTGTATGCAGTCTGGTGATATACCATGGCCTGGGGATGTAGTTAGGTTTGTACAGTCTGATGATATACCAGGGACTGGGGATGCAGTTAGGTTTGTACAGTCTGGTGATATACCAGGGACTGGGGATGCAGTTAGGTTTGTATGTAGTCTGGTGATATACCAGGGACTGGGGATGCAGTTAGGTTTGTATGTAGTCTGGTGATATACCAGGGACTGGGGATGCAGTTAGGTTTGTACAGTCTGGTGATATACCAGGGACTGGGATGCAGTTAGGTTTGTACAGTCTGGTGATATACCAGGGACTGGGGATGCAGTTAGGTTTGTATGTAGTCTGGTGATATACCAGGGACTGGGGATGTAGTTAGGTTTGTATGTAGTCTGGTGATATACCAGGGACTGGGGATGCAGTTAGGTTTGTACAGTCTGGTGATATACCAGGGACTGGGGATGCAGTTAGGTTTGTACAGTCTGGTGATATACCAGGGACTGGGGATGCAGTTAGGTTTGTACAGTCTGGTGATATACCAGGGTCTGGGGATGTAGTTAGGTTTGTACAGTCTGGTGATATACCAGGGACTGGGGATGCAGTTAGGTTTGTACAGTCTGATGATATACCAGGGACTGGGGATGTAGTTAGGTTTGTACAGTCTGATGATATACCAGGGACTGGGGATGCAGTTAGGTTTGTACAGTCTGATGATATACCAGGGACTGGGGATGCCGTTAGGTTTGTATACAGTCTGATGATATACCAGGGACTGGGGATGCAGTTAGGTTTGTATGCAGTCTGGTGATATACCAGGGACTGGGGATGTAGTTAGGTTTGTATGTAGTCTGATGATATACCAGGGACTGGGGATGCAGTTAGGTTTGTATGCAGTCTGGTGATATACCAGGGACTGGGGATGCAGTTAGGTTTGTATGCAGTCTGATGATATACCAGGGACTGGGGATGTAGTTAGGTTTGTACAGTCTGGTGATATACCAGGGACTGGGGATGCAGTTAGGTTTGTATGCAGTCTGGTGATATACCAGGGACTGGGGATGCCGTTAGGTTTGTACAGTCTGGTGATATACCAGGGACTGGGGATGCAGTTAGGTTTGTACAGTCTGGTGATATACCAGGGACTGGGGATGTAGTTAGGTTTGTATGCAGTCTGGTGATATACCAGGGACTGGGGATGTAGTTAGGTTTGTACAGTCTGATGATATACCAGGGACTGGGGATGTAGTTAAGTTTGTACAGTCTGGTGATATACCAGGGACTGGGGATGTAGTTAAGTTTGTACAGTCTGGTGATATACCAGGGACTGGGGATGTAGTTAAGTTTGTACAGTCTGGTGATATACCAGGGACTGGGGATGCAGTTAGGTTTGTATGCAGTCTGGTGATATACCAGGGACTGGGGATGTAGTTAAGTTTGTACAGTCTGGTGATATACCAGGGACTGGGGATGCAGTTAGGTTTGTATGCAGTCTGATGATATACCAGGGACTGGGGATGCAGTTAGGTTTGTATGCAGTCTGATGATATACCAGGGACTGGGGATGCAGTTAGGTTTGTATGCAGTCTGGTGATATACCAGGGACTGGGGATGTAGTTAGGTTTGTACAGTCTGATGATATACCAGGGACTGGGGATGCAGTTAGGTTTGTATGCAGTCTGATGATATACCAGGGACTGGGGATGCAGTTAGGTTTGTATGCAGTCTGATGATATACCAGGGACTGGGGATGCAGTTAGGTTTGTATGCAGTCTGATGATATACCAGGGACTGGGGATGCAGTTAGGTTTGTATGCAGTCTGATGATATACCAGGGACTGGGGATGTAGTTAAGTTTGTACAGTCTGGTGATATACCAGGGACTGGGGATGCAGTTAGGTTTGTACAGTCTGGTGATATACCAGGGACTGGGGATGCAATTAGGTTTGTATGCAGTCTGGTGATATACCAGGGACTGGGGATGTAGTTAGGTTTGTACAGTCTGGTGATATACCAGGGACTGGGGATGCACTTAGGTTTGTACAGTCTGGTGATATACCAGGGACTGGGATGCAGTTAGGTTTGTACAGTCTGATGATATACCAGGGACTGGGGATGTAGTTAGGTTTGTATGTAGTCTGGTGATATACCAGGGACTGGGGATGCAGTTAGGTTTGTATGTAGTCTGGTGATATACCAGGGACTGGGGATGCAGTTAGGTTTGTATGCAGTCTGGTGATATACCAGGGACTGGGGATGCAGTTAGGTTTGTACAGTCTGGTGATATACCAGGGACTGGGATGCAGTTAGGTTTGTACAGTCTGGTGATATACCAGGGACTGGGGATGCAGTTAGGTTTGTACAGTCTGGTGATATACCAGGGACTAGGGATGTAGTTAGGTTTGTACAGTCTGATGATATACCAGGGACTGGGGATGCCGTTAGGTTTGTACAGTCTGGTGATATACCAGGGACTGGGGATGCAGTTAGGTTTGTATGCAGTCTGATGATATACCAGGGCCTGGACATGCAGTTAGGTTTGTTTTCCTCTAGCTACTCTCCAGTTTGCTCCCAGCAGCGTTAATAGAACATAGATCACTGTTCAACTAGGCTGCAGAGTTCCTATTTTGACAGATAATTCAACCAGTGTGACCAGTGGGTTTCTTTAAATGAATGAATATGAAACTGCCTTAAATACAGATGTGAAGGACAGTATGTTTTAAATTCTCACTCAAAATATGCACTGCTCTTTTTGAACGTCTCAATATAATATTATTATTTAATGAAAGGAATGAAAAATACATTTGTGTGCAACAACAACTGCGTTTCCCTCCAGTCAGCAGACGGCGATGTGCGTCTTTCAGGCGATGCTGCAGCGTGACGTATAATCTAGTGGACGGAACACTTCTTCAACAACATCTAGTCAGCCACCTCGGTAGCCAACAGCCGAAACATTTAGACTGTTTCTGTGCATATTTGCCTCTGTTTTTTAAATATACTTCTGACATCTAGTTAATTGCCCCCATTTAAATGTTATAGGTACATTGTTAGTCAACTAGCTGGCTTGATAAATTAGCCTAGCACTAAACTAGTCGCTCATGCTAACTAGCTAGCTAGCTAACATCCCCGAACATGAGCTCCCTAAACTACTCCCCTCCTGTTAAAGAAGAGGAGGTCTGCTGGACGGAGAAAGAAGCTCTGGGGCTGAACATTGTCGTGAAAGAGGAGAAGGAAGAGGAGGATGTCACAGTAAAACAAGAAGTAGAGGGTGAGGCTGTTACCGTGAAAGAAGAAGAGAAAGACGTTTCAGTGAAAGAAGAAGATGCGTTCAGAGTGAAAGAGGAGGAGGATGTTACAGTAAAACAAGAAGTAGAGGGTGAGGCTGTTACCGTGAAAGAAGAGGAAGAGGTGAAAGAGGAGGATGTAGTTTTTGAAGTGAAGGAGGGGAAACAGGGAGAGAGAACTGTCATATTGACAGAGGAGTCAGGAGATCTGATTACCACCAGTAAGTACTGTCTTAAAAACGAGCTCTAACTGCAAAGGTTTTGAACGAATGTGTTGTTTTAAAGCAGCATGCTACTGAAATTCTATACTTGAAAATGTTGTTCTGTACTCTAGGAATTTATGTTATAATATGTTGAAGCTACATTTTAAAATGGGTGATTAAATCCCTGAATGCTGATTGGCTGACAGCCGTGGTATATCAGGCCGTATACCATGGGTATGACAACATGTATTTTTACTGTTCTGATTACGTTGGTAACCAGTTTATAATTGCAATAAGACACCTCAGTGATAGATGGCCAATATACCACGGCTAAGGGCTGTATCCAGGTACTCTGTGTTGCGTCGTGCATAAGGACAGTCTTTAACCGTGCTATATTGGCCATATACCACACTTCCTCTGGTCTTATTGCTTAACTGTAACATGTGTATACCATCAGAGTCCCTCCCACCGCAAAATCACAACTTAATTGTCTCACAGAATGGCAAACAAGTTATAAATGAAACTTTTGATGTGTGTCTATTGTAGGCCTTGTGTGGAGTGTGTATACCAACAAAAAGCAGATTTCTAAATAATGTTGGAGAAATACATAAAATAAGATGCATTATTGACATGAAATGGACATGTGTTATGGGGAGACTGAACATATTAGCAAAAGGACAAGCGTTTTGGGGAGACTGAACATATTAGCAAACGTTTGTAAGTCTACAAAAAAACATAAAATAAAATAGCCATTTCAAGGAAAGGCTGAACTAAAGAATTATCATTTAGAAAGTATGGTAATTATTACTTTAGAGATGAAGTGGGACACCAACAAAATGTTATTTACATTGGATCAAATACAGCCTATAACATGACATTATCTATTATTATAGAGCTCTGTTCAGCCTATAACATGACATTATCTATTATTATAGAGCTCTGATCAGCCTATAAACATGACATTATCTATTATTATAGAGCTCTGATCAGCCTATAACATGACATTATCTATTATTATAGAGCTCTGATCAGCCTATAACATGACATTATCTATTATTATAGAGCTCTGATCAGCCTATAACATGACATTATCTATTATTATAGAGCTCTGATCAGCCTATAACATGACATTATCTATTATTATAGAGCTCTGATCAGCCTATAAACATGACATTATCTATTATTATAGAGCTCTGATCAGCCTATAACATGATCTATTATTATAGAGCTCTGATCAGCCTATAACATGACATTATCTATTATTATAGAGCTCTGTTCAGCCTATAAACATGACATTATCTATTATTATAGAGCTCTGATCAGCCTATAACATGATCTATTATTATAGAGCTCTGTTCAGCCTATAAACATGATCTATTATTATAGAGCTCTGATCAGCCTATAAACATGACATTATCTATTATTATAGAGCTCTGATCAGCCTATAACATGACATTATCTATTATTATAGAGCTCTGATCAGCCTATAACATGACATTATCTATTATTATAGAGCTCTGTTCAGCCTATAACATGACATTATCTATTATTATAGAGCTCTGATCAGCCTATAACATGACATTATCTATTATTATAGAGCTCTGTTCAGCCTATAAACATGATCTATTATTATAGAGCTCTGATCAGCCTATAAACATGACATTATCTATTATTATAGAGCTCTGATCAGCCTATAACATGACATTATCTATTATTATAGAGCTCTGATCAGCCTATAACATGACATTATCTATTATTATAGAGCTCTGTTCAGCCTATAACATGACATTATCTATTATTATAGAGCTCTGATCAGCCTATAAACATGACATTATCTATTATTATAGAGCTCTGATCAGCCTATAACATGACATTATCTATTATTATAGAGCTCTGATCAGCCTATAAACATGACATTATCTATTATTATAGAGCTCTGATCAGCCTATAACATGATCTATTATTATAGAGCTCTGATCAGCCTATAACATGACATTATCTATTATTATAGAGCTCTGTTCAGCCTATAAACATGACATTATCTATTATTATAGAGCTCTGATCAGCCTATAACATGATCTATTATTATAGAGCTCTGTTCAGCCTATAAACATGATCTATTATTATAGAGCTCTGATCAGCCTATAAACATGACATTATCTATTATTATAGAGCTCTGATCAGCCTATAACATGACATTATCTATTATTATAGAGCTCTGATCAGCCTATAACATGACATTATCTATTATTATAGAGCTCTGTTCAGCCTATAACATGACATTATCTATTATTATAGAGCTCTGATCAGCCTATAACATGACATTATCTATTATTATAGAGCTCTGTTCAGCCTATAAACATGATCTATTATTATAGAGCTCTGATCAGCCTATAAACATGACATTATCTATTATTATAGAGCTCTGATCAGCCTATAACATGACATTATCTATTATTATAGAGCTCTGATCAGCCTATAACATGACATTATCTATTATTATAGAGCTCTGTTCAGCCTATAACATGACATTATCTATTATTATAGAGCTCTGATCAGCCTATAAACATGACATTATCTATTATTATAGAGCTCTGATCAGCCTATAACATGACATTATCTATTATTATAGAGCTCTGATCAGCCTATAAACATGATCTATTATTATAGAGCTCTGATCAGCCTATAACATGACATTATCTATTATTATAGAGCTCTGATCAGCCTATAAACATGACATTATCTATTATTATAGAGCTCTGATCAGCCTATAACATGACATTATCTATTATTATAGAGCTCTGATCAGCCTATAAACATGACATTATCTATTATTATAGAGCTCTGATCAGCCTATAACATGACATTATCTATTATTATAGAGCTCTGATCAGCCTATAACATGACATTATCTATTATTATAGAGCTCTGATCAGCCTATAACATGACATTATCTATTATTATAGAGCTCTGATCAGCCTATAAACATGACATTATCTATTATTATAGAGCTCTGATCAGCCTATAACATGACATTATCTATTATTATAGAGCTCTGATCAGCCTATAAACATGACATTATCTATTATTATAGAGCTCTGATCAGCCTATAACATGACATTATCTATTATTATAGAGCTCTGATCAGCCTATAAACATGACATTATCTATTATTATAGAGCTCTGATCAGCCTATAAACATGACATTATCTATTATTATAGAGCTCTGCTCAGCCTATAACATGACATTATCTATTATTATAGAGCTCTGTTCAGCCTATAAACATGACATTATCTATTATTATAGAGCTCTGATCAGCCTATAAACATGATCTATTATTATAGAGCTCTGATCAGCCTATAACATGACATTATCTATTATTATAGAGCTCTGATCAGCCTATAAACATGACATTATCTATTATTATAGAGCTCTGATCAGCCTATAAACATGACATTATCTATTATTATAGAGCTCTGCTCAGCCTATAAACATGACATTATCTATTATTATAGAGCTCTGATCAGCCTATACACATGACATTATCTATTATTATAGAGCTCTGATCAGCCTATAAACATGACATTATCTATTATTATAGAGCTCTGTTCAGCCTATAAACATGACATTATCTATTATTATAGAGCTCTGATCAGCCTATACACATGACATTATCTATTATTATAGAGTTCTGCTCAGCCTATAAACATGATCTATTATTATAGAGCTCTAATCAGCCTATAAACATGACATTATCTATTATTATAGAGCTCTGTTCAGCCTATAAACATGACATGATCTATTATTATAGAGCTCTGTTCAGCCTATAAACATGACATTATCTATTATTATAGAGCTCTGTTCAGCCTATAAACATGACATTATCTATTATTATAGAGCTCTGCTCAGCCTATAAACATGACATTATCTATTATTATAGAGCTCTGCTCAGCCTATAAACATGACATTATCTATTATTATAGAGCTCTGATCAGCCTATAAACATGACATTATCTATTATTATAGAGCTCTGATCAGCCTATAAACATGACATTATCTATTATTATAGAGCTCTGTTCAGCCTATAAACATGACATTATCTATTATTATAGAGCTCTGATCAGCCTATACACATGACATTATCTATTATTATAGAGTTCTGCTCAGCCTATAAACATGATCTATTATTATAGAGCTCTAATCAGCCTATAAACATGACATTATCTATTATTATAGAGCTCTGTTCAGCCTATAAACATGACATGATCTATTATTATAGAGCTCTGTTCAGCCTATAAACATGACATTATCTATTATTATAGAGCTCTGTTCAGCCTATAAACATGACATTATCTATTATTATAGAGCTCTGCTCAGCCTGTAAACATGACATTATCTATTATTATAGAGCTCTGATCAGCCTGTAAACATGACATTATCTATTATTATAGAGCTCTGATCAGCCTGGAAACATGACATTATCTATTATTATAGAGCTCTGATCAGCCTGTAAACATGACATTATCTATTATTATAGAGCTCTGATCAGCCTGTAAACATGACATTATCTATTATTATAGAGCTCTGCTCAGCCTATAAACATGACATTATCTATTATTATAGAGCTCTGATCAGCCTGAAGACATGACATTATCTATTATTATAGAGCTCTGATCAGCCTATAAACATGACATTATCTATTATTATAGAGCTCTGTTCAGCCTATAAACATGACATTATCTATTATTATAGAGCTCTGCTCAGCCTATAAACATGACATTATCTATTATTATAGAGCTCTGTTCAGCCTATAAACATGACATTATCTATTATTATAGAGCTCTGATCAGCCTATAAACATTATCTATTATTATAGAGCTCTGTTCAGCCTATAAACATGACATTATCTATTATTATAGAGCTGTGCTCAGCCTATAAACATGATCTATTATTATAGAGCTCTGCTCAGCCTATAAACATGATCTATTATTATAGAGCTCTGCTCAGCCTATAAACATGACATTATCTATTATTATAGAGCTCTGCTCAGCCTGTAAACATGACATTATCTATTATTATAGAGCTGTGCTCAGCCTGTAAACATGACATTATTTATTATTATAGAGCTCTGTTCAGCCTATAAACATGACATTATCTATTATTATAGAGCTCTGCTCAGCCTATAGACATGACATTATCTATTATTATACAGCTCTGCTCAGCCTATAAACATGATCTATTATTATACAGCTCTGCTCAGCCTATAAACATGACATTATCTATTATTATAGAGCTCTGCTCAGCCTAAAATACGACATTATGTAGCCTGGCAGGTAGGAGCCAGTAACCGAAAGGTTGCTGGATCAAATCCCCGAGCTGACAAGGTAAAAACGCTGTCATTCTGCCCCTGAGCAAGGAAGTTAACCCACTGTTCCCTGGCTGCCGATGACGTGGATGTCTATTAAGGCAGCCCCCCACACCTCTCTGATTCAGAGGGGTTGGGTTAAATACGGGACACACATTTCAGTTGAATCCATTCAGTTGACTAGGTATCCCCCTTTCCCTATTGTAGAGCTCTGCTCAGCCTATAAACATGTGAGAAAGATTAGATTTTATGTTCTACATTATTATTATTATTAGGGCGGCCACCAAGTTTTTATTAAATTATGTAATGTTCTGAAAACTGACTTCAGGTTTTTGAGGAATCTAGCCTCACAGGAAGACAGTTTTATTTTATGGAGGTTTAATTCAGTTCTCTGTTTAATATTTAACTAAAAACTCTGTTTGTCTTTGGTAGGAGAGGGACCAGACTCTCACTCTGACAGCAGGGAGACTCCTTTAGGGGAACCAGACCCAGAGACGCCCAAACCAGCGAGACAACACCACTGTTCCCAGTGTGGAAAGAGTTTTAAGTGGTTAAGGAACCTGAAAGTACATGAGAGAACGCATACAGGAGAAAACCCTTACGAATGCTCCCACTGTGGAAAGAGTTTTACCAAGTTAGGGAACCTAAAAGAGCATGAGAGGACACACACAAGAGAAAAGAGTTTCCAATGTTCCCAGTGTGGAAAGAGGTTTACCCAGTTACGGTACCTGAAACAACATGAAGAAATACACACAGAAGATAGGAAGACCTACCACTGCTCTCAGTGTGGAAAGATATTTACTGGGTTAGGGAACCTGAAAATACATATGAGAAGACACTCTGGAGAGAAGCCGTACCACTGTTCCCACTGTGTAAAGAGTTTTACTCAGTTAGGGAGCCTGAAACCACATGAGAGGGGACACACTGGAGAGAAGCCTTATCACTGTTCCCACTGTGGAAGGAATTTTAGGTGGTATGCGAGCCTGAAGGAGCATGAGAGAATACACACAGGAGAAAAGCCTTACCACTGTTCCAATTGTGAAAAGAGTTTTACCCATCGAGGGAGCCTGAAAGCGCATGAGAGAATACACTCAGGAGAAAAGCCTTACAAATGTTCCCGATGTGAAAAGAGTTTTACCCGGTTAGGGAGCTTGAAAAAGCATGAGAGAACACACACAGGAGAAAAGCCTTTCCAACATACTAATACACAGGAGGAGAAGACATACCACTGCTCTCATTGTGAAAAGACATTTTCCCAGTCAGAGGACCTGAAATCACACGAGAGAATAGAGAGGCTGTGTTCTGACTTATGTTTTTGATTGAGAAATTGTGTTTTTGTTCATTCTACATTAAATAATATTGTATGAATGAAATCATACTGAAAAATAGGTCTACATGTTTTTTCCAGCTCAAGACATGATCATGTCGAAAATCGGATTAAAAGAGTAAAAAAAAAATGTTTTGATTATGAACTTAAGATTGATTGAATGCAAGTGTAAACCCCTAAATGTTGTTCACTATATCATTGGGATATTTCAAACATGTTAATTATTAAATATATTGATATTAGTATTTCTTCATTCAGATTGCCATTGTAAATGCGTATTGGTTCTCAATTGACATATCTGATTAAATAAATGTGAAATAAAGTAAATGCCATATTATTTTTGGGAAGTCTATTTGGTTCTATGTTGGGACTATAAGAATATTTTGAAGATAAATACACAAGGCAGAGTACGAGAGAGACAGAGGACGAGAGGTCAGTACAGTACTAACAACCAATGGAAATAGTGTTTTTTCCTGTAATAGGGAGTTATTGATCAGTGGTTCAGCAACATGGGAGGATGTAGATGTACACTACCGTTCAACAGTTTGGGGTCACTTAGAAATAACCTTTTTTTTTAAAAGAAAGCCATTTTTTGTCCATTAAAATAACATCAAATTGATCAGAAATACAGTGTAGACATTGTTAATGTTGTAAATGACTATTGTAGCTGGAAACGGCTGATTATTAATGGAATATCTACATAGGCGTACAGAGGCCCATTATCAGCAACCATCACTCCTGTGTTCCAATGCCACGTTGTGTTAGCTAATCCAAGTTTATCATTTTAAAAGGCTAATTGATCATTAGAAAACCCTTTTGGAATGATGTTAGCACAGCTGAAAACTGTTGTGCTGATTTAACAAAGCTTTTGTAAACAGTGTTGTTGCATAACAATCAGGCAGTAGAACAACAATAATCATCACCCTCTTGACCAATCTTCCCTCCCCTTAACATTGGGTTGATTCAGACCCTGTCAGTGTTCCAGGTGGACATTGGGTTTGATTCAGACCCTGTCAGTGTACCAGGTGGACATTGGGTTGGATTCAGACCCTGTCAGTGTGCCAGGTGGACATTGGGTTTGATTCAGACCCTGTCAGTGTACCAGGTGGACATTGGGCTTGATTCAGGCCCTGCCAGTGTACCAGGTGGACATTGGGTTTGATTCAGACCCTGTCAGTGTACCAGGTGGACATTGGGTTGGATTCAGACCCTGTCAGTGTTCCAGGTGGACATTGGGTTTGATTCAGACCCTGTCAGTGTACCAGGTGGACATTGGGTTGGATTCAGACCCTGTCAGTGTTCCAGGTGGACATTGGGTTTGATTCAGACCCTGTCAGTGTACCAGGTGGACATTGGGTTTGATTCAGACCCTGCCAGTGTACCAGGTGGACATTGGGTTGGATTCAGACCCTGTCAGTGTTCCAGGTGGACATTGGGTTTGATTCAGACCCTGTCAGTGTACCAGGTGGACATTGGGTTGGATTCAGACCCTGTCAGTGTGCCAGGTGGACATTGGGTTTGATTCAGACCCTGTCAGTGTACCAGGTGGACATTGGGTTGGATTCAGACCCTGTCAGTGTGCCAGGTGGACATTGGGTTTGATTCAGACCCTGTCAGTGTACCAGGTGGACATTGGGTTTGATTCAGGCCCTGCCAGTGTACCAGGTGGACATTGGGTTTGATTCAGACCCTGTCAGTGTACCAGGTGGACATTGGGTTGGATTCAGACCCTGTCAGTGTGCCAGGTGGACATTGGGTTTGATTCAGACCCTGTCAGTGTGCCAGGTGGACATTGGGTTTGATTCAGACCCTGCCAGTGTACCAGGTGGACATTGGGTTGGATTTCCTCCATACAGATTTTCTCCATGTCCTTGATTTATTTAGTCTGTCTTGTGGACTGCCCTGTTCAATTCAAACCACAGGTTTTCAATGGAGTTCAAGTCCGAAGACTGAGATGGCCATTGAAAATGTTGATTTTTGTGCCCAATTAACCATTTCTTCGTGGATGTTGATGTGTCTTACTGGAAGATCCTCTTATGGCCAAGTTTCAGCCTCCTAGCAGAGAGGTAACCAGGTTTTGGGCTAAAATATCCTGGTAGTGGGTAAAGTTAATTTATTTATTTCATACAGTAATTTTTGCTCATCATTATCAAGGGTATCAATAACTAGGTGCTTATTTTGATATGTAGTTATTTGACTGAATCAGAAATACAGATGTGGAGTAGATGTAGTTTGTTTTAAATTCTCATAAAAAATATGTACTAATCAAACAACACTTGTTGCTCTTTGTACGTGTTGATATAATATTAATATTTAATGGAGAGAAAAAAACGTTTCCCTAAACTGCTTTATAATATTATAATTCAATGAAGAATAAAAATAGTTTTCCCTCCTCAACTGCGTTTCCTCCCTCCAGACAGCAGAAGGCGATATGTGTCTTTCAGGCGATGTTTCTAGTGTGACGTGTAATCTAGTGGACGGAACTCTTCAACAACTGCAGCCACCTCGGTAGCTCGCTAGCCGACAAAGTCGGAACATTCAAGTTCTTTAGACAATTTCGTGGTTTAATTGCCACTGTGATTTAAACATAGTACTCCATTTTATGTAATATTTACGTTGTAAGTCAGCTAGCTGGCTGGTTGAGTTAGCACTAGTCTAGTCGCTAATGGTAACTAGCTATTATCTCCGACCATGAGTTCACTAAGCTACTCTCCTCCTGTTAAAGAAGAGGAGGTCTGTTGGACGGAGAAAGAAACTCTCGTGAAAGCGGAGGAGGAAGAGGAGGCTGTTTCAATACAAAAACAAGTAGAGGGTGAGGCTGTTACCGTGAAAGAAGAAGAGAAAGACGTTTCAGTGAAAGAAGAGGAAGCGTTCAGCGTGAAAGAGGAGGAGGATGTTACTGTGAAAGAAGAGGAGGAAGATGCAGTTTTTGGAGTGGAGGATGAAGTGAAAGAAGATGAAGACGTTTTTGGAATGCAAGATGAAGAGGGGGAGATTACTGTCACATTAGAGGAGGACGAAGAAGAGAAGACTGGATAACTGATTAACACCAGTAAATACAGTGAGTACTATCTAATAAAACAGGGACATTGATCTGATTAACACCAGTAAATACAGTGAGTACTATCTAATAAAACAGGGACATTGATCTGATTAACACCAGTAAATACAGTGAGTACTATCTAATAAAACAGGGACATTGATCTGATTAACACCAGTAAATACAGTGAGTACTATCTAATAAAACAGGGACATTGATCTGATTAACACCAGTAAATACAGTGATTACTATCTAATAAAACAGGGACATTGATCTGATTAACACCAGTAAATATAGTGAGTACTATCTTATAAAACAGGGACATTGATCTGGTTAACACCAGTAAATACAGTGAGTACTATCTAATAAAACAGGGACATTGATCTGATTAACACCAGTAAACACAGTGAGTACTATCTTATAAAACAGGGACACAAACTCTGCAGTTGTTGAACTAATGTGTGATTTTTAAAAGGGCATTCTACACTTGAATATATTTTTGTACGGTATGAATTGTCCATGAAGTCCTCCAGGGATTTTTAAACTTTTCCTGTTGAAAAGTGATATATAAATACAGTAAAGTATAAACACACTAATGGGAAACAAATAAATGTTTTGAGCAAAATAGTGTTTTTTTAACAACTGCAAACTAGAAGGAGTGAGTGATGTCATAGTAAGGTCTCCAAGGAGTTGGCTTGATGGGAAGTCATGATGTCATCCAATAGGAGACTGATCTTCATGTGAATATTCATTATTCTTTTTAAAATCCTTCCTGTTCTGTCAAGTATGTTGTTGATCATTGCTAGAAAGCCGTTTTCAAGTCTTGCATTGACTTTGAAGACGATTTAAGTCCAAACTGTAACTAGGCCACTCAGGAACATTCAATGTCATCTTGGTAAGCTCCTCCAGTGTAGATTTGGCCTTGTGGTTTAGGTTATTGTCCTGTTAGGACAGTTGTTTGTATTCAGATCTCTGAAATGCTCTCTACCTACGTAACATTTAGTGTCTCCTTATGTTACGCTGGCAAAACAGTTTTTATGGGCACAGAAATCCTAAATAATTTCAGAGTTTGCTAAATCCAATGGTTCTAACCGAGAGTCACCTTAACTTTATTGACAACACCCAAATAGATACTGTCATTAACGTCGTTCTTCAATAATTACACATAATACTTAATACTGTAGCTGTTTAGTTACAGTCACATGTTCAACTATCATCAGCTGATCCAGGAAATCATTTTCTGAATGACAGTCACATGACAAACATCAGGACATGCAACAACAACCAAAGTGCTTCTTCATTCATTACTCTGGTAAAGACAGTTATGCCGTTCTCCATGTTGGATCCAACATCCCTAACAAATTTATGTTTATAAAGTGTTATTGTCTGCTTGATTTACAGTAGGGTCTTGTTAGTCTGTTTGGACACAGAGATACTTAGCTCATAATTTGTAGAGAAATGTTCCTTGATGGATAGGCTATTGTACAACACACAGAGCTATTTTCCTTTATTCAGGACATTTAGAATGACAACACATTACAGAGTAGCCTAGTGGGATTATTCACAAAATTATCTGGTGATCAGGTTATGAAATGTCATGACAAAAACATTTTAGTTTCCATGTTTCACCTGAAATATTAAATGATTTATAGTCCTAGGTCTATGTTATTGTTAGGTGAAGTTATGGGTCTTACAGTAGGTCTACGTTATTGTTAGGTGAAGTTATGGGTCCTACAGTAGGTCTATGTTATTGTTAGGTGAAGTTATGGGTCCTACAGTAGGTCTATGTTGTTGTTAGGTGAAGTTATGGGCCAATTTGTTAAACACTTAGTGTACAAACCCTCATTGTCAGGCTGATGGAAAAGCCAAAGAGCATTTTACTGGTTGAAGTGTTTTTTAAGTATAAATCAGTTGATATGCGACAATAACACAAACATATTAAGCAGGTGATTCAAGCGAGTCTTACAATTATAATCCATATTTAATGTGAAATGCACTCATAAGCAACCTGTAAATGGAGGCTATTTTTACTGTCAGCCTATGAGAACTCCCCTGAGTTTTCCCCCACAGTGGTGAATTAGTGAATAGACACAGAGCTTAATGTGAGTTTCCTTGAGTAGCACTCCTGATCTTGCGCTGTATTATTCAGAATACATTGTGAAAACTAAAATCTTTGCTCACTATTTTTTGCTCCAGGCATATATACTACATCCATAACTAGTGGTTTCCTCATTAACAGATATACTACATCCATAACTAGTGGTTTCCTCATTAGCAGATATACTACATCCATAAGTAGTGGTTTCCTCATTACCAGATATACTACATCCATAACTAGTGGTTTCCTCATTAGCAGATATACTACATCCATAACTAGTGGTTTCCTCATTACCAGATATACTACATCCATAACTAGTGGTTTCCTCATTACCAGATATACTACATCCATAACTAGTGGTTTCCTCATTACCAGATATACTACATCCATAACTAGTGGTTTCCTCATTAGCAGATATACTACATCCATAACTAGTGGTTTCCTCATTACCAGATATACTACATCCATAACTAGTGGTTTCCTCATTACCAGATATACTACATCCATAACTAGTGGTTTCCTCATTACCAGATATACTACATCCATAACTAGTGGTTTCCTCATTACCAGATATACTACATCCATAACTAGTGGTTTCCTCATTACCAGATATACTACATCCATAACTAGTGGTTTCCTCATCACCAGATATACTACATCCATAACTAGTGGTTTCCTCATTAGCAGATATACTACATCCATAACTAGTGGTTTCCTCATTACCAGATATACTACATCCATAACTAGTGGTTTCCTCATTACCAGACATACTACATCCATAACTAGTGGTTTCCTCATTAGCAGGGAGGAGTTTCTACAACTAAATTGCATGTGCATCGCCCTCGTGCCGCAATTTTAGCAAACACAGAAAGGGGCCAATATTGGAGACCAAAAGTTGTCTGGCACACTGCTTAGAGTTTCAACAACATGAATAACTTATTTCTAGCCTACAATCATCGATGTTACTACGAATGTGAAAACAAGACAAAATATGACTATTCTTGCTCATTTTAAGACAAATGTCAAATAATTTTAACATTCATTACAGACGTCAATTGTTGTACAACATCATGGCTACGCTGTTGGCATCACCTTTTACAGTGGATTACCGCTGTTGTGGGCCTTTATATCATCTGTCTGACTTTGTTGTTCACGCAGGAGAGATACTTCACTATCTTGGATCCTCTGGGGAGCCTCAACAACCTCATGATGCTGACAAGGCAAAGAAGAGTCTCTCCAGATCAGAACTCCTCAAGAAACACCTGCAGAGATCCACAGGGAAGAGAACTCACTGCTGCTCTGACTGTGGGAAGAGATTCACCTCATCAGGCATTAAAATGCATCAGAGAACACACACAGGAGAGAGATCTTACAGCTGTGATCAATGTGGGAAGAGTTTTAGTCAATCTGAAACTCTGAGAATGCACCAGAGAATACACACTGGAGAGAAACCTTGTAGCTGTGATCAATGTGGGAAGAGTTTCACTACATCAAGCATTCTGACTGTACACCAGAGAACACACACAGGAGAGAAATCTTATAGCTGTGGTCAATGTGGGAAGAGTTTTACTACTTCTGGCCATCTGACTTCACACCAGAGAATACACACAGGAGAGAAATCTTATAGCTGTGGTCAATGTGGGAAGAGGTTTGCTGCATCAAGCACTCTGACTCTACACCAGAGAACACACACAGGAGAGAATCCTTATAGCTGTGGTCAATGTGGGAAGAGGTTTGCTGCATCTAGCACTCTGACTCTACACCAGAGAACACACACAGGAGAGAAATCTTATAGCTGTGGTCAATGTGGGAAGAGTTTTGGTCAATTTTGCCATCTGACTCAACACCAGACAACACACACAGGAGAGAAATCTTATAACTGTGATCAATGTTGGAAGAGTTTTGCTCGATCTGGAGAGCTGACAGCACACCAGAGAATACACACAGGAGAGAAACCTCATAGCTGTAATCAATGTGGGAAGAGATACTCTGATAAAAGATCTCTAATTAAACATCAGAAAATTCATGAAGGAGTTGTTTCATGATATCAGTGAAATAAAATGTAGAATGTTTTAACATTGTAGAAGGAGTATTTTAATGATGTCACAATGTAGAACCCTAAACGTTTGTCCCCTGTTCTATTGATTTCAACATGATATGGATATTAGCCTCAGGGGGAAAATCCAGGCTCTGAAATGGAAGAGTTACTATTTATGTGATTTAACAAAAAGTGACTAACAAAAAAAGAGTTGTGTTATACTTACCATGTTGGTGACCCACTGGAATCAAAATGCAACACTTCAAAATGTAGCTAGCTGTTTTCTACAAATTGTCCTCTAACCAGGGATGTACACATTACTCCCATATTCCATGTGGATTTTGAGCTGTTAGTTTAACAGGACGTGCAACCTCATCTCCCTCCTCTCACACAATTGATTTCAACATGATATCGATGAGTGATGACATAAATGTTGTGTTCCTTTGTTTAGCGACCCCTAAATTTAAATGCATCACTCCAAAATGTAGCTGACTGTCTTCTGCAGGTTGTCCTCTAACCAGTGAGGTAAAAGACATCTCCCATTTCCATGTGTTTTTTTAGTTGTGCTAGTTTCAACATCACGTACAACCTGATTTCACCCTTAATCGATATCAGTGATTTATTGCTACTTGTCAAAACAACAGTGTTTCTGGTGCTTGTGCAGTTTATAAGGAGCTTGTTTTTAAAAAGTAATATGATTATTGTGGCAGATGTTTGTGTATGTAGCACATGTTATGTTTAGGTTTTCAATTTATCACAAACTGTTTCTGCATATTGGTTATTGATTTGTACATGTTAAAACTGTGTTTTGACATCGGGGCTATCCCACCTAGAAAAATGTCATTGAAAATACCTTGAAAAAAGGACTATGCAACCAAATATTTATTTATGCAACCAACTGACAATTTTTGGTACAATTATATTGACATTGTTGCCCTGCTATTAGAATATCAGGGTTCATTCTCAGATGTGCCAACCCAAATGTACTAGAGCATGACATTGGGGACTGGGCCCCGTTCCAACAACATGCCTATTTAGTGAACCCTGAGAAGAGAGAGAAGCTCGAAATGAGACATGTCCCTGGTAAGGACAACTTGGTTGCTGATTGTGGGCAGTTAATAAGTTTTGCGTTAGCCAGTGCCATTGATTACAATTTATTTTGACTGGTTTTTTGGCGATGAGTTTTATCTCTTATTCTTTTCCGTATTTTTCGTTCCAAGGGGACCAGAGTTCTAGAAGCTAGTGGGGGAAAAAAATATAAAAAATGTGTTCCAGAAGCGTTTTAGGGTTTTTTTCTTGTTTTTTTAATTGTTGACAGCCAGTAGACACCATGTTTATATTGTAGAAGGTGAAGCATTGTAGTTGATTATAATGAGAAATGGAAGTTGTTTTCTGTTGGTGGTAAGCATTCTATTAAGGTGTTAGTCTTTGGTTTTTCCATTTTGTTTTGAGGTTGGACTTTAGCACGTCTAGCTCGTTAGCACGTCTAGCTCGTTAGCACGTCTAGCTCGTTAGCCCGTCTAGCTCGTTAGCATGTATAGCTCGTTAGCCCGTCTAGCTCGTTAGCATGTATAGCTCGTTAGCACGTCTAGCTCGTTAGCCCGTCTAGCTCGTTAGCACGTCTAGCTCGTTAGCACGTCTAGCTCGTTACCACGTCTAGCTCGTTAGCACGTAGGACGCACTGATTGGTGTCACCTCGTTAGTCAGTATGTGTTACACCTGTGCTGGCTTGTCCATCTCGTTAGTGGGAAGGTGTTTCACCTGAGCTGGTCCAGGTTCTATTTAAGAGTGTCTGGCCCAGTGCTCCAGTTGTCTTGATACATGTGGAGAGTCAACATCTTTAGTTGCTCCACCTTTTTGGTTTGCTTCCTGTCTTTAAGTTTGGTGTGGGTTTTTCTTTTGTTTTCCTCTTCTTGGGCAGATTTAGTGGGTCTCATGGTGGGTGTCTTTTAGGTCCCAGTTGTTGTTACTAGTCAACTTTCAGTGGACACTGAGAGAGCAAAACTGCAACATTGTTATAATACTTTTATTGCATCAAATGGTGGTTTTATGCAACAGAATAGAGGGTTCTTAGAACTATTGTGTCTGTGTGTTCTACTGAGGATGGGCCTCTGGGAGAAAACACTGTCAGGAGATTTACAATGTCTTTTGGGTGATAAAACCTAAAGAGACCACATTCCAGAGCATGAGTTAATGTTTCTGTTCTATATGGTACCAGGGAGAGATGACCCCAGGGCCAGACCCTGGTCTCTACACAAAGAGTACTGTTTTTACAGCAGATACTGTCTGCTGAGAATTATAAGTATCTTTCATACAAATCTTAACCTTGTGACCCGTTCTATACATCTGTTGTTGGTCATGTAGGTTGAAAGGGCTATAAAAGACCTTTGTACTTTTGTCCCCTGGGTCCACCAGCCATCATTATTGTAGGGCACTCAATTGATTCACTTTATATGTGTACGTTATATTGACCTGCTCCCTTATAAGTGAATAAATATTTAGTTTAAGAATAACTCTGACTTGTGTGATAAGTTTGTCTCCTCAATTGATATTAAAGAAATGAACCACCACATTTGGCAATGGGGATGTGAATCTTCACTTGGCTCCTGACGACCTGGGTAAAGGACCTGACTCCTGACGACCTGGTAAATGACCTGATGACCTGGGTAAATGACCTGATGACCTGGGTAAATGACCTGATGACCTGGGTAAATGACCTGGCTCCTGATGACCTGGGTAAATGACCTGACGACCTGGGTAAATGACCTGATGACCTGGGTAAATGACCTGGCTCCTGATGACCTGGGTAAATGACCTGGGTAAATGACCTGATGACCTGGGTAAATGACCTGGCTCCTGATGACCTGGGTAAATGACCTGGCTCCTGATGACCTGGGTAAATGACCTGACGACCTGGGTAAATGACCTGGCTCCTGATGACCTGGGTAAATGACCTGGCTCCTGATGACCTGGGTAAATGACCTGATGACCTGGGTACATGACCTGGCTCCTGATGACCTGGGTAAATGACCTGACTCCTGATGACCTGGGTAAATGACCTGGCTCCTGACGACCTGGGTAAATGACCTGATGACCTGGGTAAATGACCTGGCTCCTGACGACCTGGGTAAATGACCTGGCTCCTGACGACCTGGGTAAATGACCTGGCTCCTGACGACCTGGGTAAATGACCTGGCTCCTGACGACCTGGGTAAATGACCTGGCTCCTGACGACCTGGGTAAATGACCTGGCTCCTGATGACCTGGGTAAATGACCTGATGACCTGGGTAAATGACCTGACTCCTGATGACCTGGGTCAATGACCTGGCTCCTGACGACCTGGGTAAATGACCTGGCTCCTGACGACCTGGGTAAATGACCTGGCTCCTGACGACCTGGGTAAATGACCTGGCTCCTGACGACCTGGGTAAATGACCTAATGACCTGGCTCCTGATGACCTGGGTAAATGACCTGGCTCCTGATGACCTGGGTAAATGACCTGACTCCTGATGACCTGGGTAAATGACCTGACTCCTGATGACCTGGGTAAATGACCTGGCTCCTGATGACCTGGGTAAATGACCTGGCTCCTGATGACCTGGGTAAATGACCTGGCTCCTGATGACCTGGGTAAATGACCTGGCTCCTGATGACCTGGGTAAATGACCTGGCTCCTGACGACTTGGGTAAATGACCTGGCTCCTGATGACCTGGGTAAATGACCTGGCTCCTGACGACCTGGGTAAATGACCTGACGACCTGGGTAAATGACCTGGCTCCTGATGACCTGGGTAAATGACCTGACAACCTGGGTAAATGACCTGGCTCCTGACGACCTGGGTAAATGACCTGGCTCCTGATGACCTGGGGAAATGACCTGGCTCCTGATGACCTGGGTAAATGACCTGGCTCCTGATGACCTGGGTAAATGACCTGGCTCCTGACGACCTGGGTAAATGACCTGGCTCCTGATTACCTGGGTAAATGACCTGGCTCCTGACAACCTGGGTAAATGACCTGGCTCCTGACGACCTGGGTAAATGACCTGACGACCTGGGTAAATGACCTGGCTCCTGATGACCTGGGTAAATGACCTGACGACCTGGGTAAATGACCTGGCTCCTGATGACCTGGGTAAATGACCTGGCTCCTGACGACCTGGGTAAATGACCTGGCTCCTGATGACCTGGGTAAATGACCTGGCTCCTGGTGACCTGGGTAAATGACCTGGCTCCTGATGACCTGGGTAAATGACCTGGCTCCTGACGACCTGGGTAAAACCTGGCTCCTGATGACCTGGGTAAATGACCTGGCTCCTGGCGACCTGGGTAAATGACCTGGCTCCTGATGACCTGGGTAAATGACCTGGCTCCTGACAACCTGGGTAAATGACCTGGCTCCTGATGACCTGGGTAAATGACCTGACGACCTGGGTAAATGACCTGGCTCCTGACGACCTGGGTAAATGACCTGACGACCTGGGTAAATGACCTGGCTCCTGATGACCTGGGTAAATGACCTGGCTCCTGACGACCTGGGTAAATGACCTGGCTCCTGACGACCTGGGTAAATGGTGCACGAGGGATCCCTCTAACTTGGGATCTGAGGGAGACCACACTTGGGGAACAGAGCAGATGAACCCACCTTTAATCTGAGTGGATACCACAACTCAAACCTATTTTTTTTTAAAAGAATGAGGTGAGCAAAACATGCAAGTGCAGGCTCAGAGTGTGTATTCCTGTGTGTGATATATTTAGGCTGAATATCGATATAAGATATATATCCTGATATTTTTTCTGCAAAGTGAGAGCAAATGTTCAAAGTCAAAGTCAAAGCCAGATATGACATGTCTCAAGTAGTTTTATTGAAAGCGGCTATTTCAGTGAACAGTTGAAAAATCAAATTAATAAATAATAAACAGGGCTCTTCACCTGGTTCAGATTAAATGCTCAGCTGTTCAAATAACAATAACATGTAAACATAAACACTGTAGAACAACAGGACGACCTTTTTTGAAATCAAAGCTCCATAAGGTGCACATTTAAATAAATACAAATATCTTAAACAAAAATAGCCTATAAAATAAAATAGGCCTATCTTTTTCTGAAATAAATATTATATATATTTATGAGAAAAGTCAACTTTTTTTTAGTTTGACAACTTTAAATGGCTTATTAAAATCAAATTACAGATTTCTTCTCCTTTCTAACAAATCCACAGATGCAAATAACGAACATTACAAAATAATAAAATATGACAAACCCTAGTAAGTAAGTAAAGTTTGATTACCTTTGCTGTTCTTCGTCAGAATGCACTCCCAGGACTGCTACTTCAATAACAAATGTTGGTTTGGTTCAAAATAATCCATAGTTATATCCAAACAGTGGCGTTTTGCTCGTGCGTTCAAGACACTATCCGAATGGTAAATAAGGGTCACGCGCCCGGCGCATTTCGTGACAAAAGATTTCTAAATATTCCATTGCCGTACTTCGAAGCATGTCAACCTCTGTTTAAAATCAATGTTTATGCCATTTTTCTCGTAAAAAAGCGATAATATTCCGACCGGGAAAGCGTGTGTACGTACAAAGAGAGAGAAAATAAAAGCATGGGATCCCCTCGTGCACGAGCCTGAGTCTCATAGTACTGTTACCGGCCACTATCCAAATGCGCTACTGTTTTTCAGCCAGAGCCTGCAAAGCCACGATTCAGCTTTTTGCCGCCTTCTGAGATCCCATGGGAGCCGTAGGAAGTGTCACGTAACAGCAGAGATCCTTTGTTTTGAATAGAGATGACAAAGAAGGCCAAGAAATGGTCAGACAGGGTACTTCCTGTACAGAATCTTCTCAGGGTTTGGCCTGCCAAATGAGTTCTGTTATACTCACAGTCACCATTCAAACAGTTTTAGAAACTTTGGAGTGTTTTCTATCCAAAGCTAATAATTATATGCATATTCTAGTTTCTGGGCAGGAGTAATAATCAGATTAAATCGGGTACGTTTTTTTATCCGGCCGTGAAAATACTGCCCCCTAGCCGTAACAGGTTAACTCAATTTCTTATCTGAACAGCCTCAACCAGTTGCACAAGAAACAGACTATCAACTCAATAAACATTTTCCCCCTCTTTTTTTACTTTGATAAACAGTAATGCTGTCTTGAGGTAGACATTAGAAGACAAGCGTGTCCTCCTTCGTTTAAAGATTTTGTGCGAGAAACACCAGCCTGTCAACGGCATCCGGCTTCAGAGATGCTCTGTGGCAGGTCACGATATTGCCACTGCAGCTGAAAACCCTTTCGGAGGGTGAACTGGTAGCTGGTACCAAGAGATACTTTTTTTGCCAGGTGGCTCAGAGCTGGAAAGACAACTTCATGATCCTTCCACCACTTGAGGGGATCAGTGTCACTCTCCACACTTGCTGACTGCAAGTAACTTGACAGTTCATTTTCAATAGCCTCCCTCTTGGTTGGTGGCGCAGTGGTGGTGGCTGTGCGCTGCTTGAAGAAGCTTGCCAGTGTCTTAGCTTTTGGTGCCACTGCTGCTTCTCCATCTGCAGGCTCAGGCACAGTTGGCACACGTAGGTAAGGCGGTTGACAGCTGCTCTGATCAGCCAGTAGCGTCTCCACCTCCAAGACAGCTCTGTGCTTCAATGCATCAACTTTTTCACTTGGGATATAGGTGGCCCTGAAGCGTGGATCCACAAATGAAGCCATCTCCAATAGGTCAGTAGTGGCTGGGTCAGAATACTTGCGGTTGAGGTACTCAACAATGCTGGTCTTGATCGATTTGCAAAGCTCGCTATCACCCTCTTCACATGCCAGGAGACTGTCGTTAAAAAGGTGCAGCACAGGTTTTACATATGATAGAGTGACGTACTCCTCACCTGACAAAGCATCGGTAAAGTCCTGGAGAGGTTTCAGGACCTTTTGGACTGCTTCTAGGACCTCTAAGTCCTGCCAGGTAGGGACAAGGTGCCTGGTCTTTTTGTCATTAGACAGGACTTTGGCCAGTGCTCCTTCCTGCTCCAGGACTCTCTCTATCATCTGCTGCCTTGATCCCCAGCGTGTGGCAGACTCGGTTATGAGTTGGTGACTTGGCAGACCCAGCTGAATCTGGACTTCAGCAAGATGTCTCCTTTTCTTCCAGCTCTACCAAAAACAGCTTACAATTCTCTTGCACAGAGAAATGGCCCGGGTGACGCGCTTGTCATTCATGCCATGTCCTGTCAGAATCATAAAAAAACTATTAAACAAATGTGCTTATGCCAGAAATTTGACTCTGTTTTCACTTTAACACACTCATACAACTAAGTGCTTTCCAAAATCAAGCTTTAGAAATATTCTACATTAATATTTTCTTGTTTCATAGTTTATTTTTTTTAATCAACGCCAGTCCTAATCATAAATATTATATTCATTTATTTTGTGAATTTGAATCCTGTAAGTGATTTGTATGTATTATTATTTGTGTATAATTTATAAATGATGACTATACTGTATGTACATTTACTGATGTTTCGTTCTTGTTGTTGTTCTTAGTATTTATGCTTAGTATTTAATGCTACTTCATATTTCTACTCCACTAAAAACTCCACAATGTTTAGGCCTACCTACGTGTCAACATTAGTTTCTAGTTACTTTGCAGTTGGCTCTTCAATCCAGAGAAAAAACTATAGTCTATCATAATAACTAAATATGTTACCTTGATGATATCAACAGGCTAACCAGCATTTTAAAGTCATAATTACCTCACCTTTACCAGCTGTAACATTAAAGTGGTAAACACATCAATGCATCACTAATTCTTATCCAATAACCTAATAAATATGGTTCTGAAATCTACCATCCTGTATTGTAAGTGATTTTACTTTTAGCACTTTATGTTTTGTGTTTTATTAATCCATTTTTGGCCAAGACAGCAGCATAAAACAAAACAAGTTGCAGACAGACACAAAGGAAAAATAATGAAAAACTAATATTTTAATATGTGTTTTTATTTAAAGTAAAATATGTGAATAGTCCTTAATAAAACACTGCACTCCCCAATAGCCAAGTGTAGTCTGACCGAAGCACTGCATCCTCATCGTTCAGCTCCACCGCTCTGACCACGTCGCTCCCGTTGGCGGTTGTTATAGCAACCGGATGCTTTTCTTGGAGTTTCCCAGCTTGCGTCCTGCGAGGCCTCAGCTATATGCTCACCGGTGTGATCCTGGGGGGAAATAACTTGTTTTGGAGACACGACGCTGTTTTCATCTCCCCCAGTCGTTGAATGAAGTGAACATGTCACGCTTCATGTAAAGGCTCACATTGTCCTGCTCGACCCACATATCGCTGGTCAACGCCAAAATGGGTCCCGTTAGCGAGCCGGTCAGCAAGGCTCTGCCTGACTTCAGTGGACATTTGTGGCAGTGCTTCTCGTGTAAAGTAGTTGGGAAGCTCATATCTCGGGTCCATAGTTTTCAGTAGCTTTTTGAATCCGACTTGTTCCACAGTTGCAACAGGGACCATATCTTTAGCAATGTGATAGGACACCGCTGTAGTTATAGTACACCACTTGCCAATTTTCTTTTCATAAAGGCACACTGCGGGAAAATGAAGTTTGCAGTGAGCTTTGTTTCGGGGCGTTTTCGGGTTGTCGACGGCTTGCGGCTGGGGCTTCTGCAGCGCGCAGTTTCACACACTCTTCGTATTGCAGTTTGTGCCACTGTTTTAGGTGGTGAAAAAGATTTGTAGTGCTTCCACCCCTGGCTGTAACTTTTTTTTATGGCACTGCCTACATATAACGTGATTTTGTTGCTCATCTGATACTTTGAATCCGAACCATCTCCAAATGACTGAGCCAATGCTTTTTCTTTTACTAACCAATTCCTCGTCAAAACGCTCCGCAGACGCTGTTGCTTCCTCCATGTTTGTTGAAGTGTCTGTTCCTGCCCCTCCGCCCTCTGTGCATGAAAGAGGAGGCGCGGGGAGCAGCGCAGAGAGCTCCGGGTCTGCAGCTTGCTTGGAGCAAGGATCAAAGCGCAAATTTCAACTATATCGATATATGCGAAATGGTCTAATTTCATATCACATTTAAAATATATATCGATATATTTTTTATATCAATATATCGCCCAGCCCTAGTCAGGCTGATAAGAACAATTCTTATTTTGTATAACGGGTCATTTAGGATGGCAGTAGCATTGTTGACGAAATGCAGGCATCGCAGCAGAATTAGGAAGCGGTCTTGGGAAAAGAGGGTGGCGAAGAAGGGAGTTGCAAACATAGGATCTGTGCTCCAGTATTCTCTTAGGGAGTTCTTCTTTACTATCCCCATGAGGAGGACTGTCACCAGGAAGGTATACATTTCACTAATTGTGGTTGTCACCCATTTAGCGAGTTTCCCCCTCACTCCTGGCTCTCTCTTCTCCTGTAGCTCCAAGGCATAGCGATTGGTCTCCTGTACTATGTTTCCCACCAGCTCCTCTGTCAGAAACAACTTGAAGCACTCTGCCTCAGATGGAAATGGACTCCAGACTGGGACTCATCAAAACAAACAGCAGGGCCAGGAGGGGTGAAATGACTGGTGGCCTTCCAGCTACCACAGAACTCCTGTACTTCATCCACTGTCGGTCTCCCTCCATCACCACCAGCATCTTCAAAGGGACCTGGTACTTGGTCAGTGGACAAGGGAACCTCAGATTCAGGGTTCTCAATGGCTACAAGGTTGGGGGGGGGGGGGGGGGGGGCAGCTCCTCACTGTCAGAATCTGATTCCTGACTTTCAGACTCAGACTCATTGTCAGAATAAAAATAAAAAAATCTCCAGAATTTCCACATTTGTGAGTTGTCTCCTTTTGAAAGACATTGCTAATGCTACAGCTTAGCTCACTAGCTACATACATAAACAACAACACTGAATGGCTCAGAGTGAGAGGGGACGTGATTGACTGCCGGCATGCGTCACTTGTATCAATAAATCACCATCAGAAAATGTTTTGTGAGGTAATTATTTGTGTATTTACTGTTTTATTCACATGTTTTCAATTCTGGGTGACAAATCATGCATTCCGATTCTTGCATAGATTGTAATGGGCACATATTATGTGTGTAAAATACTTATTTGAAGGTTATACTGATTATGATGAGCTAAGCTAATTCCAGCTATGTGTATGGAGCCATGTTTGTTGACATACAATGCATTCTGGGTTTCACGTAATCATCCGTTTGACCAAAGATGTTATAACAAAATGAGGTGAGTAAGAGTTCACTCATTTTTTGAGGACTTCCGGAAATGAATGGTGGGATGTGAACGACGGTAGATGACACACCCCTTCAACACTATAAACAGACCGAAATCATCTTGTCTTTTATTATCTTCGGTTTCTGTGAGGGGAAAAAATGCATGGCTGCGCGCTGAAACTAATCGTCGGATTACTGTCGATTTCTAGAAAGTGTTTTACCTAATTATTTCGATCAATGGTGAGCTCACCCCGTGATGTGATTAATTATACATAGTAATTGCAATTAGCTAATTCATATTGTAGTTTACGTCAGCCGAGAGTTAGAAAATATGACTGCTTGTGTTGGGTCAATCTTTCTTCAGTTAGCGCTACGACAAATGTAGCCTACATTTTTTCCGGTTAGGATGATTGTGTTGTGATATATATATATTTCTGTGAATATCTGAACCATTTGCATCCAAAAATAAACTGCTCACATTCTGGAGATAAACTTTGTATGGACTGTGTGTGTGTTTTTGTGTAAATAGTTTCTGAAAAAAGTGTGTCCAGCTCAAATACTGATTGTTGCGTCATTGTAAACTGTCCGTTCTAAATGAGTGTTCTAAAATAGGCTTCTAAATGAGTGTTCTAAATGAGGGTTCGAATTTAGTGTTCTAAAAGAGGGTTCTAAACGAGTGTTCTATAGAGTGTTCTAAAAGAGCGTTCTAAATGAGGGTTCTAAAAGCGTTCTAAATGAGTGTTCTAAATTAGCGTTCTAAAAGAGGGTTCTAAACGAGCGTTGTAAATCAGCGTTCTAAACGAGCGTTCTAAATGAGTGTTCTAAATGAGTGTTCTAAATGAGCGTTCTAAAGAGCGTTCTAAATGAGCGTTCTAAATTAGCGTTCTAAATGAGGGTTCTAAAGGAGGGTTCTAAATGAGGGTTCTAAAGGAGGGTTCTAAAAGAGCGTTCTAAATGAGCGTTGTAAATGAGTGTTCTAATTGAGCGTTGTAAAGAGCGTTCTAAAGAGCGTTCTAAATGAGCGTTGTAAATGAGGGTTCTAAAAGAGTGTTGTAAATGAGCGTTGTAAATGAGGGTTCTAAAAGAGTGTTGTAAATGAGCGTTGTAAATGAGTGTTTTAAATGAGCGTTCTAAATGAGTGTTCTAAATGAGGGTTCTAAATGAGCGTTGTAAATGAGTGTTCTAAAAGAGTGTTAGGCTATATAGTGCACTATGTTTGACCAAGGTCCACAGTTAATTGTAGTGCACAATTTAGTGTTCTAATCACACGGCGCTTCAGGGACCACTGTAGAACGATCACACCCCGTGTGACAGGCAGACAGGTTAGGGTTAGGAGGTGATTCTGAACAGACAGACAGACAGACAGGTTAGAGTTAGGAGGTGTTACTGTACAGAGAGACAGACAGACAGACAGACAGACAGGTTAGAGTTAGGAGGTGTTACTGAACAGACAGACAGACAGGTTAGGAGGTGTCAATAGACAGACAGACAGACAGACAGAGAGACAGGTTAGGAGGTGTCACTAGACAGACAGACAGACAGGTTAGGGTTAGGAGGTGTTACTGAACAGACAGACAGACAGAGAGACAGACAGACAGAGAGACAGACAGACAGACAGACAGACAGACAGACAGACAGACAGACAGACATGTTAGGGTTAGGAGGTGTTACTGAACAGACAGACAGACAGGTTAGAGTTAGGAGGTGTTACTAGACAGACAGACAGGTTAGAGTTAGGATGTGTTACTAGACAGACAGACAGACAGACAGGTTAGAGTTAGGAGGTGTTACTGAACAGACAGACAGACAGACAGACAGACAGGTTAGAGTTAGGAGGTGTTAATGTACAGACAGACAGACAGGTTAGGGTTAGGAGGTGTTACTGAAAAGACAGACAGACAGACAGGTTAGGAGGTGTTACTATACAGACAGACAGACAGACAGACAGACAGGTTAGGGTTAGGAGGTGTTACTGAACAGACAGACAGACAGACAGACAGGTTAGGGTTAGGGTTAGGGTTAGGAGGTGTTACTGAACAGACAGACAGACAGACAGACAGGTTAGGGTTAGGAGGTGTTACTGACCAGACAGACAGAGAGGTTAGGGTTAGGAGGTGTTACTGAACAGACAGACAGACAGACAGACAGGTTAGGGGTGTTACTGTACAGACAGACACAGACAGACAGGTTAGGAGGTGTTACTGAACAGACAGACAGACAGACAGACAGACAGACAGACAGACAGACAGACGAGGTGTTACTGTACAGACAGACAGATAGACAGGTTAGGAGGTGTTACTGAACAGACAGACAGACAGACAGACAGACAGACAGACAGACAGATGTAACATCCTAATTCAACTGCAGGGTTTAGCTCCGTCCCTGCTCTAACTCAACCACGGTCCCGGTGAAGAGTATCTGAACCAGGCATGTTAAAGGTAAGTGAATATTTCTAATGCTATTTATGCGTTTAGATGACTCCAAGATGGCCGGTGTCTATAATTGCCTGCTGTTTTTTTCTGAGCACAGTACTCAGATTATTGCAAAGTGTGCTCTCCCAGTAAAGTTATTTTGAAATCTGTCAATGCGATTGCATTCAGGAGATTATAATCTATAAATCTTTGAATAACAGTTTAGTATTTTATCAACGTTTATAATAAGTAATTTTGTAATTTGTTGTGCTGATTCACCGGCATTTTTGGAGGCAAAATATTTTCTGAACATCACACGCCATTGTAAAATGCTGTTTTTGGATATAAATATGAACTTGATAGAACAAACAATGCATGTATTGTCTAACATAATGTCCTAGGAGTGTCATCTGATGGAGATTTTCAAAGGTTAGTGCATAATTTTAGCTGGTTTTCTGCTTTTGGTGACGCCTGTTCTTGCATTGAAAATGGCTGTGTGTAATGTTTTGTCTATGTACTGTCCTAACATAATCTAACTTTATGCTTTCGCCGTAAAGCCTTTTTGAAATCGGACAACGTGGTTGGATTAAGGAGATGTTTATCTATAAAATGGTGTAAAATTGTTGTATGTTTGAGAAATTTGAATTATGACATTTTGTTGTTTTCAAATTTGGCGCTCTGATATCCTCTTACATCTAGACGTTCCGCTAGCGGAACACCTGCTCCAATATCCAATGATGGGCGTGGCGCGAAATACAAATTCCTCTAAAATCCGAAAACTTCAATTTTTCAAACATATGACTATTTTACAGCATTTTAAAGACAAGACTCTCGTTAATCTAACCACACTGTCCAATTTCAAAAAGGCTTTACAACGAAAGCAAAACATTAGATTATGTCAGCAGAGTACCCAGCCAGAAATAATCAGACACCCATTTTTCAAGCTAGCATATAATGTCACAAAAAACAAAACCACAGCTAAATGCAGCACTAACCTTTGATGATCTTCATCAGATGACAACCCTAGGACATTATGTTATACAATGCATGCATGTTTTGTTCAATCAAGTTCATATTTATATCAAAAACCAGCTTTTTTACATTAGCATGTGACGTTCAGAACTAGCATACCCCCTCGCAAACATCTGGTGAATTTACTAAATTACTCACGATAAACGTTCACAAAAAACATAACAATTATTTTAAGAATTATAGATACAGAACTCCTCTATGCACTCGATATGTCCGATTTTAAAATAGCTTTTCGGTGAAAGCACATTTTGCAATATTCTCAGTAGATAGCCCAGCCATCACGGCTAGCCATTTAGACACCGACCAAGTTTAGCCCTGATCAAACTCCGATTTACTATTACAAAAGTTTCATTACCTTTGTTGTCTTCATCAGAATGCACTCCCAGGACTGCTACTTCAATAACAAATGTTGGTTTGGTCCAAAATAATCCATCGTTATATCCGAATAGCGGCGTTTTGTTTGTGCGTTCCAGACACTATCCGAAATGGTAAATCAGGGTCACGAGCATGGCGCAATTCGTGACAAAAGATTTCTAAATATTCCATTACCGTACTTCGAAGCATGTCAACCGCTGTTTAAAATCTATTTTTATGCCATTTTTCTCGTAAAAAAGCGATAATATTCCGACCGGGAATCTCCGTTTAGCTAAACAGAGGAAAGAAAACAAAGCTTTCGGTCGACGCGGGCACGAGCCTGAGTCTCACAGTACTGTAACCAGCCACTACCCAAACGCGCTACTTTGTTTCAACCAGAGCCTGCAAAGCCACGATTCAGCATTTTGCCGCCTCTGAGAGTCCATGTGAGCCGTAGAAAGTGTCACGTAAGAGCAGAGATCCCCTGTAATTGATAGAGATAATCAACAAGGCCAAGAAATGGTCAGACAGGGTACTTCCTGTACAGAATCTTCTCAGGTTTTGGCCTGCCAAATGAGTTCTGTTATACTCACAGACACCATTCAAACAGTTTTAGAAACTTTTGAGTGTTTTCTATCCAAAGCTAATAATTATATGCATATTCTAGTTTCTGGGCAGGAGTACTAATCAGATTAAATCGGGTACGTTTTTTATCCGTCCGTGAAAATACTGCCCCCTACCCCCATCAGGTTAAGAAATCATGTAAAGCGCAAAGCCTTATTATTATATTGCCAAACAGCTTAAAACAGATTTACGTCAACTTCTACAGATGTCAGTGGGGAAATGATTTATGTCTCTCTCATGGTTCTGAACTCTCTGCTGGAGTTACCACTCTAATGAATCAGTTCAATGGTTTCTGTCTCTCTCATGGTTCTGAACTCTCTGCTGGAGTTACCACTCTAATGAATCAGTTCAATGGTTTCTGTCTCTCTCATGGTTCTGAACTCTCTGCTGGAGTTACCACTCTAATGAATCATTTCAATGGTGTCTTGTCATCAACTGTAACAACATCATCATTATTACCAACATTTATTGGTTCAATTCCAAACTTGAAAAGGATCAGTGACTTGAATCTTTGGAAAAGCCTATTCTCCATTGGCTAACCAAGTTCCTTAATGCTTTACTTATAGTAGGTGGGGATTTATTTATTTCTCTGAATCATTTAATTGACAGTTTATGTAAAGGTTTGATATTATTCATGTTTGGAGAGTAAATTTTCCTAATGACTAGTCTTCCACTTGGAGTAACTAGACCCGGTCCAGACAATCACCACAGATCTTTGGTTGGTGTCTAAATGTTTTGATAAACAGGCTATTTCTGTTAACATCCTGGTCACTCCCCTTACTGACCATAGAGCTGTTTATATTGACATTACACTGTTTATCTCTGATAATGGCCCTTACTGATCATAGAGCTGTTTATATTGACATTACACTGTTTATCTCTGATAATGGCCCTTACTGACCATAGAGCTGTTTATATTGACATTACACTGTTTATCTCTGATAATGTCCCTTACTGACCATAGAGCTGTTTATATTGACATTACACTGTTTATCTCTGATAATGGCCCTGGCAGAGCATCCTATTGGAAGATTAATAGCTCTATTAAAACATGAGTTGGTCCAGATGGAGATAAACAATGTAATTACACACTTCTGGAACAACGCTATAAATAACAATTCATACAGTAATAACTGGGAGCTTTTTAAATATGAGGTTGGAAAATATGCAAGTAAACATGGGAGTATTGTTGCCAAGACCAGGAGAGCTGAAGAAGAAAGTGTTATTACAAAGATCACCTGTCTTGTTCAAAAGCCTGTTGAAACTGTTTCAGAGGAGGATAAATCTGTTCTGTTTGATCTACAACACCAGTTGGATGATATTTATAGACTGAAAGCAGACGGAACCTTTCTCACATGTAGGTAGAAATGGCTAGAGGAGGGTGGACAAAATTCAGGTTTAAAAAATAGCACTCTAAAAATAATACAATTTAGCAATGAAATATGACTGGTCTCATCACTGATGACCCCACATTAATCTCCATCTTTAGTTCAACTTCTACAGTATTGTGAGGTGTCCTCAACTCTTTGTTTTGATTGTCTGGGGGATGTGAAATCAGTTGGTGAGGCTGACAGGGAACAGTGTGACGACCCTACTATAGTTGAACACATCATTTATTCTATTGAACAACTTAAAATAATATGTCTCCTGGGACTGATGGTGTATCTGCTGAGTTTAACAAAACTGTTTCTGTTGGAGGTCTCCTGGGACTGATGGTGTATCTGCTGAGTTTAACATAACTGTTTCTGTTGGAGGTCTCCTGGGACTGATGGTGTATCTGCTGAGTTTAACACAACTGTTTCTGTTGGAGGTCTCCTGGGACTGATGGTGTATCTGCTGAGTTTAACAGCACTGTTTCTGTTGGAGGTCTCCTGGGACTGATGGTGTATCTGCTGAGTTTAACACAACTGTTTCTGTTGGAGGTCTCCTGGGACTGATGGTGTATCTGCTGAGTTTAACACAACTGTTTCTGTTGGAGGTCTCCTGGGACTGATGGTGTATCTGCTGAGTTTAACAGAACTGTTTCTGTTGGAGGTCTCCTGGGACTGATGGTGTATCTGCTGAGTTTAACACAACTGTTTCTGTTGGAGGTCTCCTGGGACTGATGGTGTATCTGCTGAGTTTAACACAACTGTTTCTGTTGGAGGTCTCCTGGGACTGATGGTGTATCTGCTGAGTTTAACACAACTGTTTCTGTTGGAGGTCTCCTGGGACTGATGGTGTATCTGCTGAGTTTAACAGAACTGTTTCTGTTGGAGGTCTCCTGGGACTGATGGTGTATCTGCTGAGTTTAACAGAACTCTTTCTGTTGGAGGTCTCCTGGGACTGATGGTGTATCTGCTGAGTTTAACAGAACTGTTTCTGTTGGAGGTCTCCTGGGACTGATGGTGTATCTGCTGAGTTTAACACAACTGTTTCTGTTGGAGGTCTCCTGGGACTGATGGTGTATCTGCTGAGTTTAACAGCACTGTTTCTGTTGGAGGTCTCCTGGGACTGATGGTGTATCTGCTGAGTTTAACACAACTGTTTCTCAACAGTTGGTATCTTTTCTGTTGGAGGTCTTTTCTGAAAGCATTGTAAATAATGCTCTCCCTCCCAGTTTGACTCAAGCTCTGACTACATTAATACCTGACCCCAAGAAAGACCTGTAAATGTATTAAACTGTGATAGAGGTTCACTCTGTAAATGTATTAAACTGTTATAGAGGATCACTCTGTAAATGTATTAAACTGTGATAGAGGATCACTTTGTAAATGTATTAAACTGCGATAGATGATCACTCTGTAAATGTATTAAACTGTGATAGAGGATCACTTTGTAAATGTATTAAACTGTGATAGAGGATCACTTTGTAAATGTATTAAACTGTGATAGAAGATCACTCTGTAAATGTATTAAACTGAGATAGAGGATCACTCTGTAAATGTAGCATAAAAATTGATTTTAACCTGTTGGGTCTAGGGGGCAGCATTTGCACGTCTGGATAAAAAAAATGTACCCGATTTAATCTGGTTACTAATCCTACCCAGTAACTAGAATATGCATATACTTATTATATATGGATAGAAAACACTCTAAAGTTTCTAAAACTGTTTGAATGGTGTCTGTGAGTATAACAGAACTAATTTGGCAGGCAAAACCCTGAGACATTTTCTGACAGGAAGTGGATACCTGATGTGTTGTATTACCTTTAAACCTATCCCATTGAAAAACACAGGGGCTGAGGAATATTTTGGCACTTCCTATTGCTTCCACTAGATGTCACCAGCCTTTACAAAGTGTTTTGAGTCTTCTGGAGGGAGATCTGACCGAACAAGAGCCATGGAACGATGATGTCCCATTAGACACCTGGCGCGCGAGTTGATGTTGGGTACCCTCGTTCCAATACGTTATAAAAGAGTATGCATTCGTCCACCTTGAATATTATTCATGTTCTGGTTAAAAAAGGCCCTAATGATTTATGCTATACAACGTTTGACATGTTTGAACGAACGGAAATATATTTTTTCCCCTCGTTCATGACGAGAAGTCCGGCTGGCTTACATCATGTGCAAACGAGACGGAGATTTTTGGACATAAATGATGAGCTTTTTTGAACAAAACTACATTCGTTATGGACCTGTGATACCTGGAAGTGACATCTGATGAAGAGAATCAAAGGTAATGGATTATTTACATAGTATTTTCGATTTTAGATCTCCCCAACATGACGTCTAGTCTGTATCGCAACGCGTATTTTTCTGGGCGCAGTGCTCAGATTATTGCAAAGTGTGATTTCCCAGTAAGGTTATTTTTAAATCTGGCAAGTTGATTGCGTTCAAAAGATGTAAATCTATAATTCTTTAAATGACAATATAATATTTTACCAATGTTTTCTAATTTTAATTATTTAATTTGTGACGCTGACTTGACTGCCGGTTATTGGAGGGAAACGATTTCCTCAACATCAATGCCATAGTAAAACGCTGTTTTTGGATATAAATATGAACTTGATAGAACTAAAAATGCATGCATTGTCTAACATAATGTCCTAGGAGTGTCATCTGATGGAGATTGTAAAAGGTTAGTGCATCATTTTAGCTGGTTTTATGGTTTTGGTGACCCTGTCTTTGACTTGACAAAACATTACACACAACTCTTGTAAATGTACTGTCCTAACATACTCTAAATTTATGCTTTCGCCGTAAAACCTTTTTGAAATCGTAAAACGTGGTTAGATTAAGGAGATGTTTATCTTTCAAATGGTGTAACATAGTTGTATTTTTGAAAAATTTGAATTTTGACATTTATTTGGATTCAAATTTGCCGCTCTTGAAATGCACCTGCTGTTGATGGAGTGCACCACGGGTGGCACGCTAGCGTCCCACCTAGCCCCAAGAGGCAACAAATTCTTATTTACAATGATGGCCCAGGGGCGAAAATCTGATATCAACTTTGGAGGGGACAATTACATTACATTTTCTCAAGAGCAATTCCTGAGGGGACACCAAAAGTAGTGCTGTAACACATAGCCTACGTTTAATATGGTAAATGTATATTGAGGAACCAAAGAAATAAGGTGTTTGCCGTACTCCTAACTACCGGTACCCAAAACTACACAACTAATCACAACAGCAATACCATTGCCTTTAACACATCTTAGTTCAGTCACCAGTTTAAGTTGAGAGTGGGGGTATCCATGGCATTTTCCAATTATGTTCCTATTTTACAAGTAAAAAAAATTGAGAACCTTTCATAATGTTGCCAAACAAAGACTCAACAAACTTACCTGAGACTCCCTGTCTCTGCCAGTCTGTCCCTGCATATCTGTCCCCAACTCTGCTGTCTGTGTGCCATCTGTTGCCTGCTCTGCCTAATGACATCATTGTGAAACATTTCCATTAGAATTTCATTTCTTTCTTATGAACATTTTATCAACTAGTCTTTGAGATATTAGGCTACGAGGGTTCTTACTTTGCGTTTTGGTGTACTGAAAAATACTCTGATGTCCGTCTTTTTTCTGCCATTTTTCTGCCATTTTTCTACCTGGTTGGCTACACACACACAGTATGTAGGTTATTTACAGTAGGAGATGGGCTTCTATCATCTTATCTTCTATCATTCTATATGGGCTTCGATCTAAAAGGTAGCTAGCAAATGTGAAACGGATTGCAGTGACAAGAGTTGACAGCTGTATGAGTTCACCATTTACACAACATATGCTGCAACCTTTTGTAATTTTAATCGTTTGTTTCATATTGGCTGGCTTCTAACAATAGCTGAATTTGCAAAGCTAGCGAGCACCAATTCAGTGGTGTTTGCTATAATCTTTGCTACCCAGGTTAAATAAAGGTGAAATAAAATATATTAATAAAAGTTCCCTTGCGACAATTTAGCTTTTGCAACGAGACCATTAAATATATTTAAAACAATGGTAGAAGAGAGTGAAGTTCTGTTCAGTTTATCGCTAACCTTATCACAGGGACTTTGAAGCACTAACTTACATGCATGCTGATCTTGGAATAAATTGACGATAGCAAAGATTCCATCTTTGACGACGCCACATACATGGAATAGGTACTAGCTAGCTTAATAGTTAATATTTGCGCGCTAGCTCTGCATATTCAGCTAGTGTGTGTGCGCGATTGACTGGATTAACCTCACGTCAGTTATGTGTATTGAGTGCCTTTCAGACAGTAGATACGACCTCTACGTTACCTCGCAAGCTAAGGAACTGGCAGTGGATCAAACCATTGTGAGGCAAAGGGTGGGGGGGGTCGCAATCTTTTGAAACTTAAAAACAAGCTATTAAGTGTCTATAATCAGCACAATTGCTTTCATTGCATATTATTAATATTATTTAAATTACATAGTTATGTTTCAGTGATATATTGGGGGGGACAAATCATATTTTTCCCAGGATGGGGGGGTTGTGTCCCCCCCGTCCCCCCCGGCATTTCCGCCCCTGTGATGGCCTACCGGGGAACAGTGGGTAACCTGCCTTGTTCAGGGGCAGAACAACCGAATTTTACCTTGTCAGCTTGGAGATTCGATGCAGCAACATTTCAGTTACTAGCCCAATACTCTAACAACTAGGCTACCTGCCACCCCCATTAAAAGTGTGTGGTTGTTAACAAGTGTTAAAAAAAACTGTACATATAGGCATACAACTACAATTAAAACATATATATTAATAAAGACACTGTATATTCATAACGCTAGCAAAACTTATTTTAGATTGTTGTTGCAAAGGCTTCTGTTAATTTCACCCAAAAATGTGGGTCTTTTCTCATGAAGTCAAAATAAAATCTGCTACAATACTTTTTGTAAATATTTGCAGGTATTGAGTGTGAGATTTTGTTGCCTGAGATGTCTGTCTGTTTAGTGCTGCATGCTTGATATTGCTGACCCCTTATTGGGAGGTGGCTTACTAGTTTGTATATTGTACTGATTCATATGGATACCTGTCCATACATTGTCTGTAAAAGTGTATAAAAACAGAAAAGCATATAACTGTAGCTATGTGGTCTTTACTTGAGTGTGTTTCAGCAGGGTGAGGTCAGAGAGATGCTTCCAAGTCACTGTTTTTCTGAACTCATAAAATCCTTTACACAATCTGATGGGATGGATGTTCAACCCCATTAAAATGACCATAAGGTCAATATAGAACCTTTAAGTTAAGACCTCACAGATCTGTTCATGGCAAAGCAGTTCAATGAATGATACTAATTGATTCTGTGACAGTATTCATAAAGAGTAGGACAGCTGATCTAGGATCAGTTAAGTATTTTAGATCATAATGTATTAGATTACATGGAGTGGGGGACCTGATCCTAGATCATAATGAATCAGATTACATGGAGAGGGGGAACCTGATCCTAGATCATAATGAATCAGATTACATGGAGAGGGGGGACCTGATCCTAGATCATAATGAATCAGATTACATGGAGAGGGGGGACCTGATCCTAGATCATAATGAATCAGATTACATGGAAAGGAGGACCTGATCCTAGATCATAATGAATCAGATTACATGGAGAGGGGGGACCTGATCCTAGATCATAATGAATCAGATTACATGGAGAGGGGGAACCTGATCCTAGATTATAATGAATCAGATTACACGGAGAGGGGGGACCTGATCCTATATCATAATGAATCAGATTACATGGAGAGGGGGGACCTGATCCTAGATCATAATGAATCAGATTACATGGAGAGGGGGACCTGATCCTAGATCATAATGAATCAGATTACATGGAGAGGAGGGACCTGATCCTAGATCATAATGAATCAGATTACATGGAGAGGGGGACCTGATCCTAGATCATAATGAATCAGATTACATGGAGAGGAGGGGACCTGATCCTAGATCATAATGAATCAGATTACATGGAGAGGAGGGACCTGATCCTAGATCATAATGAATCAGATTACATGGAGAGGGGGGACCTGATCCTATATCATAATGAATCAGATTACATGGAGAGGAGGGACCTGATCCTAGATCATAATGAATCAGATTACATGGAGAGGGGGGTTATGAGAGAACTCCCACATCATAGCTTATCTTTATTCAACCTGCCATCTACCCACCTGGGGACTGAGGGTTATGAGAGAACCCCCACATCACTAGCTTCTCTTTATTCAACCTGCCATCTACCCACCTGGGGACTGAGGGTTATGAGAGAACCCCCCCACATCACTAGCTTCTCTTTATTCAACCTGCCATCTACCCACCTGGGGACTGAGGGTTATGAGAGAACCCCCACATCACTAGCTTCTCTTTATTCAACCTGCCATCTACCCACCTGGGGACTGAGGGTTATGAGAGAACCCCCTCATCACTAGCTTCTCTTTATTCAACCTGCCATCTACCCACCTGGGGACTGAGGGTTATGAGAGAACCCCCACATCACTAGCTTCTCTTTATACAACCTGCCATCTACCCACCTGGGGACTGAGGGTTATGAGAGAACCCCCACATCATAGCTTCTCTTTATTCAACCTGCCATCTACCCACCTGGGGACCGAGGGTTATGAGAGAACCCCCACATCACTAGCTTCTCTTTATTCAACCTGCCATCTACCCACCTGGGGACCGAGGGTTATGAGAGAACCCCCACATCACTAGCTTCTCTTTATTCAACCTGCCATCTACCCACCTGGGGACTGAGGGTTATGAGAGAACCCCCACATCACTAGCTTCTCTTTATTCAACCTGCCATCTACCCACCTGGGGACTGAGGGTTATGAGAGAACCCCCACATCACTAGCTTCTCTTTATTCAACCTGCCATCTACCCACCTGGGGACTGAGGGTTATGAGAGAACCCCCCCACATCACTAGCTTCTCTTTATTCAACCTGCCATCTACCCACCTGGGGACTGAGGGTTATGAGAGAACCCCCACATCACTAGCTTCTCTTTATTCAACCTGCCATCTACCCACCTGGGGACTGAGGGTTATGAGAGAACCCCCACATCACTAGCTTTCATGTTCTGCAGCCTTGTAAAGATAAGGAGGGGACGACTGGGAGGCAGGTTGGCATTTATTGTCATGAATTACATTTTACATTTACATTTTAGTCATTTAGCAGACGCTCTTATCCAGAGCGACTTACAGTCGTGAATGTATACATTTCATACATTTAAAAAAAAAAAAAATTGTTCTGGCCCCCCGTGGGAATCGAACCCACAACCCTGGCGTTGCACACACCATGCTCTACAAACGGAGCCACAGGTAAGACTTGCCCTGGAGGTAGGTTGGCATTTATTGTCATGAATCTTGCCCTGGAGGCAGGTTGGCATTTATTGTCATGAATCTTGCCCTGGAGGCAGGTTGGCATTTATTGTCATGAATCTTGCCCTGGAGGCAGGTTGGCATTTATTGTCATGAATCTTGCCCTGGAGGCAGTTCAGCAAAGTGGTTACTAGCTGGCACAGGCACAAAGTAATACAATCCGATTTTAATCCTAACCTCAACCCTAACCACACTGCTAATCCCTCCCTTAAATTAAGACCATAAAACAACATTTTCCACAGCCAATTCTGACATTGCAGCTGACATATCTAGAGGAAATCGCACAGTTCTGCCTCCAGGTCAAGATTCATGACAAACGTCAACATGAGACAGGGAGAAGCAATGTAAAAATCAATAACAAAATTGTTTTCCACTATTAACATGCTTTTTCTTGTTTCAAGTATGTTTTATTATGAAAAGTACAATATATCCATGTATACTTGTACAACTATGGAGCGTATGTCTACATATAATTGTACAATTTGTTTTTCCAACATAAAAGACAAGAAATGATCACATTGGTATTTTAACAGTGTTATTGTAAGAGTTTAAATGTTTAAACAGAGGATACATCTAAAACAGGATAAAACAAGTGCAGTATGTTGTGAGAATGTTACTTTAACGTCGACTCATAACGTCACACTATAACTTCATGGGAGTCTTGTGGAAAGACTGCATGTTGTTTTGGGTGGATTGAGTGACGTCTTCATCAACATTTTGCAGAATATTCCGGTAATATTTTCACCTCTGTGTTTGTGGTGGAAGTTATTGCTGGAATGAGGTGTCTGTTTGTTCCCAATTTGAAGGTCCTGGGTCAAGGTCCAATTATAGGAAGATGCGTATGTCTGAATGTGTCCAGTCGTGTGTGTGTGTGTCCAGCATGTGTGTGTCCAGTTTGTGTGTGTCCAGTTTGTGTGTGTCCAGTGTGTGTGTGTGTCAGTGCGTGTGAGTCCAGTGTGTGTGTGTCCAGTGTGTGTGTCAGTGCGTGTGTGTATGAGTCCAGTGTGTTGGTGTGTCAGTGTGTGTGTGTGTGTGTGAGTCCAGGATGTTTGTGAGTCCAGTGTGTGTGTGTGTGTGTGTGTGTGTGTGTTGGTGTGTCAGTGTGTGTGCCCTTGCAATTGTGCCAGTTCAAGTAAAGATGGCAAATGGAAGCAAGTCTGTGTTAACCTATGCGTTTCTCGAATCTGGTAGCTCAGCAACATTTTGTACAGAGAGACTCATGAGGCAGCTCAAGGCAATGAGATGGAAATTCTGCTACACACAATGGGGCAGGAGCTTTGAGATTAGAGATTGGCAATGTGGAGGGCGTCACATTTCTTGCATTACATCTACACCCAGAGTAAGATCCCAGTGACAAAAGAGAGCATTCCCACTCAGAAAGAACTCAAAAGCCATACCTGAAAGAGGTTCAGTTGAAGGAGATTGATGCCGACGTCGAACTCCTGATTGGCGTAAATGCTCCAAAGGCAAGTGTGTGTGTGTGTGTGTGTGTGTGTGTGTGTGTGTGTGTGTGTGTGTGTGTGTGTGTGTGTGTGTGTGTGTGTGTGTGTGTGTGTGTGTGTGTGTGTGTGTGTGTGTGTGTGTGTGTGTGTGTGTGTGTGTGTGTCCATTGTGTGGGTGTGTGTGTGTGTGTGTGTGTCAGATTATTATTTACAGGGACACTGAGGAGTCATCATACCAAACCCTAAACCCTGGATAGAGGGGCTCAGTGAATGTGGAGGTGAATGTGATCAGGTGGGTCAGTGTGTCAGAGGAGGCTCTATAGAAGGACAGAGTGCCAGCTGGCCAGTCCAGATACACTCCTACTCTGTGGAAGCTGGAGGAGGGGACGTCTATGGTAGTGGGATTATTATTGTGACAGGCAGAGTAATTGTTGTCAGAGCAGAACAGACTCCAGGACTTGTCATTCCATCCAATCACACAGTCCTCAACCCTTCCTCTCCTGCTGATTCCTTTATATGTCACTCCTATAACAGCCCCTCTCCCACTCCACTCTACCTCCCAGTAACAGCGCCCAGTCAGACCCTCTCTACACAGCACCTGTCCACAGTCCTCAAATCTCTCTGGGTGATCAGGATACGGCTGCTCCTCTGTCCTACATGTCACCTTTCTGTTCTCCTCAGACAGAGAGAGGTGTCTGTTTACTGTGTTTAGGTCCAATGTGAGATCACAGACATCTGATGGATGAAACCAGACACAATATTAGAAATCATCATCATTCACATTAGAATGTTAACTCACTTTTCACTAATTCATTTAATGTAGATGTTTCTGGGTATCAAAAGGAGAAGTTAAGGTAACTTGAGACTTGTTGAATGATCATATGTTAAACTGTTTGGTGATATAAAACACACTTATTCCGATTAATTACACACACACACACACACACACACACACACACACACACACACACACATTGTCAAAGCAACTCTTTGTAAACTTTGGTGTCCCTGATTTCTGTTTCTGTAGAACTACAGCTGATATTTAACATGACCAAGTCAGTAATGATGGTGGTCTTTGACTTTGACTTAACTTGAATTAAGACTTATTCTTAGTCATAATCTTCACAGCAGTCAACACTCACATTGTCTAAGCCCAGGTCTCATTGTGTACTCTCCACCATGTTCCACACTGTAGCGGTAAGCAGAAGAACAGACAGTCAATAAGTACACCTGAACTAACACACAGACTGGACACACACACGGTCAGCAGATAACTTCAAGCGAATGTTTGTGTTTGTGTGTGTCCTGTGTGTGTGTGTTTGTATTTCCAGTGTGTGTGTGTGTGTGTGTGAGTGTGTGTGTGTGTGTGTGTGTGTGTCTGTGTCCTTTGTGTGTGTTTGTCCAGTGTGTGTGTGTCCAGTTTGTGTGCGTGTCCTGTTTGTGTGTGTGTGTATGTCATTGAGAGATTGTCACTGGACACACACACACTGCACACACACTGGACCCATACACACAGACGACACACACACACACACTGAACTCTCTCACACACACTGAACTCTCTCTCACACACACACACACACACACACACACACACACACACACACACACACACACACACACACACACACACACACACACACACACACACACACACACACACACACACACACACACACAGTCAGCATATAACTTTGTCCAAGTGGTGGTCAGAATGTTTGTCTTAAATAGCCTGATAAGTCAAACATGTCTGATATGAACATTGACATAAACCCTCTACATACTTGAGTTTCTCCAGTCTGCAGTGTGGATCCTCCAGTCCAGCAGAGAGCAGTCTGACTCCTGAGTCTCCTGGGTGATTGTAGCTCAGGTCCAGCTCTCTCAGGTGTGAGGGGTTTGACCTCAGAGCTGAGACCAGAGAAGCACAGCCTTCCTCTGTGACTTGACAGCCTGACAGCCTACAAAGAGTCAAATCTCACCATTACCAATACCATTGAAGCTCGTCTAGAGGTTAGTTAACACAGTGTCCAAAGAAGGGCCAGAAGTATACAGAATAACACCAATAACAAAGGAGGTCTGATCTTTGTGCCTCTGTAACTTTCTCATTCATCATTATTCACGATTCATTCATCATTATTCATAATCATGGTAGCATCCACATGAATGTAGAAGTGTTCAGAAACATCTTCTATTCTTACTGACAATACAAGTGAAGTGACTCCAAAATGACAGGACATTATTCACCGTTCAGTTTCTATTAGGAAAAACATAATCCAAAACACAACCAAGACAAACTACAAATGCATTCAACAAGTTAGTAGAATCACAAGCTTGATGTAATCACTGCAGGCATGGAATATGGGACTAAATACTAAACTTATGGCTACTTTAATACAATATAAGTGAATTTGTCCAAATAATTAAGACTTCTTCAAATGGGAGAACTACGTACAGAAAGTGCTTTCATTTCTAAACGGTAAAACAGATATGTATGAAAATACCCTCAAATAAAAGGTGACATTCTGTACTGTGACCTAATATGAAACATCTCAAATCCAAAATGCTGGAGCATAGCACCACATTTAGAACTGTAAGCTTCACTGTCCAAACACATATGGTGTGGACTATGTGTGTCTGGTAAACACATGAGGATCTGGTGAACAGTTATCACTTGTTGACCAACTACAGGAATACTGACCTCAGAGTTTCCATTCTGCAGTGGGGATTCCCCAGTCCAGCAGAGAGCAGCTTCACTCCTGAATCCTTCAGGTCATTGTTACTCAGGTCCAGCTCTCTCAGGTGTGAGGGGTTTGACTTCAGAGCTGAGACCAGAGAATCACAGCCTTCCTCTGTGATTAGACAGCCTGACAGCCTGCAAAGAGTCAAATCATTAAAATCACACTGCTATTCTTTGGTGGTGAAAAAAGTGGCAGTATATTTCTTCAACATATTCAGATATATCAGTGTCCTGAAACCTGCCATATCTAATAATAAATTAATGTATCATTATTATAAATGAAAAATTATCAAAGTATTTCTTGTAGATAGAAAAATGCATATTACAAATATTTGAGTAGACTGACCAGACCAGTTTAAAAGCAGTATCAGTCAAAAGACAGACAGTGAGGTATCAGATTTAGATTGTATTGAGTATACAGTCCACATCATATCTATGTTGACAGTGAAGATAACATTTTAAATGTGGCTTTATACTCCAGCATTTTGGATTTGAGATCAAATGTTTCATATGAGGTGACAGTATATAATGTCACCTTTTATTTGAGGGTATTTTAATACATGCACTACCGTTCAATAGTTTATGGTCACTTAGAAATGTCATTGTTTTTGAAAGAAAAGCACATTTTTTGTCTATTAAAATAACATCAAATTGATCTGAAATACAGTGTAGACATTGTTAATGTTGTAAATGACTATTGTAGCTGGAAACAGCTGATTGTTTATGGAATATCTACATAGGCGTACAGAGGCCCATTATCAGCAACCATCACTCCTGTGTTCCAATGCCACGTTGTGTTAGCTAATCCAAGTTCATCATTTTAAAAGGCTAATTGATCATTAGAAAACCCTTTTGCAATTATGTTAGCCTGTTAGGGCTAGGGGGCAGTATTGACACGGCAGGATAAAAAACATACCCGATTTAATCTGGTTACCACTCCTACCCAGTAACTAGAATATGCATATACTTATTACATATGGATAGAAAACTCCCTAAAGTTTCTGAAACTGTTTGAATTGTGTCTGTGAGTATAACAGAACTCAAATGGCAGGTCAAAACCTGAGAGATTCCTTTACAGGAAGTGGCCTGTCTGACCATTTCTTGAACTTCTTTTCCATCTCTATCTTTTACTAAGGATCTCTGCTCTAACGTGACACTTCCCACGTCGTCCATAGGCGCTCAGAGCCCGGGAAAAAACAGAATGTCGTCATTCCAGCCCCAGGCTGAAACACATTATCGCCTTTCTCAAGTGGCCGATCAAGAGACACTAGCTTATGCGCGTGACCCCGACCGCCCCCGCCTTTATGATTTTTTCCTCTGTTTGCCGAAAAGGAGATTCCCTGTCGGAATATTATCGCTTTTCTACGAGAAAAATGGCGTAAAAATTGATTTTAAACAGCGGTTGACATGCTTCGAAGTACGGTAATGGAATATTTAGAATTTTATTGTTACGAATTGTGCCATGCGCGCGACACTTCTTTACCATTTCGGATAGTGTCTGGAACGCACGAACAAAACGCCGCTATTCGGATATAACGATGGATTATTTTGGACCAAACCAACATTTGTTATTGAAGTAGACGTCCTGGGAGTGCATTCTGACGAAGACAACAAAAGGTAATCAAACTTTTATAATAGTAAATATGATTATGGTGAGTGCTAAACTTGCCGGGTGTCTAAATAGCGAGCCCGTGATGCCTGGGCTATGTACTTAGTATATTGCAAAATGTGCTTTCACCAAAAAGCTATTTTAAAATCGGACATATCGAGTGCATAGAGGAGGTCTGTATCTATAATTCTTAAAATAATTGTTATGCTTTTTGTGAACGTTTATCATGAGTAATTTAGTAAAATGTTAGCGAATTCCCCGGAAGTTTGCGGGGGGTATGCTAGTTCTGAACGTCACATGCTAATGTAAAAAGCTGGTTTTTGATATAAATATGAACTTGATTGAACAAAACATGCATGTATTGTATAACATAATGTCCTAGGGTTGTCATCTGATGAAGATCATCAAAGGTGAGTGCTGCATTTAGCTGTCTTCTGGGTTTTGGTGACATTATATGCTGGCTTGAAAAATGGGTGTCTGATTATTTCTGGCTTGGTACTCTGCTGACATAATCTAATGTTTTGCTTTCGTTGTAAAGCCTTTTTGAAATCGGACAGTGTGGTTAGATTAACGAGAGTCTTATCTTTAAATGGCTGTAAAATAGTCATATGTTTGAGAAATTGAAGTAATAGGATTTTTTAAGGTTTTGAAAATCGCGCCACAGGATAGCCGTGGCTGTTACGTAGGTGGGACGAATTCGTCCCGCCTAGCCTAGAGAGGTTAATAGACGCTGTGGGTACGACATCGCCGAAGCTATAAACTCGCACACCGAATCAGCATATTCGTCAATGTTGTTGTTCGCCGCAATGCGGAACATATCCCACGTGATCGAAGCAATCTTAAAGCGTTATCACTTGTTGACCAACTACAGGAATACTGACCTCAGAGTCTCCAGTTTACAGTGGGGATTCCCCAGTACAGCAGAGAGCAGCTTCACTCCTGAATCCTTCAGGTCATTGTCGCTAAGATCCAGCTCTCTCAGGTGTGAGGGGTTTGACTTCAGAGCTGAGACCAGAGAAGCACAGCCTTTCTCTGTTACTCCACAGCCTGACAGCCTGACAAAGAGATCATCATGACTTCACAAACACACTGTTAATTTAACGAGTAGTGTGGAAGGACAATGGCAGATGCATTTGGTTTATTCTTCCAAACAACATATAGATTAATCTTCCATCTCCTAGATTTGTATGGACATATTGTTATACTAATGTGAACACCAATGCACTGATTCAGTAATTTTTTCATATTAATATATTTCATATTAATATTATATTTTAATACATATATTTTCTCTAAACGGAATATTTGTTCCAGATGATTAGTTCTCAAATGTCATTTTATTTACTCACAGAACAGCTCTGGAGGCTTTGACCACTGGCAGCAGCCTCAGAAGACCTTCCTCCGATCCAGAGTATTTCTTCAGGTCAAACACATCCAGCTCCTTTTCTGAAGTCAGCAACACAAAGACCAGAGCTGACCACTGTGCAGGTGACAGTTTGGCTCTAGAGAGACTTCCTGATCTCAGGTAGCTTTGGATCTCCTCCACCAGAGAATGGTCATTCAGTTCATTCAGACAGTGGAACAGATTGATGCTCCTCTCTGGAGAGGGATTCTCCCTGATCTTCTCCTTGATGTACTGGACTGTTTTTTCATGGGTCTTTGAGCTGCTTCTTGTCTTTGTTAGTAGATTTTGTAAGTGCTTCTGATTGGACTCCAGTGAGAGGCCCAGAAGGAAGCGGAGGAACAGGTCCAGGTTTCCCGTCTCACTTTGTAAGGCTTTATCCACAGCACTCTTGTAGAAAGTAACTTTAGGCTCATCTTTTGTTTGCGGTTCGGCCATTAGATTCTCATTGTTGTTGATGAATGAGAGGAACACATATAAAGCAGCCAGAAACTCCTGAATGCTCAGATGAACAAAGCAGTACACCTTGTCCTGGTACAGCCCACATTCCTCTTTAAAGAGCTGTGTGCACAATCCTGAGTACACGGAGGCTTCATTGACATCAATGCCAGCCTCTTTCAGGTCTTCTTCATAGAAAATCAGATTGCCATTCACAAGCTGTTGAAAAGCCAGTTTTCCCAGTGACAGAATGCTCTCTTTATTCCATTGTGGACCTGTCTCTTCGTTCCCAAGATACTTTTCATTCTTCTGTTTGGTATGAAACACCACAAGGTGTGTGTACATCTCAGTCAGAGTCTTGGGCGTCTCTTCTCTCTTGTGTATCAGCATGTGTTCAAGGACTGTTGCAGAAATCCAACAGAAGACTGGAATGTGGCACATGATGTGGAGGCTCCTTGATGTCTTTATGTGTGAGATGATTCTGCTGGCCAGGTCCTCATTGCTGAATCTCTTCCTGAAGTACTCCTCCTTCTGTGGGTCATTGAACCCTCGTACCTCTGTCACCTGGTCAACACACACTGAAGGGATCTTATTGGCTGCTGCAGGTCGGGTAGTTATCCAGAGGAGAGCAGAGGGAAGCAGATTTCCCTTGATGAGATTTGTCAGCAGAACATCTACTGAGTTTGACTCTGTAACGTCACAACAGATCTTGTTCTTCTGGAAGTCTAGGGGCAGTCGGCACTCATCCAGACCATCAAAGATGAACAGAACTTTGTACTTGTCGTAGTTGGAGATTCTTGATTGTTTGGTTTCCATTGAGAAGTGATTGAGAAGTTCAATCAAAGTGAGTTTTTCACCTTTCATCAAATTCAGCTCCCGGAAAGGGAATGAAAATATAAATTGGACATCCTGATTTGCTTTTCCTTCAGCCCAGTCCAGAATGAACTTCTGCACAGAGACTGTTTTTCCAATGCCAGCGACTCCCTTTGTCAGCACAGTTCTGATAAGTTTGTCTTGTCCAGTTAAGGGTTTGAAGATGTTGTTACATTTCATTGCAGTCTCTGGTCTTGCTTGTTTCCTGGTTGTTGTCTCAATTTGTCTCAGTTCATGTTCATTATTGACCTCTCCTGTTCCACCCTCTGTGATGTAGAGCTCTGTGTAGATCTTATTGAGAAGTGTTGGGTTTCCTTGTTTAGCGATCCCCTCAAATACACATTGAAACTTCTTCTTTAGATTAGATTTGAGTTCACGTTGGCAAATCACAGCAGGATCATCTGAATCTAGAAATAACACAGAGGATATTAATATTACATCTGTTTTAATGCCTACATTATTGAAGGACTGTTATAAAGTTTTCTATTGTAATAATGTATTCTCTTAACTGACTGTATAAATGTGTAAATGTTTTCATAATACATTACAGACTGGTTTGACTAATTATATTATTATTGGTATTATTGATGGTATTATTAATGTTGTCTCTCTCTCTCTAAACTAATAACCACAATACATCGCTGCTGCTACTTGATGAGGTCACTAGGTGTTGTGTTAAGGCTGCGACAATATCATTGAGTTACACAGCTACTTTAGCTGTACTTTAGCTACAGCTTTTAAATGTTATAAAACAGCATTCAACATGAGGCAGACAGATCTTACATTTCTCCAGTGTGTCAGCGAGCTCCTTCTGGTTCATTTTCCTCAGGACGTGCAGTGTGATCTTCAGAGCTCCCTCTCTGGCACTGCTCTCCTGCTTCTCATCTTCAGCATCCACCACTTCCTCATCCTGCTTCTGACTCTCAAAGCCTTCTGGGAGTTCAGGACTAAGAATCCTCTTGAACATCTTCAGCTCGTTCTTCACAAATGTCATCATTTTCTCTTCAAGCAACTAAAATAAATCCAGTAAATAAGTTAAGCAAGAGAAGAAATGCTTTCTCATTTAACACATTAATGAATAATTGAAAGAAACTTTACTTGAGGAAAACAAAAGTTCATAACAGGATCACATACACTGAATACAGAGTCCAGGTCTGTTTGATGACTCTGGGAAGACTGACCACTGAGAATCTCTGACTCTGATTTCTCCTGTTGGTTTCTGTGGACAAAACATGAGATTACATCTCCTCATCCAGGGAGTGTACACACACACACACACACACACACACACACACACACACACACACACACACACACACAGACACAGACACAGACACACACACACAGACAGAGTTTTAGGACTATGAAAATGGACTAAAGGATTAGCCTATGGATTATGAAAACAACCAAAAGAAATGGTAAAATGGGAGAGGAGAAATGACTAGAGACAGTGTTGTTTAACTCACTGACCATGACCCATGAGTTCTTCTTACCTTTGTTCAGTAGAAAAGTCTCCCTCTCTAAACACTATAGGATGATTCATAGACAGGTCACTCTTCATGGACACACAGCTGGGTACAGGGGAGGCTGGTCTCTCCTGCTTGATTGGACTTCAACACAACAAAGACAAACATTACATCTCTCATCTACTCTGATCTCAGATGGGAAACATAAGAAGAGTTCCAAAACGCAACATATCACTTTACAGAAATGAGCTTTTATTGTTTAAAGAAATGATGTATTAATTATTACATCTCTCACAGACAAGGATTTGTTTAAAATCTATCACTTGATGGTTTCATTTCAGAGACAAAAATCATGTTTTTTTATGCAAAATGCTATATATCTCCCTCACTCTCAAATGTGACCGACCGGCTCAATTTGGTAATTAACTAAATAACTACATATATAGTGATTTTGGTTCATGTCAGTTTAATTGTTTGTTATGGTATAAGTTGTTATTTTATTGTAAGTGATAAAATTAACTAGTAATTCTCAGTAATTACTACTTTAGTAAGGAATAACACATTTTTTAAGCACTACTGCAGTTGCTAAATAATTTCAATAGATGGGAGCATAAGACCACAATGACATTTCAGAATATTAGTTTAGTTTTCTCCCTGGATACACCACCACTCCCCGAGCTTCCTGCAGAACCCCTGCAGTACCTCCGCAGACCCCGGATTGAGAACCCCTGATTTAGCAGATGCTCTTATCCAGAGAGATTTACAGTAGGAGCATTCACCTTAAGATAGCTATTTATTTAGGAAATAAACTTAATGAATTCTTCATAAAATTGTCATCTTACCTCTTAGCTTTGGTGTCATGTCCCCCAGAGAGACGCATTTTGGAGGCAGGGGCCCCCTCCTCTCTCTCCCCAGAGAGATGCATTTTAGAGGCAGGGCCCCCCTCCTCTCTCTCCCAAGAGAGATGCATTTTAGAGGCAGAGCCCCCCTCCTCTCCCTCCCCAGAGAGACTCATTTTAGAGCACTGACCCCTGTAAACAGAGATCCAGCATGTTGGTTGTGGTTAACACAGTGACAACTAAACAGAGATCCAGCATGTTGGTTAACACAGTAACAACTAAACAGAGATACAGCATGTTGGTTGTGGTCAACACAGTAACAACTAAACAGAGATCCAGCATGTTGGTTGTGGTTAACACAGTAACAACTAAACAGAGATCCAGCATGTTGGTTGTGGTTAACACAGTGACAACTAAACAGAGATCCAGCATGTTGGTTGTGGTTAACACAGTGACAACTAAACAGAGATCCAGCATGTTGGTTGTGATTAACACAGTGACAACTAAACAGAGATCCAACATGTTGGTTGTGGTTAACACAGTGACAACTAAACAGAGATCCAGCATGTTGGTTGTGGTTAACACAGTGACAACTAAACAGAGATCCAGCATGTTGGTTGTGGTTAACACAGTAACAACTAAACAGAGATCCAGCATGTTGGTTGTGGTTTACACAGTAACAACTAAACAGAGATCCAGTATGTTGGTTGTGGTCAACACAGTGACAACTAAACAGAGATCCAGTATGTTGGTTGTGGTTAACACAGTGACAACTAAACAGAGATCCAGTATGTTGGTTGTGGTTAACACAGTGATGTCCTAAACAGAGATCCAGCATGGAAAATAATCCTGCAGAAACAGGACATTTTAATTATTGTGTGGATTATAATTAATGAACCGTTTTAAAATGGAAAAGTGGAATTTATCATCTTCAGAAACCTATTCTAAAGTTTAATTACACTCAAATACACTACAAGTTTAGTTTTTCTGCAACAGGGTGATCAAATTAAGATCCTAAATCTGTACAGATTTTATGTCTTTATCTGAAAAGGGCAGTTTGAGTTATTAGCAATAACATTGCAACTGTCAGGTGATGTAAACCTCTGTGATTGGATGTTATAGACCCCCATACATATCCCCATGTACAATTATGTGTACAGATGTAGGATCTTAATTTCATCACCCCCCACTACAGAAGAACTTTCCAGCAATGCAGGAAATGTAAAACTTGTAGTGTATTTGAGGTTTAAAAAAGCTTCTGAAGTTTATAATTTCCACTTAGAAATTTCAGACTTGAGTTTTCCTTACGAAAAATGTAGTAACCCCTTCAAAAATGTCCATTAATTATAATTAACATAATAATTCACATTTTCTGTTGCTGCAGGAATATTTTCCTGCTGTAGTAAACTGCCTCAAATTAAGATCCTACATATGTACGTGCAAATGTACTTGGTGAATAAAGGTGATTGTGATTCTACAAAGGTTGAGTCTCCAGATTCCCTTGCTGCTCTGGATAAATAATGAAATGGTCGTCATGGTGATTTAAACTGGGACCTGGTTACCTCCCAACTCTGATGTCATTTGTTACATTTCACCCTGTTGATAAAGGCGGCTACAAGGATGAACCCAGAAGACACCTCTAAATCAACACTCACTGATATTATCCTGAAATCCTTTCACTCATATTGTGGTGTCTCTTCGTTTAACAGATAGTCTATGATATTAATATTGTAGCAAACAGTGGTGCAGGGCAGTGAACCCAGGTCGCTGGTGAACAAGGAAAACACCCTATGCATCGCACAAATAGGGTTAACCCAGTATTTATTTATTTATTTTACTAGGCAAGTCAGTTAAGAACAAATTCTTATTTTCAATGATGGCTTAGGAACAGTGGGTTAACTGCCTTGTTCAGGGGTAAACAACCGATTTTTACCTTGTCAGCTCAGGGATTTGATCTTGCAGCCTTTCAGTTACTAATCCAACGCTCTAACTAACCACTAGAGCGTTGGAGCGCAGCTACCTGCCGCCCCAAGTAGGGTTAACCCAGTATCAGTATCAATAGGGTTAACCCAGTATCAGTATCAATAGGGTTAACCCAGTATCAGTATCAATAGTGTTAACCCAGTATCAGTATCAATATGGTTAACCCAGTATCAGTATCAATAGGGTTAACCCAGTATCAGTATCAATAGTGTTAACCCAGTATCAGTATTAATAGGGTTAACCCAGTATCAGTATCAATAGTGTTAACCCAGTATCAGTATCAATAGGGTTAACCCAGTATCAGTATCAATAGGGTTAACCTAGTATGAGTATCAATACTGTTAACCCAGTATCAGTATCAGTAGTGTTAACCCAGTATCAGTATCAATAGGGTTAACCCAGTATCAGTATCAATAGGGTTAACCCAGTATCAGTATCAATAGTGTTAACCCAGTATCAGTATCAATAGGGTTAACCCAGTATCAGTATCAATAGGGTTAACCCAGTATCAGGATCAATAGTGTTAACCCAGTATCAATATCAATAGTGTCAACCCAGTATCAGTATCAATAGGGTTAACCCAGTATCAGTAGGGTTAACCCAGTATCAGTATAAATAGGGTTAACCCAGTATCAGTATTAATAGGGTTAACCCAGTATCAATATCAATAGTGTTAACCCAGTATCAGTATCAATAGGGTTATCAGTATCAGTACCCAGTATCAGTATCAATATTGTTAACCCAGAATCAGTATTAATAGTGTTAACCCAGTATCAGTATAAATAGTGTTAACCCAGTATCAGTATCGATAGGGTTAACCCAGTATCAGTATCAACAGTGTTAACCCAGTATCAGTATAAATAGGGTTAACCCAGTATCAGTATCAATAGGGTTAACCCAGTATCAGTATCAATAGGGTTAACCCAGTATCAGTATTAATAGGGTTAACCCAGTATCAGTAGGGTTAACCCAGTATCAGTATCAATAGTGTTAACCCAGTATCAGTATCAATAGTGTTAACCCAGTATCAGTATCAATAGGGTTAACCCAGTATCGGTATCAATAGGGTTAACCCAGTATCAGTATAAATAGTGTTAACCCAGTATCAGTATCAATAGGGTTAACCCAGTATCAGTATCAATAGGGTTAACCCAGAATCAGTATAAATAGTGTTAACCCAGTATCAGTATCAATAGGGTTATCAGTATCAGTACCCAGTATCAGTATCAATATTGTTAACCCAGAATCAGTATTAATAGTGTTAACCCAGTATCAGTATAAATAGTGTTAACCCAGTATCAGTATCAATAGGGTTAACCCAGTATCAGTATCAACAGTGTTAACCCAGTATCAGTATAAATAGGGTTAACCCAGTATCAGTATCAATAGTGTTAACCCAGTATCAGTATTAATAGGGTTAACCCAGTATCAGTATCAATAGTGTTAACCCAGTATCAGTATCAATAGGGTTAACCCAGTATCAGTATCAATACTGTTAACCCAGTATCAGTATCAGTAGTGTTAACCCAGTATCAGTATCAATAGGGTTAACCCAGTATCAGTATTAATAGGGTTAACCCAGTATCAGTATCAATAGGGTTAACCCAGGATCAGGATCAATAGTGTTAACCCAGTATCAATATCAATAGTGTCAACCCAGTATCAGTATCAATAGGGTTAACCCAGTATCAGTAGGGTTAACCCAGTATCAGTATAAATAGGGTTAACCCAGTATCAGTATTAATAGGGTTAACCCAGTATCAATATCAATAGTGTTAACCCAGTATCAGTATCAATAGGGTTAACCCAGTATCAGTATTAATAGTGTTAACCCAGTATCAGTATCAATAGGGTTAACCCAGTATCAGTATCAATATGGTTAACCCAGTATCAGTATCAATAGGGTTAACCCAGTATCAGTATCAATAGGGTTAACCCAGTATCAGTATAAATAGTGTTAACCCAGTATCAGTATCAATAGGGTTAACCCAGTATCAGTATCAATAGGATTAACCCAGTATCAGTATAAATAGTGTTAACCCAGTATCAGTATCAATAGGGTTAACCCAGTATCAGTATCAATAGGGTTAACCCAGAATCAGTATAAATAGTGTTAACCCAGTATCAGTATCAATAGGGTTATCAGTATCAGTACCCAGTATCAGTATCAATATTGTTAACCCAGTATCAGTATTAATAGGGTTAACCCAGTATCAGTATCAATAGGGTTAACCCAGGATCAGGATCAATAGTGTTAACCCAGTATCAATATCAATAGTGTCAACCCAGTATCAGTATCAATAGGGTTAACCCAGTATCAGTAGGGTTAACCCAGTATCAGTATAAATAGGGTTAACCCAGTATCAGTATTAATAGGGTTAACCCAGTATCAATATCAATAGTGTTAACCCAGTATCAGTATCAATAGGGTTAACCCAGTATCAGTATTAATAGTGTTAACCCAGTATCAGTATCAATAGGGTTAACCCAGTATCAGTATCAATATGGTTAACCCAGTATCAGTATCAATAGGGTTAACCCAGTATCAGTATCAATAGGGTTAACCCAGTATCAGTATAAATAGTGTTAACCCAGTATCAGTATCAATAGGGTTAACCCAGTATCAGTATCAATAGGGTTAACCCAGTATCAGTATAAATAGTGTTAACCCAGTATCAGTATCAATAGGGTTAACCCAGTATCAGTATCAATAGGGTTATCAGTATCAGTACCCAGTATCAGTATCAATATTGTTAACCCAGAATCAGTATTAATAGTGTTAACCCAGTATCAGTATAAATAGTGTTAACCCAGTATCAGTATCAATAGGGTTAACCCAGTATCAGTATCAACAGTGTTAACCCAGTATCAGTATAAATAGGGTTAACCCAGTATCAGTATCAATAGTGTTAACCCAGTATCAGTATTAATAGGGTTAACCCAGTATCAGTATCAATAGTGTTAACCCAGTATCAGTATCAATAGGGTTAACCCAGTATCAGTATCAATAGGGTTAACCCAGTATCAGTATCAATACTGTTAACCCAGTATCAGTATCAGTAGTGTTAACCCAGTATCAGTATCAATAGGGTTAACCCAGTATCAGTATTAATAGGGTTAACCCAGTATCAGTATCAATAGGGTTAACCCAGTATCAGGATCAATAGTGTTAACCCAGTATCAATATCAATAGTGTCAACCCAGTATCAGTATCAATAGGGTTAACCCAGTATCAGTAGGGTTAACCCATTATCAGTATAAATAGGGTTAACCCAGTATCAATATCAATAGGGTTAACCCAGTATCAATATCAATAGGGTTAACCCAGTATCAATATCAATAGTGTCAACCCAGTATCAGTATCAATAGGGTTAACCTAGTATCAGTAGGGTTAACCCAGTATCAGTATAAATAGGGTTAACCCAGTATCAGGATCAATAGTGTTAACCCAGTATCAATATCAATAGTGTCAACCCAGTATCAGTATCAATAGGGTTAACCCAGTATCAGTAGGGTTAACCCAGTATCAGTATAAATAGGGTTAACCCAGTATCAGTATTAATAGGGTTAACCCAGTATCAATATCAATAGTGTTAACCCAGTATCAGTATCAATAGGGTTAACCCAGTATCAGTATTAATAGTGTTAACCCAGTATCAGTATCAATAGGGTTAACCCAGTATCAGTATCAATATGGTTAACCCAGTATCAGTATCAATAGGGTTAACCCAGTATCAGTATCAATAGGGTTAACCCAGTATCAGTATAAATAGTGTTAACCCAGTATCAGTATCAATAGGGTTAACCCAGTATCAGTATCAATAGGATTAACCCAGTATCAGTATAAATAGTGTTAACCCAGTATCAGTATCAATAGGGTTAACCCAGTATCAGTATCAATAGGGTTAACCCAGAATCAGTATAAATAGTGTTAACCCAGTATCAGTATCAATAGGGTTATCAGTATCAGTACCCAGTATCAGTATCAATATTGTTAACCCAGTATCAGTATTAATAGGGTTAACCCAGTATCAGTATCAATAGGGTTAACCCAGGATCAGGATCAATAGTGTTAACCCAGTATCAATATCAATAGTGTCAACCCAGTATCAGTATCAATAGGGTTAACCCAGTATCAGTAGGGTTAACCCAGTATCAGTATAAATAGGGTTAACCCAGTATCAGTATTAATAGGGTTAACCCAGTATCAATATCAATAGTGTTAACCCAGTATCAGTATCAATAGGGTTAACCCAGTATCAGTATTAATAGTGTTAACCCAGTATCAGTATCAATAGGGTTAACCCAGTATCAGTATCAATATGGTTAACCCAGTATCAGTATCAATAGGGTTAACCCAGTATCAGTATCAATAGGGTTAACCCAGTATCAGTATAAATAGTGTTAACCCAGTATCAGTATCAATAGGGTTAACCCAGTATCAGTATCAATAGGGTTAACCCAGTATCAGTATAAATAGTGTTAACCCAGTATCAGTATCAATAGGGTTAACCCAGTATCAGTATCAATAGGGTTATCAGTATCAGTACCCAGTATCAGTATCAATATTGTTAACCCAGAATCAGTATTAATAGTGTTAACCCAGTATCAGTATAAATAGTGTTAACCCAGTATCAGTATCAATAGGGTTAACCCAGTATCAGTATCAACAGTGTTAACCCAGTATCAGTATAAATAGGGTTAACCCAGTATCAGTATCAATAGTGTTAACCCAGTATCAGTATTAATAGGGTTAACCCAGTATCAGTATCAATAGTGTTAACCCAGTATCAGTATCAATAGGGTTAACCCAGTATCAGTATCAATAGGGTTAACCCAGTATCAGTATCAATACTGTTAACCCAGTATCAGTATCAGTAGTGTTAACCCAGTATCAGTATCAATAGGGTTAACCCAGTATCAGTATTAATAGGGTTAACCCAGTATCAGTATCAATAGGGTTAACCCAGTATCAGGATCAATAGTGTTAACCCAGTATCAATATCAATAGTGTCAACCCAGTATCAGTATCAATAGGGTTAACCCAGTATCAGTAGGGTTAACCCATTATCAGTATAAATAGGGTTAACCCAGTATCAATATCAATAGGGTTAACCCAGTATCAATATCAATAGGGTTAACCCAGTATCAATATCAATAGTGTCAACCCAGTATCAGTATCAATAGGGTTAACCTAGTATCAGTAGGGTTAACCCAGTATCAGTATAAATAGGGTTAACCCAGTATCAGGATCAATAGTGTTAACCCAGTATCAATATCAATAGTGTCAACCCAGTATCAGTATCAATAGGGTTAACCCAGTATCAGTAGGGTTAACCCAGTATCAGTATAAATAGGGTTAACCCAGTATCAGTATTAATAGGGTTAACCCAGTATCAATATCAATAGTGTTAACCCAGTATCAGTATCAATAGGGTTAACCCAGTATCAGTATCAATATGGTTAACCCAGTATCAGTATCAATAGGGTTAACCCAGTATCAGTATCAATAGGGTTAACCCAGTATCAGTATAAATAGTGTTAACCCAGTATCAGTATCAATAGGGTTAACCCAGTATCAGTATCAATAGGATTAACCCAGTATCAGTATAAATAGTGTTAACCCAGTATCAGTATCAATAGGGTTAACCCAGTATCAGTATCAATAGGGTTAACCCAGAATCAGTATAAATAGTGTTAACCCAGTATCAGTATCAATAGGGTTATCAGTATCAGTACCCAGTATCAGTATCAATATTGTTAACCCAGTATCAGTATTAATAGGGTTAACCCAGTATCAGTATCAATAGGGTTAACCCAGGATCAGGATCAATAGTGTTAACCCAGTATCAATATCAATAGTGTCAACCCAGTATCAGTATCAATAGGGTTAACCCAGTATCAGTAGGGTTAACCCAGTATCAGTATAAATAGGGTTAACCCAGTATCAGTATTAATAGGGTTAACCCAGTATCAATATCAATAGTGTTAACCCAGTATCAGTATCAATAGGGTTAACCCATTATCAGTATTAATAGTGTTAACCCAGTATCAGTATCAATAGGGTTAACCCAGTATCAGTATCAATATGGTTAACCCAGTATCAGTATCAATAGGGTTAACCCAGTATCAGTATCAATAGGGTTAACCCAGTATCAGTATAAATAGTGTTAACCCAGTATCAGTATCAATAGGGTTAACCCAGTATCAGTATCAATAGGGTTAACCCAGTATCAGTATAAATAGTGTTAACCCAGTATCAGTATCAATAGGGTTAACCCAGTATCAGTATCAATAGGGTTATCAGTATCAGTACCCAGTATCAGTATCAATATTGTTAACCCAGAATCAGTATTAATAGTGTTAACCCAGTATCAGTATAAATAGTGTTAACCCAGTATCAGTATCAATAGGGTTAACCCAGTATCAGTATCAACAGTGTTAACCCAGTATCAGTATAAATAGGGTTAACCCAGTATCAGTATCAATAGTGTTAACCCAGTATCAGTATTAATAGGGTTAACCCAGTATCAGTATCAATAGTGTTAACCCAGTATCAGTATCAATAGGGTTAACCCAGTATCAGTATCAATAGGGTTAACCCAGTATCAGTATCAATACTGTTAACCCAGTATCAGTATCAGTAGTGTTAACCCAGTATCAGTATCAATAGGGTTAACCCAGTATCAGTATTAATAGGGTTAACCCAGTATCAGTATCAATAGGGTTAACCCAGTATCAGGATCAATAGTGTTAACCCAGTATCAATATCAATAGTGTCAACCCAGTATCAGTATCAATAGGGTTAACCCAGTATCAGTAGGGTTAACCCATTATCAGTATAAATAGGGTTAACCCAGTATCAATATCAATAGGGTTAACCTAGTATCAGTAGGGTTAACCCAGTATCAGTATTAATAGGGTTAACCCAGTATCAATATCAATAGTGTTAACCCAGTATCAGTATCAATAGGGTTAACCCAGTATCAGTATTAATAGTGTTAACCCAGTATCAGTATCAATAGGGTTAACCCAGTATCAGTATAAATAGTGTTAACCCAGTATCAATATCAATAGTGTTAACCCAATATCAGTATCAATAGGGTTAACCCAGTATCAGTATCAATAGTGTTAACCCAGTATCATTATTAATAGTGTTAACCCAGTATCAGTATCAATAGGGTTAACCCAGTATCAATATCAATAGTGTTAACCCAGTATCAGTATCAATAGTGTTAACCCAGTATCAGTATCAATAGGGTTAACCCAGTATCAGTATCAATAGGGTTAACCCAGTATCAATATCAATAGTGTTAACCCAGTATCAGTATCAATAGTGTTAACCCAGTATCAATATCAATAGGGTTAACCCAGTGTCAGTATTAATAGGGTTAACCCAGTATCAGTATCAATAGGGTTAACCCAGTATCAGTATCAATAGGGTTAACCCAGTATCAATATCAATAGTGTTAACCCAGTATCAGTATCAATAGTGTTAACCCAGTATCAATATCAATAGGGTTAACCCAGTGTCAGTATTAATAGGGTTAACCCAGTATCAGTGTTAATTAGTCCCGTGCTTCGACTACTCAGACCCCTCACACATCCGGTCCATTCTGATGACCTCACAGACACCATACCACTTCTGACACCAATGTAGCAAACAGCTGGGCAGGGAAGTGAACCCAGGTTTCACATGTAAAAGGCCAACAACCTACGCATCGCGCCATTGGCACCAATTGGGTCACTTAGTTGGAATTGTGAAGTGGCTCAATTACATTATCATATGAAATGTAGAGAATCACTACACTATAGAGGAACTATGATACAATTACATTATCATATGAAATGTAGAGGATCACTACACTATAGAGGAACTATGATACAATTAAATTATCATATGAAATGTAGAGAATCACTACACTATAGAGGAACTATGATACAATTACATTATCATATGAAATGTAGAGGATCACTACACTATAGAGGAACTATGATACAATTACATTATCATATGAAATGTAGAGGCTCACTACACTATAGAGGAACTATGATACAATTACATTATCATATGAAATGTAGAGGATCACTACACTATAGAGGAACTATAATACAATTACATTATCATATGAAATGTAGAGGATCACTACACTATAGAGGAACTATGATACAATTACATTATCATATGAAATGTAGAGGATCACTACACTATAGTGGAACTATGATACAATTACATTATCATATGAAATGTTAAATGTAGAAGTATAATATCTGAATATTGATACATTGAATTTGACTTGACCACATCCAGTCAGCTCCATTTTGTCTGATTAAACTGACACCAACCTGTCTCAGTAGTAGTAGACTGTTAGGAGTGTTTTACTGTCATTCACTATACTAACATTACACCAACCTGTCTCAGTTGTAGTAGACTGTTAGGAGTGTTTTACTGTCATTCACTATACTAACATTACACCATACATTTAATTTATCTACACACTTTACAATAATCCCTGACAGGATTGTCACCTTGTAGCCTGAATTCACAACCAGAACATGTCAAGTCATTGAGATATTTTCTGTTCTGCTGAGAGAGCAGCTTCCTGATGACTAGCACTCTGTATATTCTGATGGGTGAGGCCTGAGATGGAATGTGAAGATAACTGAAGCTGGCTAGCTTTAGAAAACCAGAATATCTAGCTTGCATATTAGTATACCCCCAGGCTATGTTCAGGTTTCAGCATCAGGTATAAACAGCCGAGTTGTTGGCTACAAACTGGGTTGTATTCATTAGTTTACTCCACAGCCAACAGTTCTAAAATGATGCATAAACAGTTTACTCCAAACACTGTACAATGTGACCTAAACGGTTTCTGTTGCCAAACGTTTTGCTACGGTCGGCACTAATGAATACACACAACCTGTTTTGAGGAAGTGTAAGTTATTGTTTGGCTTTCCACAAAATGTTTTTAAAATGTTTTGAGAAGACTTGTCTATAGACCTATGATCCAGTACACTCTTAGAATAAAGGGTTCCAAACGGGTCCTCCGTCTGTCCCCATAGGAGAACGCTTTTGGGTTCCAGGTAGAACCCTTCTGGCTTCAGTGTAAAACCCTCTGTGGAAAGGGTTCTTCACGGAACCCAAAAGGGTTCTACCTAGTACCAAAATATGTTCTACAAAGGGTTCTCCTATGGGGACAGCCAAAGAACCCTTTTAGATTGTAGATAGTGTAGGAGCGATCACCCTGGGGCACACAGATGGGCACAGAACGAATTCACCCCACGCATCTAAATTATATCAAAACATTTTAAGGAGAGTAGGACTATTATAACACTGTCCACCAAAATTATAATTAACTATATGAATACACACAACAATATCATCAACTATATTAATACACATAACAATACCATCAACTATATTAATACACATAACAATATCATCAACTATATTAATACACATAACAATATCATCAACTATATTAATACACATAACAATATCACCAACTATATTAATACACATAACAATATCATCAACTATATTAATACACATGACAATATCATCAACTATATGAATACACATAACAATATCATCAACTATATGAATACACACAACAATATCATCAACTATATTAATATACAATAATCATCTTACCTTTTATCTCTCTCTCAATAGAAACAGAGTCTGAATGATCATTCGGTCGTCGAAAGTTACTTTCGTTTGCTCTGCTCATTTACATATCAGGTTCTGCCTGTTCTCTCTCCACTCCCTCTCTCTTTACAGCTCTTACAATGTGCAGCTCCTCTCTCTCCCCAGGGGTAGCAGCTCCTCTCTCCCCAGGGGTAGCAGCTCCTCTCTCCCCAGGGGTAGTAGCTCCTCTCTCCCCAGGGGTAGCAGCTCCTCTCTCCCCAGGGGTAGCAGCTCCTCTCTCCCCAGGGGTAGCAGCTCCTCTCTCCCCAGGGGTAGCAGCTCCTCTCTCCCCAGGGGTAGCAGCTCCTCTCTCTCCAGGGGTAGCAGCTCCTCTCTCCCCAGGGGTAGCAGCTCCTCTCTCCCCAGGGGTAGCAGCTCCTCTCTCTCCAGGGGTAGCAGCTCCTCTCTCCCCAAGGGTAGCAGCTCCTCTCTCCCCAGGGGTAGCAGCTCCTCTCTCTCCAGGGGTAGCAGCTCCTCTCTCCCCAGGGGTAGCAGCTCCTCTCTCCCCAGGGATTTGAAGACATTAGGAGCTACTTTTGAACACATACATCTACAGTGTATTGCCAACAACTTCAAACATTGACTCTGACCTGTCCAAAAAGCCAATCTGATTAAATTACCCCTCAATCCCTTCTTTCTTTTTTTCTCTCTCTCTAAAGTCACACTTTTTAAAAGTGGCAATATTTCGAGAATAAAGTGGCAATATTTTGATAATATATCAACATTATATTTTTAGAATGAAGTCTGTTATGAATGTAGGGGATGTGTTTAATAAGTGCATGTCTCCCTGACTACCTGTTACTGAACCACTGTTGAAATGCCTCAGTTAGATGTCCTGGTGAAACTATAATAAAGTCTGTTATATTTCTAGATGAATGTAGGGGATGTGTTTAATAAGTGCATGTCTCCCTGACTACCTGTTACTGTACCACTGTTGAAATGCCTCAGTTAGATGTCCTGGTGAAACTATAATAAAGTCTGTTTTATTTCTAGATGAATGTAGGGGATGTGTTTAATAAGTGCATGTCTTCCTGACTACCTGTTGCTGTACCACTGTTGAAATGCCTCAGTTAGATGTCCTGGTGAAACTACCCTTTAGAATTGGATTTACTAAAGTTTGTATCATTCACAACTAAAGTTGCCAAATAACAGTTTAAAATTATCACTTTTATACTCAACATAGACACTTCATATGAACACTCACTCTGGAATGATACAAATATCCTTTTTATTTCATTCAAGCAAAATACAGTTATATTATTATTACTATAAAATCATATAATATAAAATAATGGCACATGACTTATATGTATAGACCCATCTAGTCTACTAAATGAACAAGCCTACATCCTATAACAAGGAGCATAGCCAGATAACATACAGTATCTAGTCTACTAAATGAACAAGCCTACAGTCTATATCATAGCCAGATAACATACAGTATCTAGTCTACTAAATGAACAAGCCTACATCCTATATCATAGCCAGATAACACACAGTATCTAGTCTACTAAATGAACAAGTCTACAGTCTATATCTTAGCCAGATAACATACAGTATCTAGTCTACTAAATGAACAAGCCTACAGTCTATATCATAGCCAGATAACATACAGTATCTAGTCTACTAAATGAACAAGCCTACAGTCTATATCATAGCCAGATAACATACAGTATCTAGTCTACTAAATGAACAAGTCTACAGCCTATATCATAGCCAGATAACATACAGTATCTAGTCTACTAAATGAACAAGCCTACAGTCTATATCATAGCGAGATAACATACAGTATCTAGTCTACTAAATGAACAAGCCTACAGTCTATATCATAGCCAGATAACATACAGTATCTAGTCTACTAAATGAACAAGTCTACATCCTATGACATGGAGCATAGCCAGATAACATACAGTAGGACAACTCATATTCTGTTCTTCTATAATACATGTTTATTTAGATCTGCCTGAAATAAATAATGGATTCATTGTGATGTTGTGTATTACATTTTTTATTTTTTTATTTTTATGTAGATGTTCCAAAGGTGCTTATCAGTGGTTTGTATGAGGCTTGTAGACAGTGGTTTGTATGAGGCTTGTAGACAGGGGTTTGTATGAGGCTTGTAGACAGTGGTTTGTATGAGGCTTGTAGACAGTGGTTTGTATGAGGCTTGTAGACAGTGGTTTGTTTGAGGCTTGTAGACAGTGGTTTGTATGAGGCTTGTAGACAGTGGTTTGTATGAGGCTTGTAGACAGTGGTTTGTATGAGGCTTGTAGACAGTGGTTTGTATGAGGCTGGTAGACAGTGGTTTGTATGAGGCTTGTAGACAGTGGTTTGTTTGAGGCTTGTAGACAGTGGTTTGTATGAGGCTTGTAGACAGTGGTTTGTATGAGGCTGGTAGACAGGGGTTTGTATGAGGCTTGTAGACAGTGGTTTGTATGAGGCTTGTAGACAGTGGTTTGTATGAGGCTTGTAGACAGTGGTTTGTATGAGGCTTGTAGACAGTGGTTTGTTTGAGGCTTGTAGACAGTGGAGGCATGGAGTTGCTAAATGTATCAATGTTAATTAACAGCCATTTACCTGCAGGTCAGCAGTCTGTTGCATGACAATAACCGGAAGACAAAGAAATCTAGTTCTAGGCCTTTGTCTTGGTCACCTAAATCATCCTCTTTCCTACCATTTGACCCTGGCTGCTGCTGTTTTTTAGGGTCTTCCTAGAAAATATTCTTACAAGAACCTTTTCATCTTTAGAGTTCCTCTGGGAACCTTTCCTAATCAATAAGTTCATATTTTAACCTTTCCTAATCAATGGGTTCATATTTTAACCTTTCCTAATCAATGGGTTCATATTTTAACCTTTCCTAATCAATAAGTTCATATTTGAACCTTTCCTAATCAGTGGGTTCATATTTTAACCTTTCCTAATCAATAAGTTCATATTTTAACCTTTCCTAATCAATGGGTTCATATTTTAACCTTTCCTAATCAATGGGTTCATATTTTAACCTTTCCTAATCAATGGGTTCATATTTTAACCTTTCCTAATCAATGGGTTCATATTTTAACCTTTCCTAATCAATGGGTTCATATTTTAACCTTTCCTAATCAATGGGTTCATATTTTAACCTTTCCTAATCAATGGGTTCATATTTTAACCTTTCCTAATCAATGTGTTCACATTTTAAACTTTCCTAATCAATGTGTTCACATTTTAAACTTTCTTATCATAAATGGTTATTGGAGGAACCTGAAGAAGAATAGGTTCCAGGAGGAACCTTTCAATATGCTGGCGCCTCTTATTCTCAATAGCTTCTGCATGACTGCTACCACCCACGTCAACAATCCATTCCAGGACAGACTGGTAGCTACACAACAACACTTCAATATGCTGGCGCCCTCTTCTTATCAATAGCTCCTGTTTCATAATAAAGAAAAACCCTAGAGTGTCCAAGCTTCTGACTGGTATTGTATGTGTGGAATTATTTTTGTTTTAGAATGGTCCACAAAAAAAACATGTCATCTGAAGCCTGCACTCCAATAGTGAATGGAGGTTAGGGGTGTTACGTTTTTAATATGCAAGCATAGGCGACATGTCCACAAGGCTAGGTAAGCTAAGCTTTTCCTACAGTAAATGTAATAAAGCCTACTCCTGTCTATACAGAAAGAAAGAAATAGGTTACTAAAAAATAATTATTTGGCCACAGAGGATCATTAGCTTCTTTAAAATAAATAAATAAATCATTTGTGGATTGTTGTTTCAAATGTAATTTCCTCTCTAAGAAGAAAAGGTTATTCAAGGAGCCTTTTTGAGTTGCCGCTGTGGGTAACCTTCCTGAAAGGTAGGAGTTCCCTGAAGAACCTTTTTGAAAATGTATTTTTTTTCTTCTTTTAGGATTCATTTTTGAACCCTTTTATTATTAATAATATGTAGCAATAATAATAATTATATTTAAAAAAATGGTAATAACCCATATAATAACATAAAACATTAATTTAAGAATATTCATATTGTCTAAAGTGAACAAAAATATAAACTCCATGTTTCTTGAGAGGAAATAAAAGGTCCCAGAAATTGTTTATACGCACAAAAACCGTATTTCTCTTAAATTTGTTTAGTGACCATTTATCCTTTGCCAAGATAATCAATCCACCTGACAAGTGTTGCATATCAAGAAGTTGATTAAACAGCATGCTCATTACACAGGTGTACCTTGTGCTGGGGACAATAAAAGACCTCCCTAAAAAGTGCAGTTTCATCACACAACACAATGCCACAGATGTCTAATGTTTTAAGGGAGCATGCTAAATTGCATGCTTATTGCAGGAATGGTGCCAGACAATTTTATGTTCATTACTCTACCATAACCCGTCTCCAACGTTGTTTTAGAGAATTTGACAGTACGTCAAACCGGGCCTCACAACTGCAGACCACGTGTATCCACGCCAGCCCAGGACCTCTATATCCGGCTTCTTGAGACCGTCTGAGACCAGTCATCCGGACAGCTGATGAAACTGGGGGATGGTCTGAGACCAGTCATCCAGACAGCTGATGAAACTGGGGGATGGTCTGAGACCAGTCATCCAGACAGCTGATGAAACTGGGGGATGGTCTGAGACCAGTCATCCAGACAGCTGATGAAACTGGGGGATCGTCTGAGACCAGTCATCCAGACAGCTGATGAAACTGGGGGATGGTCTGAGACCAGTCATCCAGACAGCTGATGAAACTGGGGGTTTGAAAAACTGAAGACTTTCTGCACGAGCGGATTGCTGAACAGAGTTCCCCATGGTGGCAGTGGGGTTATGGTATGGGCAGTCATATGCTACGGACAATGAACACATTAGCATTTTATCAACCGCAATTTCAATGAACAGAAATACCGTGATGAGATCCTGAGGACCATTGTCGTGCCATTCATCCCCCGCCATCACCTCATGTTTCAGCATGATAATGCACGGCCCCATGTCGCAGGGATCTGTACACAATTCCTGGAAGCTGAAAATGTCTAAGTTCTTTCATTGCCTGCACCCATTGAGCATGTTTGGGATGCTCTGGATCAACAGTGTACGACAGCGGCTTCCAGTTCCCGCCAAAATCCAGCAAGTTCGCGCCGCCATTGAAGAGGAGTGGGACAACATTCCACAGGCCACAATCAACAGCCTGATCAACTCTATGAAAAGGAGATGTGTTGGGCTGCATGAGGCAAATCACACCAGATACAAATAACTGCCTCCTTGTCCCCATACAGCTGGTGGGGCTCCTGTTCCCTTACACCATGTGGGGGGCCATACACCGTGTGGGGGTCCTGTCCCCATACACCATGTGGGGGGCCATACACCATGTGGGGGGCCATACACCGTGTGGGGGTCCTGTCCCCATACACCATGTGGGGGGCCATACACCGTGTGGGGGTCCTGTCCCCATACACCATGTGGGGGCCATACACCGTGTGGGGGTCCTGTCCCCATACACCATGTGGGGGGCCATACACCATGTGGGGGGCCATACACCGTGTGGGGGTCCTGTCCCCATACACCATGTGGGGGGCCATACACCGTGTGGGGTTCCTGTCCCCATACACCATGTGGGGGGCCTGTCCACATAAACCATGTGGGGGGCCATACACCATGTGGGGGGCCTGTCCCCATACAGCAGGTGGGGGGCCTGTCCCCATACAGCAGGTGGGGAGCCTGTCCCCAGACAGCAGTGGGGGGGCTGTCCCCATACACCATGTGGGGGTCCTGTCCCCATACACCATGTGGGGGGCCTGTCCCCATACACCATGTGGGGGGCCTGTCCCCATACACCATGTGGGGGGCCTGTCCCCATACACCGTGTGGGGGTCCTGTCCCCATACACCATGTGGGGGGCCATACACCATGTGGGGGGCCATACACCGTGTGGGGGTCCTGTCCCCATACACCATGTGGGGGGCCATACACCGTGTGGGGTTCCTGTCCCCATACACCATGTGGGGGGCCTGTCCCCATACACCATGTGGGGGGCCTGTCCCCATACACCATGTGGGGGGCCTGTCCCCATACACCATGTGGGGGGCCTGTCCCCATACACCGTGTGGGGGTCCTGTCCCCATACACCATGTGGGGGGCCTGTCCCCATACAGCAGGTGGGGGGCCTGTCCCCAGACAGCAGTGGGGGGGCTGTCCCCATACACCATGTGGGGGTCCTGTCCCCATACACCATGTGGGGTTCCTGTCCCCATACACCATGTGGGGGTCCTGTCCCCATACACCATGTGGGGGTCCTGTCCCCATACACCATGTGGGGTTCCTGTCCCCATACACCATGTGGGGTTCCTGTCCCCATACACCATGTGGGGGTCCTGTCCCCATACACCATGTGGGGTTCCTGTCCCCATACACCATGTGGGGTTCCTGTCCCCATACACCATGTGGGGTTCCTGTCCCCATACACCATGTGGGGTTCCTGTCCCCATACACCATGTGGGGTTCCTGTCCCCATACACCATGTGGGGGTCCTGTCCCCATACACCATGTGGGGGGCCTGTCCCCATACACCATGTGGGGGGCCTGTCCCCATACACCGTGTGGGGGTCCTGTCCCCATACACCATGTGGGGGGCCTGTCCCCATACAGCAGGTGGGGGGCCTGTCCCCAGACAGCAGTGGGGGGGCTGTCCCCATACACCATGTGGGGGTCCTGTCCCCATACACCATGTGGGGTTCCTGTCCCCATACACCATGTGGGGTTCCTGTCCCCATACACCATGTGGGGGTCCTGTCCCCATACACCATGTGGGGTTCCTGTCCCCATACACCATGTGGGGTTCCTGTCCCCATACACCATGTGGGGGTCCTATCCCCATACAGCCGACAAAAAACTGAGTGCTGGTTTAAACTCTGGTTTTGGCTTGGAACCAATGGGGTCATTGGTATGCAGGAACCAATGGGGTCAAAACGTTAGCTAGCTAAAATATGTAAAAATTTACCAGAGGCTAACATTAGCTAGCTAAAATTAGCCAGCTAGCTAGAAAAACCTTCCTTGACGTTCTTCTCCCTAAAAAATGCAGAACAGGGAATACCACTTAGCAGGAATTTGTTGTGTTCATTTAGAGAAACTGTAGTTGTTTTCCAGCAAGTGTTGTTGTGTAGCTACCAGTCTGTCCTGGAATGGAATGTTGATGTGGGTGGTAGTAGTCATGTGGAAGTTATTGATTAAAAGAAGGCGCCAGTTCCTCCAAGAACCATTTATGATTAGGAAAGGTTAAAATATGAACCATTGATTAGGAAAGGATAAAATATGAACCCATTGATTAGGAAAGGTTAAAATATGAACCCATTGATTAGGAAATGTAAAAATATGAACCCATTGATTAGGAAAGGTTAAAATAGGAACCCATTGATTAGGAAAGGTTCAAATATGAACTTATTGATTAGGAAAGGTTAAAATATGAACCCATTGATTAGGAAAGGTTAAAATATGAACCCATTGATTAGGACATTTTAATATATGAACCCATTGATTAGGAAAGGTTCCCAGAGGAACTCTAAAGATGAAATGGTTCTTGTAAGAATATTTTTTACATTTCAACTTTCCTAATTGAACCCCTAATTATTTTAATTTTTGAAATACATTTTTTGTTTAACCTTTATTTAACTAGGCAAGTCAGTTAAGAACACATTCTTATTTACAATGACGGCCTACCCCGGCCAAACCTGGACGAAGCTGGGCCAATTGTGCTCTGCCCTATGGGAATCCCAATCACGGCCGGTTGGGATACAGCCTGGATTCTTAATGTGTTCTTCTGAAATAGGCTAGATTTTCTTCATGCCATGTTTCTTTAGACCTGTCTCAGATAAATACTGGAGTTATTGTGATGGTGTAGAATATATTACATGGAGTTATTGTGAAGGTGTAGACTATATTACATGGAGTTATTGTGATGGTGTAGACTATATTACATGGAGTTATTGTGATGGTGTAGACTATATTACATGGAGTTATGTGATGGTGTACGCTATATTACATGGAGTTATTGTGATGGTGTAGACTATATTACATGGAGTTATTGTGATGGTGTAGGCTATATTACATGGAGTTATTTTGATGGTGTAGGCTATATTACATGGAGTTATTGTGATGGTGTAGACTATATTACTGTAACAGCTGTCTTCAAGAATGGACCAAGGCGCAGCGGGAATGTGGATACTCATAGTTTAATTCAAAAAAAGAGTAAAGTATCCACGGTGAAAAACAATAAGCAAGACAGCAACAGTTTTACAGGCTATACAAACGCAGTGCAAAAACAACTACCCACAATCCCAAAGAAAAACACACCCTTCTATATAGGACTCCCAATCAAAGGCAACTCAACACACCTGCCTTCAATTGGGAGTCACATCCCCAACACAAACCCTTAACATACAAAAAACCTGCCACATCCTGACCACAACTGATACAATACCTCCATCTGCTGGTCAGGACGTGACAGTACCCCCCCCTCAAGGTGCAGACCCCGGAATGCACCTAAAAAAAAGAAAACACAAAAAATATCCCCAATACCCCAACAAAACCAATAAACAATAACCCCTAAACAATAAGGGAGGGAAGGGAGGGTGGCTGCCGTCACCGACGGCACTGTGCTACACCCTCCCTCCCCAACCCACCTATCCTGGAGGTGGCTCAGGTGCAGGACGTGGACCTCGCTCCACCTTCAGCGTCGGCCACTTCGGTGGCGCCGATAGCTGCGCCGGTCAGACGGGCCACTCGGGCTGACCCTGGCAGACGGACCACTCTGTCTGGGCCGGAAGACATGCGGGCCACTTGGGCTGGGTCGGAAGACAGGAGGGCCACTCGGGCTGGGCCGGAGGACAGGCGGGCCACTCGGGCTGGGCCGGAGGACCGGCGGGCCACTCGGGCCACTCGGGCTTGGCCGGAGGACAGGCGGGCCACTCGGGCTGGGCTGGAGGACAGGCGGGCCACTCGGGCTTGGCCGGAGGACAGGCGGGCCACTCGGGCTGGGCCGGAGGACAGGCGGGCCACTCGGGCTGGGCCGGAGGACAGGTGGGCACTCTGGCAGGGCCGGAGGGCAGTCGGGCCACTCTGGCAAGGCCGGAGGGCAGTCGGGCCACTCTGGCAGCTCCGGGCAGTCGGGCCACTCTGGCAGCTCCGGGCAGTCGGGCCACTCTGGCAGCTCCGGGCAGTCGGGCCACTCTGGCAGCTCCGGGCAGTCGGGCCACTCGGGCAGCTCCGGGCAGTCGGGCCACTCGGGCAGCTCCGGGCAGTCGGGCCACTCTGGCAGCTCCGGGCAGTCGGGCCACTCTGGCAGCTCCGGGCAGTCGGGCCACTCCGGCAGCTCCTGACTAGCGGGCGGCTCTGGCGACTCTTGACTGGCGGCGGCTCTGGCGACTCTTGACTGGCGGGCGGCTCTGGTGACTCTTGACTGGCGGGCGGCTCAGGTGACTCTTGACTGGCGGGCGGCTCAGGTGACTCTTGACTGGCGGGTGGCTCAGGTGACTCTTGACTGGCGGGCGGCTCAGGTGACTCTTGACTGGCGGGCGGCTCAGGTGACTCTTGACTGGCGAGCGGCTCTGGTGACTCTTGACTGGCGGGTGGCTCTGGTGACTCTTGACTGGCGGACAGCTCTGGTAACTCTTGACTGGCGAGGCTAGGCTGACGCACTAGACGCCTGATGCGTGGGGCTGGTACTGGACGTGCCAGCCTGGAGACACGCACCTCCATGCTAGTGAGTGTAGCGGGAAACACTGGACCTTCGAGGCGCACTGGCGGTCTTGAGCGCAGGGTTGGCATCACCCCTTCCGGCTCGATGCTCACCTCACCCTGGCACATGCGGGCCGCTGGTACAGGGCGGACTGGCCTGTGCGTCCGTATAGGCGAGATGGTGCATACCTCAGCGTAACATGGCGCCCTCCACCTCATACGCACCTCCCTATAATCACAGGTAGCTGGCTTACGGCTCTTCCTTGGCCTGGCCAAACTACCCGTGTGCCCTCCCCCCAAAAATTATTGGGCTGCCTCTCGGGTTCCCTTAGCTCCCTTAGTTTGTCCTCCCAGAATCGTCTTTCGTCCTGCCAAGTCCATTCCTTTCGTTCCTCCTGGCGCTGATCCCTCCTCTTCCGCTGCTTGGTCCTTTGGTGGTGGGTAGTTCTGTAACAGCTGTCTTCAAGAATGGACCAAGGCGCAGCGGGAATGTGGATACTCATAGTTTAACCTGTTAGGGCTAGGGGGCAGTATTGACACGGCTGGATAAAAAACGTACCCGATTTAATCTGGTTACTACTCCTGCCCAGTAACTAGAATATGCATATAATTATTGGCTTTGGGTAGAAAACACCCTAAAGTTTCTAAAACTGTTTGAATGGTGTCTGTGAGTATAACAGAACTCATATGGCAGGCCAAAACCTTAGAAGATTTCAAGCAGGAAGTGGCCTGTCTGAGAAGTAGTGTTTCATCTTGGCTCTTTTTATTGAAGACTCAGGATCTGTGCAATAACGTGACACTTCCTACGGCTTCCATAGGGTCTCAGAGCCCGGGAAAAAGCTGAACGATATCGAGGCAGGCTCTGGCTGAAACACTTTATCGCTTTTGGCAAGTGGCCACTCAGAGTACTATGGGCTTAGGCGCATGCCCGCTTCGACCGAATGCTTTCTTTTCCTTTGTCTGTTTACCTAAACGCAGATTCCCGGTCTGAATATTATCGCTTTTTTATGAGAAAAATTGCATAAAAATTGATTTTAAACAGCGGTTGACATGCTTCGAAGTACGGTAATGGAATATTTAGAATTTTATTGTCACGAATTGCGCCATGCTCGCCACCCTTATTTACCGTTTAGGATAGTGTCTTGAACGCACGAACAAAATGCCGCTATTTGGATATAACGATGGATTATTTTGGACCAAACCAACATTTGTTATTGAAGTAGAAGTCCTGGGAGTGCATTCTGACGAAGGCAACAAAGGTAAGAACATTTTTCTTATAGTAAATCTGACTTTGATGAGTGCTAAACTTGCTGGGTGTCTAAATAGCTAGCCCTGTGATGCCGGGCTATCTACTGAGAATATTGCAAAATGTGCTTTCACCGAAAAGCTATTTTAAAATCGGACAAATCGAGTGCATAGAGGAGTTCTGTATCTATAATTCTTAAAATAATTGTTATGCTTTTTGTGAACGTTTATCGTGAGTAATTTAGTAAATTCACCGGCAGTGTTCGGTGGGAATGCTATTCACATGCTAGTCACATGCTAATGTAAAAAGCTGTTTTTTGATATAAATATGAACTTGATCGAACAAAACATGCATGTATTGTATAACATAATGTCCTAGGGTTGTCATCTGATGAAGATCATCAAAGGTTAGTGCTACATTTAGCTGTGGTTTGGGTTTATGTGACATTATATGCTAGCTTGAAAAATGGGTGTCTGATTATTTCTGGCTGGGTACTCTGCTGACATAATCTAATGTTTTGCTTTCGTTGTAAAGCCTTTTTGAAATCGGACAGTGTGGTTAGACTAACGAGAGTCTTATCTTTAAAATGGTGTAAAATAGTCATATTTTTTAAAAATTGAAGTAATAGCATATCTAAGGTATTTGAATAACGCGACACAGGATTCAACTGGCTGTTGAGTAGGTGGGACGCAAGCGTCCCACCTAGCCCATAGAGGTTAATTTAAAAAAAAGAGTAAAGTATCCACGGTGAAAAACAATAAGCAAGACAGCAACAGTTTTACAGGCTATACAAACGCAGTGCAAAAACAACTACCCACAATCACAAAGAAAAACACACCCTTCTATATAGGACTCCCAATCAAAGGCAACTCAACACACCTGCCTTCAATTGGGAGTCCCATCCCCAACACAAACCCTTAACATACAAAAAACCTGCCACATCCTGACCACAACTGATACAATACCTCCCTCTGCTGGTCAGGACGTGACAATTACATGGAGTTACTGTGATGGTGTAGACTATATTACATGGAGTTATTGTGATGGTGTAGGCTATATTACATGGATTTATTATACTTTTTAAAATGTAGATGTTCCATAGGTCTGCATCAGTGGTTTGTAGTCTGTGTGTGGAATCCAGGAAATGCTTAATGTTTTTATGTTAATTAAGGGTAAATTACCATGAGACTGTCAGTTATCTGCATGACAATCACTGGCTGACAAAATGTCATGACCGACACAGCCCTAGGTGACATCAATAAGGGATCATAGCTTTCACCTGGATTCACCTGGTCAGTCTATGTCATGGAATAAACAGGTATTCCTAATGTTTTGTACACAGTTTATATCATGTGTATATAATAAACAAACTTGAACTGAGAAGGGAAGGGGGAGGGCAGTCAGAAAGGGAGGGGAAAAGATTTGTGGTTAGATTGTAGGTGAACAAAACATGAAAAATACATAGGCCCTTAAATTATGTTTCCTCAAATGTTATGTAATCTAACCTCTCTAGGGCCGGCGGGATGAAATCGTCCCACCTACGTAACAGCCAGTGGAATCCTGTGGCGCGTTACTCAAATACCTTAGAAATGCTATTACTTCAATTTCTCAAACATATGACTATTTTACACCATTTTAAAGACAAGACTCTCGTTAATCTAACCACACTGTCCGATTTCAAAAAGGCTTTACAACGAAAGCAAAACATTAGATTATGTCAGCAGAGTACCCAGCCAGAAATAATCAGACACCCATTTTTCAAGCTAGCATATAATGTCACAAAAACCCAGAAGACAGCTAAATGCAGCACTAACCTTTGATGATCTTCATCAGATGACACACCTAGGACATTATGTTATACAATACATGCATGTTTTGTTCAATCAAGTTCATATTTATATCAAAAAACAGCTTTTTACATTAGCATGTGACGTTCAGAACTAGCATACCCCCTGCAAAATTCCGGTGAATTTACAAAAAATTTACTAAATTACTCACGATAAACGTTCACAAAAAGCATAACAATTATTTTAAGAATTATAGATACAGAACTCCTCTATGCACTCGATATGTCCGATTTTAAAATAGCTTTTCGGTGAAAGCACATTTTGCAATATTCTAGATAGCCCGGCATCACAGGGCTAGCTATTTAGACACCCAGCAAATTTAGCACTCACCAAAGTTAGATTTACTATAAGAAAAATGTTATTACCTTTGGTGTTCTACGTCAGAATGCACTCCCAGGACTACTACTTCAATAACAAATGTTGGTTTGGTCCCAAATAATCCATTGTTATATCCAAATAGCGGCGTTTTGTTTGTGCGTTCAAGACACTATCCGAAAGGGTAAATAAGGGTGACGAGCATGGCGCATTTCGTGACAAAAAAAATCTAAATATTCCATTACCGTACTTCGAAGCATGTCAACCGCTGTTTAAAATCAATTTTTATGCCATTTTTCTCGTAAAAAAGCGATAATATTCCGACCGGGAATCTGCGTTTAGGTAAAAAGACGAAAGAAAATAAAGCACGGGGTCGACTCGTGCACGCGCCTAAGCCCATTGTCCTCTGATCGGCCACTTGCCAAAGGCGATAATGTGTTTCAGCCTGGGGCTGCCTCGATATCATTCAGCTTTTTCCCGGGCTCTGAGAGCCTATGGGAGCCGTAGGAATTGTCACGTTACAGCAAAGATCCTCAGTCTTCAATAAACAGAGACAAGAAGAACAAGATCTTGTCAGAGAGGGCACTTCCTGTAAGGAATCTTCTCAGGTTTTTGCCTGCCATATGAGTTCTGTTATACTCACAGACACCATTCAAACAGTTTTAGAAACTTTATGGTGTTTTCTATCCAAAGCCAATAATTATATGCATATTCTAGTTACTGGGCAGGAGTAGTAACCAGATTAAATTGGGTACGGTTTTTATCCGGCCGTGTCAATACTGCCCCCTACCCCCAACATGCTAAACATCTCACATTAGCTGGTAGAACTGAAGAATGAAATGAATCATAGAGGTCTTATAACTTATTCCATTCAACAGGTCCATTGTTTTGTCTCATGTATCTTTATATTCATAAACCCTGGGGGCTATGTAGCTTCTGATCAGTCAAGTTTGTCTCATGTATCTTTATATTCATATACCCTGGGGACTATGTAGCTTCTGATCAGTCATGTTTGTATCTTTATATTCATATACCCTGGGGACTATGTAGCTTCTGAGCAGTCATGTTTGTCTCTTTATATTCATATACCCTGGGGACTATGTAGCTTCTGATCAGTCATGTTTGTCTCATGTATCTTTATATTCATATACCCTGGGGGCTATGTAGCTTCTGATCAGTCATGTTTGTCTCTTTATATTCATATACCCTGGGGGCTATGTAGCTTCTGATCAGTCATGTTTGTCTCTTTATATTCATATACCCTGGGGGCTATGTAGCTTCTGATCAGTCATGTTTGTCTCTTTATATTCATATACCCTGGGGGCTATGTAGCTTCTGATCAGTCATGTTTGTCTCTTTATATTCATATACCCTGGGGGCTATGTAGCTTCTGATCAGTCATGTTTGTCTCTTTATATTCATATACCCTGGGGGCTATGTAGCTTCTGATCAGTCAGGTTGAGAGTTGTGCTGTTATTCAGACACTTGATTTTTATTTCCAGTTGTTTTGCCCTGGTCATGTCAGAATACACTAACTTTACAGAGTAACTGCACCTAAAAACCAACTTCTCATTTAGAAAACAGCGTATGTGGCATTGATATGAGCCAGTATTGATACGGCCCAGTACATCACTGGGGCTAAGCTTCCTGCCATCCAGGACCTCTATACCAGGCAGTGTCAGAGGAAGACCCTAAAAAACAGCAGCAGCCAGGGTCAAATGGTAGGAAAGAGGATGATTTAGGTGACCAAGACAAAGGCCTAGAACTAGATTTTTTGGTCTGCCGGTTATTGTCATGCAAAAGACTGCTGACCTGAAGGTAAATGGCTGTTAATTAACATTGACACGTTTAGCAACTCCAGGCCTCCACTGTCTACAAGCCTCAAACAAACCACTGTCTACAAGCCTCATACAAACCACTGTCTACCAGCCTCATACAAACCCCTGTCTACAAGCCTCATACAAACCACTGTCTACAAGCCTCATACAAACCACTGTCTACAAGCCTCATACAAACCACTGTCTACAAGCCTCATACAAACCACTGTCTACAAGCCTCATACAAACCACTGTCTACAAGCCTCATACAAACCCCTGTCTACAAGCCTCATACAAACCACTGTCTACAAGCCTCATACAAACCACTGATAAGCACCTTTGGAACATCTACACAAAAATAAAAACATACAAAAAATGTAATACACAACATCACAATGAATCCATTATTTATTTCAGGCAGATCTAAATGAACATGTATTATAGAAGAACAGAATATGAGTTGTCCTACTGTATGTTATCTGGCTATGCTCCATGATATAGACTGTAGGCTTGTTCATTTAGTAGACTAGATACTGTATGTTATCTGGCTACGATATAGACTGTAGGCTTGTTCATTTAGTAGACTAGATACTGTATGTTATCTGGCTATGGTCCATGTCATAGAATGTAGACTTGTTCATTTAGTAGACTAGATACTGTATGTTATCTGGCTATGATATAGACTGTAGGCTTGTTTATTTAGTAGACTAGATAATGTATGTTATCTGGCTATGATATAGACTGTAGGCTTGTTCATTTAGTAGACTAGAAACTGTATGTTATCTGGCTATGATATAAACTGTAGGCTTATTCATTTAGTAGACTAGATACTGTATGTTATCTGGCTACGATATAGACTGTAGGCTTGTTCATTTAGTAGACTAGATACTGTATGTTATCTGGCTATGATATAGACTGTAGGCTTGTTCATTTAGTAGACTAGATACTGTATGTTATCTGGCTACGATATAGACTGTAGGCTTGTTCATTTAGTAGACTAGATACTGTATGTTATCTGGCTATGATATAGACTGTAGGCTTATTCATTTAGTAGACTAGATACTGTATGTTATCTGGCTATGATATAAACTGTAGGCTTATTCATTTAGTAGACTAGATACTGTATGTTATCTGGCTATGGTCCATGTTATAGGATGTAGGCTTGTTGATTTAGTAGACTAGATACTGTATGTTATCTGGCTATGATATAGACTGTAGGCTTGTTGATTTAGTAGACTAGATACTGTATGTTATCTGGCTATGCTCCATGTTATAGGATGTAGGCTTGTTGATTTAGTAGACTAGATACTGTATGTTATCTGGCTATGGTCCATGTTATAGACTGTAGGCTTGTTCATTTAGTAGACTAGATACTGTATGTTATCTGGCTATGATATAGACTGTAGGCTTGTTGATTTAGTAGACTAGATACTGTATGTTATCTGGCTATGCTCCTTGTTATAGGATGTAGGCTTGTTCATTTAGTAGACTAGATACTGTATGTTATCTGGCTATGATATAGGCTGTAGACTTGTTCATTTAGTAGACTAGATACTGTATGTTATCTGGCTATGATATAGACTGTAGGCTTGTTCATTTAGTAGACTAGATACTGTATGTTATCTGGCTATGATATAGACTGTAGGCTTGTTCATTTAGTAGACTAGATACTGTATGTTATCTGGCTATGATATAGACTGTAGGCTTGTTCATTTAGTAGACTAGATACTGTATGTTATCTGGCTATGATATAGACTGTAGACTTGTTCGTTTAGTAGACTAGATACTGTATGTTATCTGGCTATGGTCCATGTCATAGGATGTAGGCTTGTTCATTTAGTAGACTAGATACTGTATGTTATCTGGCTATGATATAGACTGTAGGCTTGTTCATTTAGTAGACTAGATACTGTATGTTATCTGGCTATGCTCCATGTTATAGGATGTAGGCTTGTTGATTTAGTAGACTAGATACTGTATGTTATCTGGCTATGATATAGACTGTAGGCTTGTTCATTTAGTAGACTAGATACTGTATGTTATCTGGCTATGATATAGACTGTAGGCTTGTTCATTTAGTAGACTAGATACTGTATGTTATCTGGCTATGCTCCATGTTATAGGATGTAGGCTTGTTGATTTAGTAGACTAGATACTGTATGTTATCTGGCTATGGTCCATGTCATAGGATGTAGGCTTGTTCATTTAGTAGACTAGATACTGTATGTTATCTGGCTATGATATAGACTGTAGGCTTGTTGATTTAGTAGACTAGATACTGTATGTTATCTGGCTATGATATAGGCTGTAGACTTGTTCATTTAGTAGACTAGATACTGTATGTTATCTGGCTATGATATAGACTGTAGGCTTGTTCATTTAGTAGACTAGATACTGTATGTTATCTGGCTATGATATAGACTGTAGGCTTGTTCATTTAGTAGACTAGATACTGTATGTTATCTGGCTATGATATAGACTGTAGGCTTGTTCATTTAGTAGACTAGATACTGTATGTTATCTGGCTATGATATAGACTGTAGACTTGTTCGTTTAGTAGACTAGATACTGTATGTTATCTGGCTATGGTCCATGTCATAGGATGTAGGCTTGTTCATTTAGTAGACTAGATACTGGTCACCAGGTCTCAACACAATAGAACACCACCATCCCTCCAATAGACTTCCAGACAGTTGTAGAATGTTTGCCAAGGCTCATTGTAAGAGCTGTAAAGAGAGAGGGACTCGGAGAGAGAACAGGTAGAACCTGATATGTAAATGAGCAGAGCAAACGAAAGTAACTTTCAACGACCGAATGATCATTCAGACTCTGTTTCTATTGAGAGATAAAAGGTAAGATGACGAATGTCATGTGTATTAATATAGTTGATGATATTGTTATGTGTATTAATATAGTTGGTGATATTGTAATGTGTATTAATATAGTTGGTGATATTGTTATGTGTATTAATATAGTTGATGATATTGTTATGTGTATTCATATAGTTGGTGATATTGTTATGTGTATTAAGATAATCCATAGATGCTATCCGTGTAATAGCTTGATTTCTAAATATATATTTGACGTTACCAGTGAATGCAGTTTTTGTGAACTAGAAACTGAATCTATTGAACACTTATTCTGTAATTGTTTATATAGTGAAGTATTTTGGACTGATGTAAAACTATATCTTAGCCGCAAATTGCATACAACAATTGATATTACTAAGTTTGACATATTATTTTACTACACTGATTCCACAATTGAACGTGAGTATGTCATAAATCTCTTTATTTTATTAGGAAAATCTTATATCCATAAATCAAAATTTATGAAGAAAAAGCCCCTTTTCTTAATTTTTTTATCTGATTTGGAACAGTACGTAGAATCTTTAAAACGTATACAAAACAATATGTCAAAAAAATGTATTCGATATATGTCTGTATTTGATTTGATATAATAGTTTCTTTTATTTTTCTCTAATTTCTTTGGATTCCCTCTGGCTGTTATGTTATGTTATGTTTATGTTTTGCATGTTACTGTTATTTACAGCAAGTTAAATAAAGATTTGTGCAAAAAAAAAAAAAAAAACAGTTATTCAGCCACCTCTGTAGCTTGCTAGACAAAATAGCCGAACCAATAAAGCTCTTTGGGCGCTTTAGTGTATATTAGCAACTGTGTTTTAAAGCCACTTCTGTCGTCTAGTTAGTTATCCGATTTAATTTCATATTTACGGTGTTGTTGTTATTAGTCAGCTAGCGGGCTGGTTAAGTTAGCATTAGCCTAGCTAGCTAACATCTCCGACCATGCGCTCACAAAGCTACTCTCCTCCTGTTAAAGAAGATGAGGTCTGCTGGACGGAGAAAGAAGCTCTCGTCAAAGAGGAGGAGGAAGAGGAGGCTGTTTCAATACAAAAACAAGTAGAGGGTGAGGCTGTTACCGTGAAAGAAGAAGAGAAAGACGTTACAGTGAAAAAAGAGGAAGACGTGTTCAGAGTGAAGGAGGAGGAGGATGTTACAGTAAAAGAAGAGGAAGACACGTTCAGAGTGAAGGAGGAGGAGGATGCAGTTTTTGGAGTGAAAGAGGAGATGACTGTCACATCGAAGAAGGAAGAAGAGGAAGAATCTGGATATCTGGTCCCGGTTTCCCAAGGGCATCATAAGGCGTCCATTGGTTCTAGACGATGAACGGGCCCTGATTAACACTCGTAAGTACTGTTTTAAAAACAGAGGCACAAACTCTACACTTGTTAAACTGAGGTGTTAAAGGGGAAATCTGTAATTGCTACATCCATTTTTTTTTCTTTAAAATTATTTAATTATAGCCATTGGTTCTTGAAGAATATAACACATGCCTCATGAGCTTAGTTAAACTGTTGTACCCCATCAGAACCCCAAATAAGCTTTTTTTACTCCAATGTTTAGAAACAATGTAAATCAACACTGTATAGCCTCAACATGGTTAAAACTATAATGTTGATATCATGGATGGTCAGTCTTTGTATCCATAGGTCTGTCTGTCTGTAGTTACATTTCTCCAGCCCCATCATCATCTTATTACCAAAACAGTGGTGGAATTACAGCTTTGTTATAGTTTGGACTGCAGATTGGTTGATTGATTGTGTGGCTTTTTTAAAGGGGCAACCTAGTTTTAAAACAGAAACAAAATGGCTGCCCAGAGACTTGAGCTGTGTTCGAATACTCATACTAACCATACTATATATTATGCTTATTTGTCATAGTATGGATATAGTTAGTATGCCAAAAGTTCCCGGATGTCATACTACAGTCGCCAAAATACGAAGTATATATGCAGAGGACACTCTTTCTGTGCTTTTAGGGCCCATAATGCAATTCTTCAGGAAATGGGCGGGGCTTCAACTATTTTCAGGTTTGAAAAAATGGTGGAAAATATGCAGCCGAAGTCCGACGAGAGAGTGGATACAAATGAACTGCTTTAACTAATTATGACAAATGTTAAGAGAATGTTGAGCAATGTAACGATATGTTGGCTACGTTATCCTTACAAACCGCATAGCATATCTTTACAGCAGTATGTACCAGTATGTTAGCTAGCTACGCTGTCCTTATGAACCACATAGCATATCTTTACAGCAGTATGTACCAGTATGTCAGCTACAGTTGAAGTCAGAAGTTTACATACACTTAGGTTGGAGTCATAAAAACTTGTTTTTCAATCACTCCACAAATTGTTTGTTAACAAACTATAGTTTTGACAAGTCGGTTAGGACATCTACTTTGTGCATGACACAAGTAGTTTTTCCAACAATTGTTTACAGATTATTTAACTTATAATTCACTGTATCACAATTCCAGTGGGTCAGAAGTTTACATACACTAAGTTGACTGTGCCTTTAAACAGCTTGGAAAATTCCAGAAAATAATGTCATGGCTTTAGAAGCTTCTGATAGGCTTATTGACATCATTTTAGTCAATTGGAGGTGTACCTGTGGATGTATTTCAAGGCCTACCTTGAAACTCAGTGCCTCTTTGTTTGACATCATGGGAAAATCTAAAGAAATCAGCCAAGACCTCAGGAAAAAAATGGTGGACCTTCACAAGTCTGGTTCATGTTCATCTGTACAAACAATAGTACGCAAGTATGAACACCATGGGACCACGCAGCCGTCATACCGCTCAGGAAGAGATGAGATGAATGTACTTTGGTGTGAAAAGTGCAAATAAATCCCAGAACAACAGCAAAGGACCTTGTGAAGATGCTAGAGGAAACGGGTACAAAAGTATCTATGTCCACAGTAAAATGACCCCCCAATATCAACATAACCTGAAAGGCCGCTCAGCAAGGAAGAAGACACTGCTCCAAAACCGCCATAAAAAAGTCAGACTATGGTTTGCAACTGCACGTGGTGACAAAGATTGTACTTTTTGGAGAGATGTCATCTGGTCTGATGAAACAAAAATAGAACTGTTTGGCCATAATGACCATTGTTATGTTTCGAGGAAAAGGGGGAGGCTTGCAAACCGAAGAACACCATCCCAACCGTGAAGCACGGGGTTGACAGCATCATGTTGTGGGGGTGCTTTGCTGCAGGAGGGACTGGTGCACTTCACAAATATATATTGAAGCAACATCTCAAGACATCAGTCAGGAGGTTAAAGCTTGGTCGCAAATGGGTCTTCCAAATGGACAATGATCCCAAGCATACTTCCAAAGTTGTGGCAAAATGGCTTAAGGACAACAAAGTCAAAGTCTTGGAGTGGCCATCACAAAGCCCTGACCTCAATCCCATAGAAAATGTGTGGGCAGAACTGAAAAGCGTGTGGAGCAAGGAGGCCTACAAACCTGACCTCAGTTACACCAGCTCTGTCAGGAGGAATGGGCCAAAATTCACCCAACTTATTGTGGGAAGCTTGTGGAAGGCTACCAGAAACGTTTGACCCAAGTTAAACAATTTAAAGGCAATGTTACCAAATACTAATTGAGTGTATGTAAACTTCTGACCCACTGGGAATGTGATGAAAGAAATAAAAGCTGAAATAAATCATTCTCTCTACTATTATTCTGACATTTCACATTCTTAAAATAAAGTGGTGATCCTAACTGACCTAAGACATGGCATTTTTACTAGGATTAAATGTCAGGAATTGTGAAAAACTGTTGGGGCTAGGGGGCAGTATTTTCACGGCTGGATAAAAAACATACCCGATTTAATCTGGTTACTAATCCTACCCAGTAACTAGAATATGCATATACTTATTATATATGGATAGAAAACACCCTAAAGTTTCTAAAACTGTTTGAATGGTGTCTGAGTATAACAGAACTCAAATGGCAGGTCAAAACCTGAGAGATTCCTTTACAGGAAGTGGCCTGTCTGACCATTTCTGGAACTTCTTTGCCATCTCTATCTTTTACAAAGGATCTCTGCTCTAACGTGACACTTCCTACGTCGTCCATGGGCGCCTCAGAGCCCGGGAAAAAACAGAATGTCGTCATCCCAGCCCCAGGCTGAAACACTTGATCGCCTTTCTCAAGTGGCCGATCAAGGTACTTTGGGCTTAGGCGCGTGACCTGGCCGCCCCCGTCTTTGTGATTTTTTTTCCTCTGTTTGCCGAAAAGGAGATTCCCGGTCGGAATATTATCGCTTTTCTACGAGAAAAATGGCATAAAAATTGATTTTAAACAGCGGTTGACATGCTTCGAAGTACGGTAAAGGAATATTTAGACATTTTTTGTCACGAAATGCGCCATGCGCGCGACCGTTATTTACCATTTCGGATAGTTTCTGGAACGCACGGACAAAACGACGCTATTCGGATATAACGATGGATTATTTGGGACCAAACCAACATTTGTTATTGAAGTAGAAGTCCTGGGAGTGCATTCTGACGAAGAACAGGAAAGGTAAGACCATTTTTCTTATAGTAAATGTGATTTTGGTGAAGGCTAAACTTGCTGGGTGTCTAAATAGCTAGCCCTGTGATGCCGGGCTATGTACTTAGAATATTGCAAAATGTGCTTCATCCGAAAAGCTATTTTAAAATCGGACATATCGAGTGCATAGAGGTGTTCTGTATCTATAATTCTTAAAATAATTGTTATGCTTTATTTGAACGTTTATCGTGAGTAATTTAGTAAATGGTTAGTAAATTCCCGGAAGTTTGCGGGGGGTATGCTAGTTCTGAACGTCACATGCTAATGTAAAAAGCTGTTTTTTTATATAAATATGAACTTGATTGAACAAAACATGCATGTATTGTATAACATAATGTCCTAGGGTTGTCATCTGATGAAGATCAAAGGTTTGTGCTGCATTTAGCTGTCTTCTGGGTTTTTGTGACATTATATGCTAGCTTGAAAAATGGGTGTCTGATTATTTCTGGCTGGGTAGTCTGCTGACATAATCTAATGTTTTGCTTTCGTTGTAAAGCCTTTTTGAAATCGGACAGTGTGGTTAGATTAACGAGAGTCTTGTCTTTAAATAGCTGTAAAATAGTCATATGTTTGAGAAATTGAAGTAATAGCATTTCAAACGTTTTGAAAATCGCGCCACTGGATTAGACTGGCTGTTGCGTAGGTGGGACGAATTCGTCCCGCCTAGCCCATAGAGGTTAAATGTAGTTGGCTAAAGTGTATGTAAACTTCTGACTTCAACTGTAGCTACCTAACATTAGTTGGCTACTTATACATCAAACTTACCAGTATATTAACTATATTCTAACTAACTACCCAACGTTTATTGACTTGATTATTCACATCATTCTTAGCCAAGGGGTCGTGTGCTTTCTCAGTGGACATTGTTAATTCGGGTGCGTTCCTAAATTCGCTCTGGCTCTCTACTCCGATTTCAGAGCACTCTCGTCTGAGTGTACCGGAGCTTAGAATAACTGAAGAATTTACTAGCGCTCAACACCCGTTGAATATGTCCAGGTGTCAGTAAACGTAAAAAAAAAGCTCAAATTAAATTGTTGCGAGCAGCACAGTTAGTCACCAACGCTCTGGATAACATGAAAACAGCCTAACCAGCTCTGCTAGGGCAAAAAAAATGGTAAGAGTGAGGTTTTTTCTCATTTGTGTCTAGCAAGCTATCCAACGGTAGCCAGTTCGCTTAGTCTTTGCTTTACTGTCTTTGTGAGGTCAGAACGCTTGGCTCGACCCTACTCCTCAGCCATATAGTATTGGTTTACAAACAGTGGCCTTATACGAGCTCATGTTTTGGTTTCTGATGGGGTAATACAGTTGAATCATTTGAGGCATTTATAAGTTATATTCTTCAAGAATCAATGGCTAGATGGTAAATGGGTCTTTCTATAACTGCCAGTGAAGATTTCCTGTGGGGGTCAAATTGTTAGAGCTGTTGATAAGTCATCGTATAATATTCTGGCAATTATTTTCATGCCATTACATTGAAGGCGAACATTTGTCTTTTCTTAGCAAGGTGTTGCTAAAATAATGTTAGCTGCTAATGCTAATCGCTAGCTAGCTTGCTAAATGTATTAAGAGTCAAACGTAGCTGGCTAATACTGCCTGGTGCCAGTGCTGGTGTAGGCATAGATAAGCATGTTTGTGCAGCGGTATCTTGTCAGAGAGGAATAAGAAGTTTGAATATGTTGGCTAGCTAGCCGGCTACATGAAGTAAGAAAACATGTAATGTAACATCTAATTAGGGTCATCTGGAAACACTGACCAACACTTTGGTTCTTACCATGTCTTCTTCTTCGCTGAGGTTTATTGTCAGTCTACACTCATCAGGTGTATTGCTGCCACCTACTGTACGGGGTTGTAAAAAATACCCCCCAATTTTTTTTTTTAAAGAACAAATCATTCTAATTAAAATGATAGAATACAAAATAAACAGTTTGACTAGTGCAATTTCTCACTTGCGCTATAAACACAACTCAGTCCACCTTCTACACTATTAGTGTGTTGGGATCCTTCTCCTGCATGGCTTCACTGCAGACTGTGGGACATCCACTACCTTCTCTCTACTCACTCCTTCAGCTATTTTCACTGCCTGCACATAGGACACCTGCTGGATGGGCCTGATCCTAGCTACTGTGACATCCTTCATCCGTACAGGGCACTCCAGGATCTTGGGAACGTGATTCCCATCACAATTACAACAACATGCTTCATCTGACTCTTCAACTACGACATATTTATTCCTTGGACAAACACTTGACGCGTGTCCAAACTTTTACGATTGTAACACCGCAGCGGCTTCTGTACATAGGGTCTCACCGCATATCTCACATACCCAGGTTTTACATAAGATGGGAGAATCAGTTCACCAAATGACAGTAAAACCTTCCTGCTATCATTCATTTTATTGACGTGCGTATACCTGGAATGTTTTCCCTAAACCACCCAGCCTCTATGTCCAACGCAACACCAGAGATGACACTTTTAACCGGTGCCCTACTCTGAAAGTCATAGCCTTCCACATCGTACGTCCACATCTTGTTGAGTCACAGAGCTTCTTCTTTTGTGCTGTTGACACACGAAATGAGCATCATACCGCTCCTGGTCACTCGAACCGATTCCACTTTACCCAATTCATCCTTCACCATCTTTGAGACCGCTAACAGGTCACCCTAAAAAACATCCTTGCTGATGATTCCCACTCCAACCATAAACTGCTGTTCATTACCAACTTTAACCCCTTTCACTCCACTGTTATTCACCATCGTCCACTCAGTCTCAACAACTGTACAGAGTCACTGTTCTTCACCATCGTCCACTCAGTCTCACCAACTGTACAGAGTCACTGTTCTTCACCATCGTCCACTCAGTCTCACCAACTGTACAGAGTCACTGTTCTTCACCATCGTCCACTCAGTCTGCACAACTGTACAGAGTCAATGTTCTTCACCATCGTCCACTCAGTCTGCACAACTGTACTCACACCAATAGAATCCCACAATGCTTCCTCCATTGCTCCTCCAGTGATCCCCTGGACTCCCTGCTCTTTGCTGTGAAAGATGAGAGTTTGTGTTCTCGAAGTAGCATCTATATTGTTCTCATTCCAGTACAGTTGCTGCTTCACCAACTTTTTGAATAAAAAATAGTGAAAATGTTGTCCATATCGCCCAGCCCTACCTAGTCTAGCTAGACTAAAGAGCCTCCTGACTAACGTTGGCTAGCATGCATAACTTCTGGTGAATGAAGCTTACTTGTGTTCCCCGGGCTTTTAAAAGAGATTTTGTGACAATTAGCTTAGGAACTGTGTGTCACAGCATCACAATGTGAAATGCGATTGGTCGACAGTCTCTTGGACGGGCATTACACGTTTTGACATTTTCTGGAAAAGTTTTTCTTTGGAAACTTTTGTTTACTAGCCTGCCTATTGAATTTGGAATGCGCTGTAGTGCTCATCTCTGAAACTCACTTAGATAATTCCTTTGATACAGCAGTAGCAATACAGGAATATAACAACTACAGAAAAGACAGGAATGCCTATGGGGGAGGTGTTGCTGTATACAGTGCATTCGGAAAGTATTCAGACCCCTCTGTCAGGTTGGATGGGGAACGTCACTGCACAGCTATTTTCAGGTTTCTCCAGAGATGTTAGATCAGGTTCCAGTCCGGGCTCTGGCTGGGCCACTCAAGGACATAGAGACTTATCCCGAAGCCACTCCTGCGTTGTCTTTGCTGTGTGCTTAAGGTCATTGTCCTGTTGGACGGTGAACCTTCACCCCAGTCTGAGGTCCTGAGCACTCTGGAGCAGGTCTTTCATCAAGGATCTCTCTGCACTTTGCTCTGTTAATATTTCCCTGGATCCTGACTAGTCTCCCAGTCCCTGCTGCTGAAAAACATCCTCACAGCATGATGCTGCCACCACCATGCTTCACCGTAGGGATGGTGCCAGGTTTCCTCCAGACATGACTCTTGGCAGTCAGACCAAAGAGTTCAATCTTTGTTTCATCAAGACAGAGAATCTTGTTTCTCATAGTCTTAGAGTCTTAAGGTGCCTTTTGTCAAACTCCAAGCAGGCTATCATGTGCCTTTTACTGAGGAGTGGCTTCTGTCTGGCCACTACCATAAAGGTCTGATTGGTGGAGTGCTGCAGAGATGGTTGTCCTTCTGGAAGGTTCTCCCATCTCCTCAGAGGAACAAAGCCTCCTTCACTCACGCCGCCAAACATACCCTCCTAAAACTGACTATCCTACTGATCCTCGACTTCGGCGATGTCATTTACAAAATAGCTTCCAACACTACTCAGCAAACTGGATGCAGTCTATCACAGTGCCATCCGTTTTGTCACCAAAGCCCCATATACCACCCACCACTGCGACCTGTATGCTCTCGTCGGCTGACCCTCGCTACATATTCGTCGCGAGACCCATTTGCTCCAGGTCATCTATATGTCTTTGCTAGTAAAAGCTCCACCTTATCTCAGCTCACTGGTCACCATAGCAACACCCACCCATAGCACGCGCTCCAGCAGGTATATCTCACTGGTCATCCCCAAAGCCAACACCTCCTTTGGCCGCCTTTCCTTCCAGTTCTCTGCTGCCAGTGACTGGAACGAATTGCAAAAATTGCCGAAGCTGGAGACTTATATTTCCCTCACTAACTTTAAACATCAGCTATCTGAGCAGCTTACCGATCACTGCAGCTGTACATAGCCCATCTGTAAATAGCCCATCCAACTACCTACCATATCCCCATATTGTTTTTATTTATATTTTTTTCTCCCTTTTGCACACCAGTATTTCTACTTACACATCATCATCTGCACATCTATCACTCCAGTGTTAATTTGCTAAATTGTAATTACTTCACTACTATGGCCTATTTATTGCCTTACCTCCTTACTCCATTTGAAAACACACTGTATATAGACTTTTCTATTGTTATTGACTACTTTTGTTTATCCCATGTGTTGTTGTTTTTTTGTCGCACTGCCTTGCTTTATCTTGGCCAGGTCGCAGTTGTAAATGAGAACTTGTTCTCAACTAGCCTACCTGGTTAAATAAAGGTGAAATAAAAATCTTTACCAAAGTGCTTCTTCATTCATTACTCTGGTAAAGACAGTTATTCCGTGCTCCATGTTGGATCCAACATCCCTAACAAATTGATGTTTATAATGTGTTATTGTCTGGTTGATTTACTGTAGGGTCTCGTTAGTCTGTTTGGACACAGAGATACTTAGCTCATAATGTGTAGAGAACTGTTCCTTGGTGGATAGGCTATTGTACAACACACAGAGCTATTTTCCTTTTTTCAGGACATTTAGAATGACAACACATTACAGAGTAGCCTAGTGGGATTATTCACAAAATTATCTGGTGATCAGGTTATGAAATGTCACAACAAAGACATTTTAGTGTCCATGTTTCACCTGAAATATTAAATGATTTATAGTCCTAGGTCTATGTTGTTGTTGTTGTTAGGTGAAGTTATGGGTCCTACAGTAGGTCTATGTTATTGTTAGGTGAAGTTATGGGTCCTACAGTAGGTCTATGTTGTTGTTAGGTGAAGTTATGGGTCCTACAGTAGGTCTATGTTATTGTTAGGTGAAGTTATGGGTCCTACAGTAGGTCTATGTTGTTGTTAGGTGAAGTTATGGGTCCTACAGTAGGTCTATGTTGTTGCTAGGTGAAGTTATGGGCCAATTTGTTAAACACTTAATGTACAAACCCTCAGTTTCAGGCTGATGAGTGAAAGTTTCTCTAGGCTGAGGAGGTATATCCAAGCGAGCCAGAAATGTGGAGCAAGAAGAAGAAATAGTGTGTGTGTGTGTGTGTGTGTGTGTGTGTGAGCTATTTCGGGACATAGGAGGAACTGTGAGGCGCTGTAACAGCCGCTTGATATATGATATAGGAGGGAGAGTGGGGTTAAACTCTCGTTGGGGAAAAGGCGACAAAACCAATAGATAACGGATAAGGAAAGCTATATGTAAAAATAGAACATTGATATAATAAAGTATGTTAAACTGATAAAACTGGGAAATACATAGGATACAATAAAAAGCAGTAAACGCATACACATAGTGTGTAGGCAGGAAAAACATACGAATAAAATATAAACTACAGAGTTAAATAAAGCCAAGTTATTTTATTCTAGCTAAAACACCCAACCGCGATATAAAGTTATAGCATAGCGCAGTAGAAACACTAGTAAAGAATAAAATATAAACTACAGAGTTAAATAAAGCCAAGTTATTTTATTCTAGCTAAAACACCCAACCGCGATATAAAGTTATAGCATAGCGCAGTAGAAACACTAGTAAAGAATAAAATATAAACTACAGAGTTAAATAAAGCCAAGTTATTTTATTCACATACCCATGATGATATATACTGGAGCCACTTACACATGTGTGAGTTCAAATTATGCCTCTCATCTCCCCATGTCTGGTAAATATGCCAAAACAATAGGATTCTCGGGAAATACGCAGCTAATTCCAATGACCGCTCCAGTTCATCTTACTGCCAATGGTAAATCAGCCACAATCCCAATACTGGTATCAGATCAAACACCAGTTAATCTTTTAGGAAGAGATGCCCTATGCAAAATGGGTATACAAATTAAATGTTCCCCCGAAGGGGTGATAATAGAAAAAATAGGACTACAATTACCAGTGGTAAGCACAGGAGTCATGGCCAACGTATATTGGTTAGGAGGAATTGAGACAGATGTAGACAGAACAGCGAGGAGATGGGGTAAATTTATTCAGGCCCAAATACCTAAAGCCGTTAGAGCAAAAGCTGAATATCACTGCACAATGCAATTTGACCCACATCAGGACCCATTATTAGAACAGCTCTGGGTTATGGGGGCAAATGGTAGGAAAGCACCAATTATGTCCCAATATATAATCATTGGAGAACAGGGAGCAGCCATGGATGTGATGGACGAAGATGGATCTGAATTTGTACAAAAATGGTTCAATGTTTCTGACTCTATCCCTCACATCACATTGCTGGTGAATCAAGGTTTCACATCAAAAGATCTAGGACCCATGATGAGGAAAGCTAAAAAGACAATATGGGACAAAACAGACAATCCATTGATCTTCCATTCCGAAGATAAAGCATTTATCAAGATAGTAACCACTACAATGATGATTGGCGATTCTAGGGAGATAGAGGTCAGTGCAGGCCAACAAGTAGTGTTAGGTGAAGGGATAGGGCTACTTAGTGAGCTTAGAGAAGAAATGGAAAAAAAACATACCATCAGAAGTATGGTCACAACATGACACCGACGTGGGGCTTGTCAAATCAGCAAGTCCGATCAACATAAAAGTAAAACCAGACGCCAAACTCCCCTGGAAAGCCCAGTATCCTATGAAGCCTGAAGCTGAAGAAGGAATAAATTCAACAATTGAAGGATTGATCAAGACAGGAGTATTGATTGAGATGCCAAGTGTTTGCAATACACCTTTGCTACCTGTGCTTAAAGCCGATGGTAAAAAATGGAGATTGGTACATGACTTAAGGGCTATTAATGATATAGCACAAGATTGTCCAGCGGAAGTTCCCAATCCTCACACGCTGTTGACTAACGTTCCCCCAGATGCCAAATACTTCACCGTGATTGATCTATGTGGAGCATTTTTTAGTGTCCCCCTGGCGGAGGAATGTAGGTACTTGTTTGCATTTAGGTACAGAGGAAAAACTCTGTCTTACTCTCGTCTCCCCCAAGGATTTAAAAATAGCCCGCACTTGTTCAATCAAATATTGAGAGCAGATCTAGAAGAATTAATGCTTGACGGCACTCTGATCCAATATGTAGATGACCTGTTAATCTGTGCCTCCACAGTAGAACAGTGCCACTCAGACTCACTAAAAGTACTGCAGCGGTTAGCAGACGGAGGACACAAGGTCTCTAAAACAAAATGACAGTACTGTCAACCCCAGGTTGAGTACTTAGGCAGAACAATAGCCCATGGAACCAAAGCCATAGCTCCAGGACAGCTAGAGGGAATTAGCAAAGCACCATTACCACAAACGGTAGCGCAAATGATGACCTTTTTAGGAATGACAGGACTTAACCTGACTGGACAAAGGAGTATGTAGTCAAGACAGCTCCTCTGAGAGAAATAATGAAGGAAGCAGGACAGCTTAATCTAAGAGCACCGCTGGAGTGGAACGCGGATGCTGTAGTTGCGTTTGAAACACTTAAAAAAGAGATGCAGACAGCACCGGCCCTAGCGGCCCCCGACTACACTAAACCATTTTTGTTATACGTAGCAAATAGGTGTGACAACTATGCGGCTGCTATTCTCATGCAGGAAACATGTAGTGGTAGGAAGAAACAGCCTATTGCGTGCTACAGTACTAAATTAGATCCAGTAGCCCAAGGCTACCCACCCTGTTATCAGGGATTGGCAGCCTTGCATTAAAGATTTGCCTATTCACAGGGCTTAACCTGTTATGGCTAGGGGGCAGTATTTTCACGGCTGGATAAAAAACGTACCCGATTTAATCTGGTTACTACTCCTGCCCAGTAACTAGAATATGCATATAATTATTGGCTTTGGATAGAAAACACTCCGAAGTTTCTAAAACTGTTTGAATGATGTCTATGAGTATAACAGAACTCAAATGGCAGGTCAAAACCTGAGAGATTCCTTTACAGGAAGTGGCCTGTCTGACCATTTCTTGAACTTCTTTGCCATCTCTATCTTTTACAAAGGATCTCTGCTCTAACGTGACACTTCCTACGTCTTCCATGGGCGCTCAGAGCCCGGGAAAAACAGAATGTCGTCATCCCAGCCCCAGGCTGAAACACATTATCGCCTTTCTCAAGTGGCCGATCAAGGGACTGTGGGCTTAGGCGCGTGCCCTGGCGGCCCCCGTCTTTGTGATTTTTCCTCTGTTTGCCGAAAAGGAGATTCCCGGTCGGAATATTATCGCTTTTTTTACGAGATAAATTGCATAAAAATTTATTTTAAACAGCGGTTGACATGCTTCGAAGTACGGTAATGGAATATTTAGACATTTTTTGTCACGAATTGCGCCATGCGCACGACCCTGATTTACCATTTCGGATAGTGTCTGGGACGCACGAACAAAACTCCGCTATTCGGATATAACGATGGATTATTTTGGACCAAACCAACATTTGTTATTGAAGTAGCAGTCCTGGGAGTGCATTCTGACGAAGACAACAAAAGGTAATCAAACTTTTATAATAGTAAATCTGATTTTGGTGAAGGCTAAACTTGCCGGGTGTCTAAATAGCTAGCCCGTGATGGCTGTGCTATGTACTTAGAATATTGCAAAATGTGCTTTCACCAAAAAGCTATTTTAAAATCGGACATATCGAGTGCATAGAGTTCTGTATCTATAATTCTTTAAATAATTGTTATGCTTTTTGTGAACGTTTATCGTGAGTAATTTAGTAAATTGTTAGCAAATTCCCCGGAAGTTTGCGGGGGGTATGCTAGTTCTGAACATCACATGCTAATGTAAAAAGCTGTTTTTTGATATAAATATGAACTTGATTGAACAAAACATGCATGTATTGTATAACATAATGTCCTAGGTGTGTCATCTGATGAAGATCATCAAAGGTTAGTGCTGCATTTAGCTGTGGTTTTGTTTTTTGTGACATTATATGCTAGCTTGAAAAATGGGTGTCTGATTATTTCTGGCTTGGTACTCTGCTGACATAATCTAATGTTTTGCTTTCGCTGTAAAGCCTTTTTGAAATCGGACAGTGTGGTTAGATAAAGGAGAGTCTTGTCTTTAAAATGCTGGGAAATAGTCATATGTTTGAAAAATTGAAGTTTTTGTATTTTTGAGGAATTTGTAATTCGCGCCATGCTTATCATTGGATATTGGAGCAGGTGTTCCGCTAGCGGAACGTCTAGATGTAAGAGGATAACTGGGTAGATGCTTTGCCGCTTGCACTAATGAGCAGTCGCATGGAAACTAACAGAAACACGCACTTGTCACCGCATGAAATGCTTACGGGTCGACCCATGCCTGTGCCATCACTAGGGGGACTGTACAAAGGTCCCTCTTTAGACATACTAGAAACAGAACTAAAATCATATGTAAAGCATCTAACCAAGATACATGAAGTTATATATTCACAGGAGAAAAAGAAGGAACCGGAATAGAGACCAGAGGGGCCACGCCAGGTGATACCAGGGGATCTGGTCTACATTCTGGTGTTCCGGAGAAAGTGGGATCAACCAAGGAGAGAAGGAGGTGGCCGAAGCAACATCAACAGCCGTCCAGGTGAAAGGAAGCAAGACGTGGTATCATCTCAACCACTGCACCAGAGTCCCAACAGAAAGGAAGAAACAACCGGATAGAAAAGAGGATGCTGATACACCAAACGGGGGCGCGACAGGAGAAGAAGCAGCGGAAGAAATTGTGGCTCCAAAAGGAAGCCAGGAAGCTAACAGGCCAAGTGGAAGCCAAGAAACAACTGATACACCACCAACTGCTCTCAGAAGAAGTAAACGAAGAAACAGGGCGGGAGAAGAAACCTGCCAACCAACAATATTCAAACCTGTGGGACCAGAGACTCCAAGGGGGGGGAAACGATATGCCTGATACTCCTGGTGATATGCCTGCTGTGGCAGATATCTATGGCGAAAGCCCAATACAATGGGACCCAGAAGTACACCCCAGAGAATGGGAACAATTCTTCCCTGGAATTAATGACTACCCAGATGGGGAGCCAGGTGGGTCAGAGGAGGGAGATCCACAAGCTAAAGAAGGAAATACCCCTACAGGAGCCACTGAAGAAGGAAATATCCCAACAGAAGCTACTGAAGGAGAGACGAGCCCAACAGGAGCTGCCGAAGGAGAAACTACTCAAACAGCAGGAGGAGAAACTTCCCAATGGAGAAAAGAGGGAGACGTTCCAAGGGCCGAAGGGCAAGGGACTTTTCCCACAATTGACTTCTCGACACTCACCCGGTCCCCTTGATGAACAATTGAATAGGAAAAAAAGAGAGGAACCTGCCGAACAACCGGGTGGGAAAAACAAGGTTAGCATTCCAGTCCCACCTCAGATCATAACGGAAACAGGAGAACAAAGATCGGTCACGATATACAGGGTAAAACCCCTACCTGATGTCGCGTACTGTGGATGGACTCATCATCAGACGAAGGGAGAAGTGATTTGGGATCCGAAAGGATGTGACAACAATAACCAAAGAAGAAAATGAATGGGTGCTCAGCATAAAAAACATTGAACCCGTTGAAGGAGAATAATTTATAGTTGAACTGGCACGTACAGGACTGACTGAAGGGAGCAGTTCAACCACCATGAAAATCGAATTCACACCGGCACCCAATCTAGAGGTGCTTACAACGACTAGAACCACGACGACTGTGGCAGCTGCTGTACACACCACAGTGGTCACCACCAGAGTACCAACTACTACTCTGGGTGAAAAATCCACTATACCTACAACAAAACCAAAAGCATCAGAAACAGCAGGGTTCTTTACTGACATTTGGAACTTGTTGACAAAACCCAACAGTCCACCTCAAGAGGACGACGCGGATGAAACAGCAAATATGTTAGAACCAGAACCGCTCAAGGACAAAACATTGGAAGAAGCGGTAAAGAATGATTGGTATAAATGGGCTAGGTATACGGCGGACAGACATAGAATGGACGATTGTATCTTGTGCAGCAAATCACCCTTGTCTGAAGTGTTAATAGTACCTGAACCTGCATCATTTGACAGTTGTGCTAATTGGAAAAATGCTAATTGTAAACCGGGAAAGTACCATATTCCTTTGTGACATTGAATGCAGAATGGCCTTGGGTAGTACTAGGGGTAAAACTATGTTAAATGAGACTGTACTGGCTAATAAGGAATGTGCTGCATACAACATTAAAACTGATTTAACTAGACCTCAGATAGAAAAAAGTACTGTGGTTAAGGGAAAATATGAATGTTTCTATAACTATGGTATTGGTCGGATTAACGTAGGAAACACAACTGTTAAATGTGACACTATCTGGGTGTTAGAGATTGCGGGGATTCGCAAATTTGATGAGAAAGGATTAACTACCAATAGGAGGGGTTCGTGTGGCCACATCACTCAGGTTGCACCGTCTCTTACTATGTTAAAAACCCAAGATAGAGGTATTGCTGATAGCTTTTGGATGTGTGGGAAAAACAAACTTCTGAATGTTCTTCCTGAAGAATGGACTGGATTGTGTGCTTTAGTCAGAGCAGTCCAACAGGTTACCGTCATCAAAACACCACAGGAGGGGCATGTTAACACTAGAACTAGGAGGGAGTATGAATCAGATCCTAGAGTGTACCTTGATTCAATTGGACAATCCAGAGGTGTGCCCAACGAGTTTAAGGCCAGAGATGAGATTAAATCTGGATTTGAATCTATATTTTTGTGGGTAACACCCAATAAGAATTTAGAGTGGATTAATTATATATACTATAACCAACAAAGATGTATTAATTATACTGACTCTGCCTTGACAGCCTTAGGAGAACAGGTAAAGGCCACAAGCCAGATGACATGGCAGAATAGGGAAGCTCTCAACTGGCGATTGGCAGAAAAGGGGGGAGTTTGTGTAATGTATGGAGATGCTTGTTGTACTTTTATTCCCAACAACACTGCACCTAATGGAACATTTTCCCTAGCTATGAATAAACTTAAAGGGTTAAGAGCAGAAGTAAAGGTGAATGCGGGGTTTGATTCTCATGTCTGGGATTGGTTGGACCTGGCTTTGGGAAAATGGGGTGCTATGTTTACTAGGCTGGCCATTATGATGGGTGGAGGTCTAGTAGCATTGGGCATTGTATTTTGCTGTGTGGTGCCTTTGGTTAAATCACTTGTGGTCAAAACCACTGTTTAAAAACAGATGGCAGTACATGGAGCAGACCCTAGACATAAGAGGGGGGTCAAGAAAGAAGTTTAAGGAACATATACTGGATCCACCTCTCATAATCAATCCTGTCCCTGGTAACCCTGGACATTATACGGACAAGTATGGAAAACCTTGCAATGCTGTTGGAGGACCCCTTGATTGCCCTTTTGGTAATCCTAACTGTCGTCATGGGGTAATTCTTGGGGGAGGTTATGAGTGCCATGATTGGCGTCCTGGTGGGTTTCCTGTGTATGCCAAAGACCCTGATTCGGATGAGATAGTGCTTGTCCATGTACACAAAAAATGTCTGCAACCCAGGCGTTGCAAGTGGTGCTCCCAAGAGGACAATGATGGACATTACCATCATCCTGAACCCTTATTCTGTGCAATGTGTCAAAGAGAGGATTGCCCTATATGTGGAAATAAGGAATGTGCCCCTATGATGTAAATTCTGGTATGACTTTGAACAAACCTTAAGTGTATGTCGTATTTTATGTTTGTTTTATGGTTTTCATACATATATAAATGTATGCATTTTCTTTTAAATTTAAGCCAGTTTTGCCTTCCTAAAATGAGGATCATTTATTACACGCTAGGTAACAGAAGGTATTCCGGTTACAAGTGTCTACGGACCATGCCCTTAATCTTCTAGCAGTAATGAGTGATGTATGCTTAATTTCTGTTAGAAAGGGGTCCGCGAGGAAGAATCGTGTCTCAATTTGGAATGTTGTCTGTAACTTTTATTTTTGCTCACTCAGGGCTTGTTCAGATTCATAGTAAGAATATTAACTTTAATTAGGTCTATTATGTTTATTATTCTTTTAAATTCTTGTTATATTCTATACTCTACATAACTGAGATAACCTCAGGCAAGGCTATGTACTACATGCTCATGCTTCTTCATAGTATACTAATTTGTTATGTGTATCCTCATTTACTATTTTAAGCCTGACTGGATCTTTTACTCCTACCCATGTTATTGGATTGGAGATGTTTGGTCCAGTATATGATTATGTTTTATCTGTTCACATTTCGTTCAACACACTTATTATTCTATGTATCTATTATTTTGCTTCCATCCTTATTGTCTCTAGTTTAATCAGGTTTGATGTGGGACTAATTAGTCCCAGAGGAGGGATTTATGTGGGAGACTGCTGAGGGAAAGAAATATAAATACATTAGCTAGCGAAAGAGGAGACTGGCAGCTGGCCCTGAGTGGAGATAACAGGTGGCCATACATCCCCAAGTAGGAACCACGCAACGGCCAGGCAAGCTGAATGTATGGCCATGACTAAATATATGCCAAGCGTAAGCATGCAAAGCATGCCTTATTTTCATATCCATATGAGGAGAATCTAGCCACCAAAATGTTAGAGCTAAAAGCAGATGAGGGCGTTATCCAGCCACTACTATGTTAGAGCTAAAAGCAGATGAGGGCGTTATCCATTGGGTTGAAAGAAAATGGTGGCAGAACGCATGGTTTTACTTCATTTACATAAAGGGTGGACCTATGTATTGTATGTGCATAAAAGCAGAGCCGGGGCCTAAGGAAGGGAGTCGTTGTTCCGCGGACCGGCTCGGCTTTACTACTCTGTATTAAAGACTATATTAAATTTACAAGTTCTTGTAAGAAGTGTTATTCTTAAGACAATTTTCCACCACACTAGCAGGCTGGTTAAGTTAGCATTAGCCTAGCTAACATCTCCGACCATGCGTTCACTGAGCTACTCTCCTGCTAAAGAAGAGGACATCACAGTAAAACAAGAAGTAGAGGGTGAGGCCGTTACTGTGAAAGAAGAAAAAGACGCGTTCAGAGTGAAAGAGGAGGAGGATGTCACAGTAAAAGAAGAGGAGGATGCAGTTTATGGAGTGAAAGAGGAAGAGGGGGAGATGACTGTTACATCGATAGAGGAGGAAACTGGACATCTGGGCCCGGTTTCCCAAACGCAACTTAAGGCATCCAATGGTTCTAACGGTGAACTTAGCCATAAGATGGTTTTGAGAAACCGTTCCCCGATTAACACTAGTAAGTACTGTCTTAACAGAGGCACAAACTCTGCAGTTGTTGAACTGATGTTTGGTGTTAAAGGGGAAATATAAAATTTCTACATCCATATTTGGACTTTTAAATGATTTATATATAGCCATTGATTCTTGAAGAATATAACACATGCCTCATGAGCTTAGTTTACCCCATCAGATCCCCAAATAAGCTTTTTTTTACTCCAACATCTAGAAACAATGTAAATCAACACTGTACAGCCTCAACATGGTTAAAACTGTAATGTTGATATCATGGATGGTCAGTCATTGCATCCATAGGTCTGTCTATGCATTTGAAAGTAGTTACATTTCTCCAAACCCATCATCTTATTACCAAAACAGTGTTTGAACCGCAGATTGGTTGAGTGATTGCTGTGTGAGTTTTTTTCAACAGTAACAAAATGGCTGCCTAGAGACTTGGTTTGGTAAACAGCTGAGGGATGGGGGAAGGAGAAATGTAATCACTCTCAAATTGAAAGAGAAAGCTATTGTAGCAACCTTCAGGCTATCCCCTGAATTCACTACACTATGAATACAAAGACTGGCTGTTCATGATGTCATAATGATAGTTTAACCAGGTTTCTAGGCTAAATAGTATATTCTAGAATTCATCCATGATGTCATAATGATAGTTTAACCAGGTTTCTAGGCTTTATAGTATATTCTAGAATTCATCCATGATGTCATAATGATAGTTTAACCAGGTTTCTAGACTATATAGTATATTCTAGAATTACCAGTGTAGATTTCCTGTGGGGGTCAAATTATTACAGCTGTTGATAAGTCATTGTATAATATTCAGACAATTTTTTCATGCCATTACATAAAAGGCGAAACATTCCTAGATTCAATAACATTCATGAATTGGTTTGAAACCTTTGTTTTAAACCCTTCTCAAAGTTGGTGCCTTGACGGATTTGTGAAAGACGGTTTGTCAAAAAACACTTATTTAAATGTTACCTTTATTTAACCTGTCTGGGCAACGTGGGACATTTGCGTCCCACCCTAGTCAACAGCCAGTGGAATCATGTCGCGCAAAATACAAATACCTCATAAATGCTATCACTTCAATTTCTCAAATATATGACTATTTTACACCATTTTATAGATACACCTCTCCTGAATCGAACCACGTTGTCCAATTTCAAAAAGGCTTTACAGCAAAAGCAAAACAGATTATGTTAGGAGAGTACCCTGCCAAAAATAATCACACTGCCATTTTCAAAGCAACTAGCATGCATCACAAATACCCCAAAACACAGCTAAATGCAGCGCTAACCTTTGACAATCTTCATCAGATGACACTCCTAGGACATCATGTTACACAATATATGCATTTTTTGTTCGATAAAGTTCATATTTATATATAAAAACAGCATTTTACATCGGCGCGTGACGTTCAGAAAATATTTTCCCTCAAATGCTTCCGGTGAATCAAATATAATATTGTCATTCAAAGAATTATAGATTAACATCTCGTGAATGCAACCGCATTGCCAGATTTAAAAGTAACTTTACTGGGAAATCACACTTTGCAATAAACGAGGTGCTATGCTCAGAAAAATAGGCTAGGCGATACAGGTTAGCGCCATCTTGGAACCATCTAAAATCAAATATACTATTGTAAATATTCACTTACCTTTGATTATCTTCATCAGAAGGCACTTCCAGGAATCCCAGGTCCACAACAAATGTAGTTTTGTTCGAAAAAGTTGTTAATTTATGTCCCAATAGCTCCTTCTTGTTAGCGCGTTCCGAAGGCTACTCATAATTTACGAAGCGCGCGCGGACTTGTCCTCACGAATGTGCAAAAAAAAATGTATTTACGTTCGTTCAAACATGTCAAACGTTGTATAACATAAATCTTTAGGGCCTTTTTCAATCAGAACTTCAAAAATATTCAAGGCGGACGATTGCATTGTCTTACTAAACGTTTCGGAGCGAGAGAGTACCCACGGGCACGCGCATCATAGTAGTAATGGCCCTCCCTCTATGACAAACTTTCCAGGCCTCTCGTTCGGTCAGTTTTTACCGGAGAAGACTCAAACCACTTTGTAAAGACTGTTGACATCTAGTGGAAGCCTTAGGAAGTGCTAAATGAATCCTAACTCACGGTGTGTTTCATAGGCAAAGGGTTGAAAGTGATTCCACAAATCAGATTTCCACTTCCTGTTAGGGTTTGTCTCAGGGTTTTGACTGCCATATGAGTTCTGTTATACTCACAGACACCATTCAAACAGTTTTAGAAACTTCGGTGTTTTCTATCCAAATCTACTAATTATCTGCATATTCTTGTTTGTGGGTAAGAGTAGTAACCAGTTTAAATCGGGTACGTTTTTTATCCGGCCGTGAAAATACTGCCCCCTATCCCCAACAAGTTAACTGGGCAAGTCAGTTAAGAACAAATTCTTATTTCCAATGATGGCCTACCCCGGACAACGCTGGGCCAATTGTGCACCACCCTATGGGACTCCCAATCACGGCCGGTTGTGATACAGCCTGTAGTGACGCCTCAAGCACTGAGATGCAGTGTCTTAGACCGCTGTGCCACTCGGGAGCCCCAAAATCATGTTCTAGTGCTGTCCCCAACTAAAATACATCTTGGTCAACCAAGAGTCATCTGTTCTTTCTACAAATCGCCCCATGTGTTTTTATAAAATCAACTATATGTACGTAACTTGTCTGATGCTGTAAGCATGCTGTTTGATTAAATAATTACAGATACACAAGTTACTCAGGGAGCCAGTCACCAATTTAACCAAGAAAAACTCTTCCCTCCTCCTCCCCCCGCTGCTGCTGGACTTCGTAAATTCTGCCGTTTTGCTCCTGAAGTTTTTTTCAGTAATTGACTACACCAGAGGTCGTAAAACTTTTCCATTTAGAGTGACAATGTATCTTACCATTTCTACCGATTTGCGTGCCAGTTAGGATTTTCATATGCATATTTTACTGGAACAGTTTAATTTAATTCATAATAGTATCTCAAAATCATTGTCTGTGATTAATCTACATTCTATCTAAATCTAAATGAAAATTATACAAATCTAAAAGTAACTTTTATTGCCATTGCCAACTATGTAAAAATAAACTTGAAACATTGTATCAACTATCAATTGGGTCCTCCGAAACTTGTGATAGCAAGCTTGCAACATTGTATAAAATATTCTCGGCCCTCAGTTTCCCGGCGCCAGTGAGTTCAGGACAGACACAGCTGTCGGCTATTTGTGCAAAGGAAAAGAAGTAATCAGGTATTTTATGACATTTCCACTGGATCAGAGCATAACATTTTTCCCTTTCATGCCGAGTGGAAATATTTTACGAAAATACTTAGAGGAACTATTGTCGTACGCAATTGATTTTGATTAGACTTTGTTTACTTGCTGTTTGAGGTGAAGGAAAAATTACTTTGAGAAGCTCCACAAGTCATTAGTGGTTGTGCATTAAGACAATCAGAAATACTATCAGACATTCCCAAATGGGCACATTTATAGACCTACATTTGCGTGCAGGCCAGGTAGACTAGTCCTACTTCTATATGCGTAATTAGGTGTGCGTCCTTACTCAACATTGACAGGAGTGTTTCAAGCAAAGACAATTAATAAATTGCGAGGTCGGATCTGGGTGGTCTGCCAGGGGCCGTTTCATTTAGTGTCCGTTTGGGTCGGCATGGGAATTGATTGTCTATAGTATGTTGTACCGAAGTTGACCGAATGAAAGGGAACAGTAGTTATAGTCATAACGTTACGCTTGTCATATGATGAACTTCAACTTAAATACTGGATCTTGCTGTCGGACAGTTTTTTTTAAATTCTGAAATGCACTCGAATTACGTATCATTTAGTGGCTCCTTATGTTATGCTGGGAAAACAGTTTTCGTGGGCACAGAAATACTGAATAATTTCAGAGTTTGCTAAATCCAATGGTTTTTAACTGAGATTCATCTTGTAATCCAATGGCGTGTTGTAAATGTTATGTTTTTTTCGTCTTTTTTAAAATATATTGCAATATATTTCAATCTTTTTTTTCCATTTTTAAATTAAATACACCTTCCGGCAACCCGCCTCACCCATTATAATACGGATCTGCTATTTTTTAGGCCTTATAGCTAGAACCTCCATCAGCAGCTAACCAGCTAATTAGCTGGCAGCTATTTAGTCATTGTTAACCACTGCTAGATGTCTTTACCTTTTTAGCTCAGATACCAGCCGCTTTTAGCCTGGATAATACCTGCCAGTCTGCACAGCGCGATATCAACCCTGAGCATATCGAACTGTTTTTCTCCACTACATCACCGTATTCCTGCCGTAAGCTCTGGACCATTACACCGGATAATCGCAGCTAGCTAGCTGCTACCGAGTGACCTAGCCTCAAGCTAGCCTTGAGCCAGGCCCATCTCCCGGCCTGCTCAGTGGACCCTAGGATCACTCAGCTACACAGCTGATGCCTCCCGGACTCTTCACTAAGACGACTAGAAGCCACTACATCACCGGATTCCTGCCGTAAGCTCTGGACCTTTGCACCGGAGTGGCTATAGTGGCTAACGCCCTTGTCCCGAAGCTAGCACCAGTTAGCCTCGAGCCGGGTGTATCTCCCGGCTAGCAAACAAAATTACTCCAGCTACAATACCTCTTTTGCCAATTGGCCTGGACCCTTTGTCGACACGGAGCCCCAACGATCCATCACGACTGGTCTGTCGACGCATTTCCGTCTGATGTGCCTTCAACTGGCCTTTGCCAGATGTCGGTGATGCCCTTGTCCCGAAGCTAGCACCAGTTAGCCTCGAGCCAGGCGCATCTCCCGGCTAGCGTAGTAATGACTACCTAACGGCTTCCCTGGTTCATATATTCCTGTTCACTGGACCCTATGATCACTTGGCTACATAGCTGATGCCTGCTGGACTGTTCATTAATCACGGTACTCTGTTTTGTTTATCTGTTGGCCCCAGCCTCGAACTCAGGCCCTGTGTGTAGTTAACTGACCCTCTGCCCATTCATCACCACTTTACCTGTTGTTGTTGTCTTACCCGTTGTTGTCTTAGCTAGCTCTCCCAATCAACACCTGTGATTGCTTTTTGCCTCGCTTTATGTCTCTCTAATGTCAATATGCCTTGTATACTGTTGTTTAGGGTAGTTATCATTGTTTTATTTTACTGCGGAGCCCCTAGTCCCACTGAACATGCCTCAGAGAACTCTTTTGTCCCACCTCCCACACATGCGGTGACCTCACCTAGCATAACTGGTGCCTCCAGAGATGCAACCTCTCTTATCGTCACTCAACGCCTAGGTTTACCTCCACTGTACCCGCACCCTACCATACCCCTGTCTGTACATTAGGCCTTGAATCTATACTACCCAGCATTCTGCTCCTTTTATTTTCTGTTCACAACGCACTAGATGAGCAGTTCTGATAGCCTTTAGCCGTACCCTCATCCTACTCCTCTGTTCCTCGGGTGATGTAGAGGTTAACCCAGGCCCTGTGTGTCCCCAGGCGCTCTCATTTGTTGACTTCTGTAACCGTAAAAGCCTTGGTTTCATGCATGTTAACATCAGAAGCCTCCTCCCTAAGTTTGTTTGACTCACTGCTTTAGCACACTCCGCCAACCTTGATGTCCTTGCCGTGTCTGAATCCTGCCTTTGGAAGGCCACCAAAATTCTGAAATTTCCATCCCCAACTACAACATTTTCCGTCAAGATAGAACTGCCAAAGGGGGAGGAGTTGCAATCTACTGCAGAGATGGCTTGCAAAGTTCTGTCATACTTTCCAGGTCTATGCCCAAACAGTTCGAGCTTCTAATTTTAAAAATGAATCTCTCCAGAAACAAGTCTCTCACTGTTGCCAGCTGTTATAGACCCACCTCAGCTCCCAGCTGTGCCCTGGACACCATATGTGAATCGATTGCCCCCCATCTATCTTCAGAGTTTGTTCTGTTAGGTGACCTAAACTGGGATATGCTTAACACCCCGGCCGTCCTACAATCCAAGCTAGATGGGCACCCTCATAGATATTATCCTGACCAACTTGCCCTCCAAATACACCTCTGCTGTTTTCAATCAGGATCTCAGCGATCACTGCCTCATTGCCTGCATCTGTTATGTGTTCGTGGTCAAACGACCACCCCTCATCACTGTTAAACACTCCTGCGAGCAGGCCTTTCTAATCGACCTTGCCCGGGTATCCTGGAAGGACATTGACCTCATCCCATCAGTATAGGATGCCTGGTTGTTCTTTAAAAGAAATTTCCTAAATAAGGATTTTCTTAAATTAGCATGCCCCTTTAAAAAATGTATAACTAAGAACAGATATAGCCCTTGGTTCACTCCAGACCTGACTGCCCTCGACCATTACAAAAACATCCTCTGGCGTACTGCACTAGCATCGAATAGTCTCCGCGATATGCAACTTTTCAGAGAAGTCCGGAACCAATACACACAGTCAGTTAGGAAAGCAAAGGCTTTTTCAAACAGAAATGTGCATCCCGTAGCTCTAACTCCAAAAAATTTTGGGACACTGTAAAGTCCATGGAGACTAAGAGCACCTCCTCCCAGCTGCCAATCTGCACTGAGGCTAGGAAACACTGTCACCACCGATAAATCCACAATAATGGAGAATTTCAATAAGCTTTTCTCTACGGCTGGAGATGCTTTCCTCCTGGCTACCCCAACCCCGGTCAACAGCTCCGCACCCCCCGAAGCTACTTGCCCAAGCCTCCCCAGCTTCTCCTTCATCAAAATCCAGATAGGTGATGTTCTGAAAGAGCTGTAAAACCTGGACCCGTACAAATCAGCTGGGCTAGACAAGCTGGATCCTCTTTCTAAAATTATCTGCCGCCATTGTTGCAACCCCTATTACTAGACTGTTCAACCTTTCTTTCGTATAGTTCGAGATTCCTAAAAATCAGAAAGCTTCCGTGGTCAACCCCCTCTTCAAAGGGGGTGACACTCTAGACCCAAACTGTTACAGACCTATATCCATCCTGTCCTGCCTTTCTAAAGTCTTCGAAAGCCAAGTTAATAAACAGATCACTGATTATTTCGAATCCCACCGTACCTTCTCCGCTGTGCAATCCGGTTTCCGAACTGATCATTGTTGCACCTCATCCACGCTCAAGGTACTAAACGATATCATAACCGCGATCGTTAAAAGACAGTACTGTGCAGCCGTCTTCATTGACCTGGCCTGTTGTCCGAACCTCTGGCAGTCTCTATGGGGGTACCACAGGATTCAAATCTCGGGCCGACTCTTTTCTCTGCATATATCAGCGATGTCGCTCTTGCTGCGGGTGATTCCTTGATTCACCTCTCCGCAGACGACACCATTCTGTATACATCTGGCCCTTCTTTGGAGACTGTGTTAACCTCTTGCTTCGAGATAGGATCCCGTTAACGGGATTGTTTGACAAAATAGCATGGCATGAAATTTTAAAACAACTAAATTCTAATAATTTCAATTTTTTAAAACATACAACTATTTTACACCATTTTAAAGATACACTTCTCGTTAATGCAACCACATTGTTCGATTTCAAAAAGGCTTTACAGCGAAAGCAATACATTACATTATGATAGGACACCACCAAAACAAGAAAAGCCACACAGCCATTTTCCTAGCAAGGAGATGCGTCACAAAAACCCGAAATACAGCTAAAATTAAGCACTAACCTTTGACGATCTTCATCAGATGACACTCATAGTACATCATGTTACAAAATACATGTATGTTTTGTTCGATCAAGTTCATATTTATATCCAAAAACAGCATTTTACATTGGCCCGTGATGTTCAGAAAATGTTCACACACAATGTGCACACATATTACAGAAATACTCGTCATAAACGTTGACAAATTACATAACAATTATTTAAAGAATTATAGATATACTACTTTTAATGCAACCGCTGTGTCAGATTTCAAAACAACTTTACGGGGAAAGCACATTGTTCAATATTCTGAGTACAGAGCTCAGCCATCAAAGCAAGCTATACAGTTACCCGCCAAGTCATGGCGTCTGCAAAACTCCAAAATAGTGTTATAAATCTTTCCTTACCTTTGCTGATCTTCGGCAGAATGCACTTGAAGGATTCCCACTTCCACAACAAATGTTCATTTGTTCGATAAAGTCCATAATTTATGTCCAAATACCTCCGTTTTGTTGGCGCGTCCAGAACACTATTCCAAAGGCACGAGACGGGGGCGCAAATAAATAGACGAAAAGCTCAAAAGTTCCATTACAGTTTGTAGAAACATGTCAAACGATGTTTACAATCAATCTTTGGGGTATTTTTAATGTAAAAATGCGATAATTTTCCAACCGGACAATAGCGTATTCATTCCAGAAGGAAAAGAAGGAAAGGCGCGCATCACCAAGTCCCATGTCCTCAGACAGGCCACTCATTGACTGAGCTCCTGTTTTCTGCCTAGTAACAGGAGAAGGATGAAACCCCTCTGCAGGCCCCCCTGTGGCTCAGTTGGTAGAGCATGGTGTTTGCAATGCCAGCATGGTGTGTTATACATACTGGCCTTCCCCGTGGCTCAGTTGGTAGAGCATGGTGTTTGCAATGCCAGCATGGTGTGTGCAACGCCAGGGTTGTGGGTTCGATTCCCACGGGGGGCCAGTACAAAACAAATGTATGTATTCACTACTGTAAGTCGCTCTGGATAAGAGCGTCTGCTAAATGACTAAAATGTAAATGTAAATTTAAACCAGTTTCTAAAGACTGTTGACAGCCAATGGAAGCCTTAGGAAGTGCAACATGACCCCTTAGACACTGTAGTTTTGATAGGAATTCAAAAGAAAAACTACAATTCTCAGATTTCCCACCTCCTGTTTGAATTTTTCTCAGGATTTAGTAGATACAGTATGTAGATACAGTACGAGTTCTGTTATACTCACAGACATCATTCAAACAGTTTTAGAAACTTCAGAGTGTTTTCTATCCAAATCTACTAATAGTATGCATATCCTACCTTCTGAGTCTGAGTAGGAGGCAGTTTAATTTGGGTACGTTTTTCATCCGAACGTGAAAATACTGCCCCCTATCCCTAAGAGGTTTTAACAAACCTCCAAACGAGCTTCAATGCAATACAGCACTCTTTCGGTGGCCTCCAACTGCTATTAAATGCTAGTAAAACAAAATGCATGCTCTTCAACCGATCGCTGCCCGTACCAACCCGCCCGACTAGCATCACTACTCTGGACGGTTCTGACCTAGAATATGTGGACAACTACAAATACCTAGGTGTCTGGTTAGACTGTAAACTCTCCTTCCAGACTCATATTAAGCATCTCCAATCCAAAATTAAATCTAGAATCGGCTTCCTATTTCACAACAAACCCTCCTTCACTCACACTGCCAAACATACCCTCGTAAAACTGACTATCCTACCCATCCTTGACTTCGGTGATGTCAGTTTCAAAATAGCCTCCAACACTCCAATCAGCAAACTGGATGCAGTCTATCACAGTGCCAACCGTTTTGTCACCAAAGCCCCATATAGCACCCACCACTGCGACCTGTATGCTCTCGTCGGCTGGCCCTCGCTACATATTCGTCGCCAAACCCACTGGCTCCAGGTCATCTACAAGTCTTTGCTAAGGTCGCCTTAACTCAGCTCACTGGTCACCATAGCAACACCCATCCATAGCACGCACTCCAGGAGGTATATCTCACTGGTCATCCCCAAAGCCAACACCTATTTTGGCTGACTTTCCTTCCAGTTCTCTGCTGCCAATCACTGGAACGAATTGCAAAAATTGCTGACTTTGGAGACTTATATCTCCCTCACTAACTTTAAGCATCAGCTATCTGAGCAGCTTACCGATCGCTGCAGCTGTACACAGCCCATCTGTAAATAGCCCATCCAACTGCCTACCTCATCCCCATGTTTTTATATACTTCTTTTGCTCTTTTCCACCCCAGTATCTCTACTTGCACATCATCATCTGCACATCCATCACTCCAGTGTTAATTTGCTACATTGTAATTACTCTGCTACTATGGCCTATTTATTGCCTTACCTCCTTACTCCATTTGCACACACTGTATATAGATTTTTCTGTTGTGTTATTGACTGTACATTTGTTTATCCCACGTGTAACTCTGTGTTTGTGTCGAACTGCTTTGCTTTATCTTGGCCAGGTCACAGTTGTAAATGAGAACTTGTTCTCAACTGGCCTACCTGGTTAAGTAAATAACTAAAATCTTAACTTTATTGACAACACCCAAATGGATACTGTCATTAACGCGGTTCTTCAATAATTACACATAATTCTTAATGCTTTAGCAAACATATTAAACAGGACATTCAAATATCCTTACAATTATAATCCAAGGTAGTGTGAAATGAACTCATAAGCAACCTGGAAATGGATGTTACTCCCCTGAATTTTCCCCATTCACATTCAGAATACATTGTGAAAAACTAAAATCTTTGCTCACCATTTTTGCTCCAGGCAGATATAGTACATCCATAACTATCGCTTTCCTCATTAGCAGGGAGGAGTTTCTGCAATCAAATTGCCCTCGTGCTGCAATTTTAGCAAATACAGAAAGGGGCCTATATTGGAGACCAAAAGTTGTCTGGCACACTGCTTAGAGTTTCAACAACATTAATATCTTATTTCTAGCCTACAATCATCGATGTTACTACTAATGTGAAAACAAGACAAAATATGACTGTTCTTGCTCATTTTAAGGCAAATGTCAAATTTTTACATTCATTACAGATGTCAGTTGTTGTACAACATCATGGCTACGCTGTTGGCATCACCTTTTACAGTGGATTACCGCTGTTGTGGGCCTTTAACCATCTGTATGACTTTGTTGTTCACACAGGAGAGATATGGGACTATCTTGGATCCTCTGGGGAGCCTCAACAACATCATGATGCTGACGAGGCAGAGAAGAGTCTCTCCAGATCAGAACACCTCAAGAAACACCTGCAGAGATCCACAGGGAAGAGAACTCACTGCTGCTCTGACTGTGGGAAGAGGTTTGTTTCTCCAGGACATTTAAAATCACACGAGAGAATACACACGGGGGAGAAACCTTATAGCTGTGCTCAATGTGGGAAGAGATGCACCCAGTCATCAGACCTTAAAAAACATGAGAGAATACATACAGGAGAGAAACCTTATAGGTGTGATCATTGTGGGAAGAGTTTTGTTCATTCTGGGAAGCTGACTGTACACAGGAGAATACACACAGAGAAGCCTTATACCTGTGATCAGTGTGGGAAGACATTTGTTCAATCTCACCAGCTGACATTACACCAGAGAATACACACAGGAGAGAAATCGTATAGCTGTGATCAATGTGGGAAGAGTTTTGCTGCATCTAGCAATCTGACTGTACACCAGAGAACACACACAGGAGAGAAACCTTATAGCTGTGGTCAATGTGGGAAGACATTTGTTCAATCTCACCAGCTGACATTACACCAGAGAACACACACAGGAGAGAAACCTTTTAGCTGTGATCAATGTGGGAAACGTTTTGCTTCATCTAGCAATCTGACTCTACACCAGAGAATACACACAGGAGAGAAACCCTTTAGCTGTGATCAATGTGGGAAGAGTTTTACAAGATCTAGCAAACTGACATTACACCAGAGAATACACACAGGAGAGAAACCTTTTAGCTGTGATCAATGTGGGAAGAGTTTTGCTGCATCTAGCAATCTGACTCTTCACCAGAGAATACACACAGGAGAGAAATCTTATAGCTGTGATCAATGTGGGAAGAGTTTTGGTCGATTTGGGCAGCTGACTGTACACCAGCGAACACACACAGGAGAGAAACCTTATAGCTGTGATCAATGTGGGAAGACATTTGTTCAATCTCGCCAGCTGACATTACACCAGAGAACACACACAGGAGAGAAACCTTTTATCTGTGATCAATGTGGGAAGAGTTTTGCTGCATCTAACAATCTGACTCTACACCAGAGAATACACACAGGAGAGAAACCCTATAGCTGTGATCAATGTGGGAAGAGTTTTGGTCAATTTGGGCAGCTGACTGTACACCAGAGAATACACACAGGAGAGAAGCCTTATAGCTGTGATCAATGTGGGAAGAGTTTTGCTGCATCTAGCAATCTTACTCTACACCAGAGAATACACACAGGAGAGAAACCTTATAGCTGTGATCAATGTGGGAAGAGTTTTACAGAATCTGGCAGTCTGACAAGACACCAGAGAATACACACAGGAGAGAAGCCTTATAGCTGTGATCAATGTGGGAAGAGTTTTTCTGCATCTAGCAATCTGACTCAACACCAGAGAATACACACAGGAGAGAAACCTTATAGCTGTGATCAATGTGGGAAGAGTTTTACAGAATCTGGCAATCTGACAAGACACCAGAGAATACACACAGGAGAGAAACCCTATTGCTGTGATCAATGTGGGAAGAGTTTTATAAGATCTAGCAAACTGACATTACACCAGAGAATACACACAGGGGAGAAGCCTTATACATGTGATCAGTGTGGGAAGAGTTTTGCTGCATCTAACAATCTGACTCTACACCAGAGAATACACACAGGAGAGAAACCTTATAGCTGTGATCAATGTGGGAAGAGTTTTGTTCATTCTGGGAATCTGACTGTACACAAGAGAACACATAGAGGAGAGAAACCTCTTAGCTCTGCCCAGAGATAATCTGATAAAAGATCTCTGATCAAATATCAGAAAATACATGGAGTTGTTTCATGATATCAATAAATAAACTTCACAATGTAGAATGTTAACACATTGTAGTAGGACAATGTAGACACCTAAACGTTTGCCCCTTCAACAATTGATTTCAACATGATATGGATATTAGCCTTGGGGAAAATCCAGGCTCTGAAAGGGTTGTTACACTTACCACGTTGGTGACCCACTTGAATCAAAATGCAACACTTCAAAATGTAGATAGCTGTTTTCTACAAATTGTCCTCTAACCAGGGATGTACACATTATTCCCAGATTCCGTGTGGTTTTTGAGCTGTTAGTTTAACAGGACGTGCAACTTCATCTCCCTCCTGTCACACAAATGATTTTAGCATGATATCGATGAATAAGTGTTGTGTTCCTTTGTTTTGGGACCCCTACATTTAAATGCGTCACTCCAAAATGTAGCTGACTGTCTTCTGCAGGTTGTCCTCTAATCAGTGAGGTAAAATATATCTCCCATTTCCATGTGTTTTTTTAGTTGTGTTAGTTTCAACAGCACGTACAACCTGATTTCCCCCCTAATCGATATCAGTGATTTATTGCTACTTGTCAAAACAACAGTGTTTCTGGTGCTTGTACAGTTTATAAGGTGCTTGTTTAAAAAATACAAGTAATATGATTATTGTGGCAGATGTTTGTGTATATAGCACATGTTATGTTTAGGTTTTCAATTTATCACAAACTGTTTCTGCAAATTGGTTATTGATTTAGACAGCCCACCAGACATTATTTCCTAAAGGACTTAATGATGAAATGCCTATGTATTTTATGTTGTGATTCTGAACTTGAATTATTTCCCTATTTAAGATAATTCTGATGCTTTTCGTACGATGTACCCAATGATTAATGAAAACTTGTCCTCATTGTGGTTTTATTTAATGCGTCTTATTTATACACTGTAGTGTTTGTGAAATGCTTGTTATGTTTGGTAGCACTTATTTATTTGTCCTTTGCCTCCAACCCCTTTCCATGCATGGAAAATATCCCACCCAGCAAAATGTAATTGAAAAGATGTTGAAAATAAGACTATGCCCAACATCCAATACACATTCAGTTTTAGTTGAAAGTGAAAGTTGAGAAGATGTAGTTTTTTTCATTGACTTGAAAACAACTTAAATTCAACGTCCTTGCAGCCTATACACATTGACTCAGTATAATAAATTGGTCTATAATCAATTGTATTAACAATCCTACATCACTCCAGCATTTATTGACAACATTCAAATTCTAATTGTCTTTATTCCACTACTGAAGAAGCATGACTCAAATCACCTCATATTTCAAACATTCAGCCTGACAAAAGATACGTGTTTTATTATTCCATGCGTCACCATTAAGTTAATTATTGCCAATACATATTAACAAAGGGGTGTACATTTGGTTTGATATTTCATATTTACAATTAATGTAACATTTAGTAATCAATGATTTATGCAACCAACTGACAATTTTTGGGTACAATTATATTGACGGAATATCAGGGATAATTTTATAATGTAATTTTATAATATCAGGGATCATTCTCAGATGTGCCAACCCAAATGTACTAGAGCATGACATTGGGGACTGGGCCCCGATCCAACAACATGCCTATCTAGTGAACCCTGAAAAGAGAGAGAAGCTCCGCAGTGAGGTGTGGAAAGTTACTATGGATATTGCAGGAGTTTCCTCTTGAAATCAGACATGTCTGTGGTGAGGACAACTTGGTTGCTGATTGTCTCAAGGGTGGGCAGTCAAAAATGTTTTGTGTTTAGCCATTGCGTTGCCATGGATCCCAATTTATTTTGACTGCACGTTTTTCCGTATTGGAGATGAGTTTTGTTTGGGCTCGTTCCAAGGAAGACGAGAGTTCTAGAAGCTAGTGAGTTTTAGGAAGACGAGAGTTCTAGAAGCTAGTGAGTTTTAGGAAGACGAGAGTTCTAGAAGCTAGTGGGTTTTAGGAAGACGAGAGTTCTAGAAGCTAGTGGGATTTAGGAAGACGAGAGTTCTAGAAGCTAGTGAGTTTTAGGAAGACGAGAGTTCTAGAAGCTAGAATTTTAGGATTCTATAGAAAGAAAAAGGATTAAAAAAATTATACGTGTAATAAATAATTATTATTTTGTTTTCTTGTTTTTATTTGTTGATTGTATATTATTATTTAGAAATACGTGTTTTTTCTTGTTTTTAATTGTTGACAGCCAGTAGACACCATGTTTATATTGTAGAAGGTGAAGCATTGTAGATGATTAAGTGAAATGGAAGTTGTAGAGATACTCTGAATGATCGGCTATGAAAAGCCAACTGACATTTACTCCTGAGGTGCTGACCTGTTGCACCCTCGACAACCACTGTGATTATTATAATTTGACCCTGCTGGTCATCTATGAACATTTGAACATCTTGGCCATGTTGTGTTCTAATCTCCACCCGGCACAGCCAGAAGAGGACTGGCCACCCCTCATAGCCTGGTTCCTCTCTACCCGGCACAGCCAGAAGAGGACTGGCCACCCCTCATAGCCTGGTTCCTCTCTACCCAGTACAGCCAGAAGAGGACTGGCCACCCCTCATAGCCTGGTTCCTCTCTAGGTTTCTTCCTAGGTTCTGGCCTTTCTAGGGAGTTTTTCCTAGCCACCGTGCTTCTACACCTGCATTGCTTGCTGTTTGGGGTTTTAGGCTGGGTTTCTGTACAGCACTTTGAGATATCAGCTGATGTAAGAAGGGCTTTATAAATACATTTGATTTGATTGATTGATTGATTGATTGTACAACTGAATGCATTCAACTGAAATGTGTCTTGGGTACATATTGGTGTCGCCTGGTTAGTCAGTATGTGTTACACCTGTGCTGGCTTGTCCATCTCGTTAGTGGGAAGGTGTTTCACCTGAGCTGGTCCAGGTTCTATTTAAGAGTGTCTGGCCCAGTGCTCCAGTTGTCTTGATACATGTGGAGAGTCAACACCTTTAGTTGCTCCACCTTTTTGGTTTGCTTCCTGTCTTTAAGTTCGATGTGGATATGTCTTTTGTTTGCCTCTTCTTGGGCAGATTTAGTGGTTCTCATGGTGGGTGTCTTTTAGGTCCCAGTTGTTGTTACTAGTCAACTTTTAGTGGACACCCCCATAGTGTCTTTCAGAACCCCTCCTAAAAAACAAGCTTATATTTTGGGTTGGATGTTGCATCCAATTAATATTTTAATCAATGGATTTTCCTTAGAATGCTAATCTGTCTTTCAGTTGTTAATCTTATGTTTGTTGTGGTAAATATTTCTGTTTATTTTCATTGTTTTATTTTTTTTCCTGTGAAGCATCCATGTCTGAAATGTGCTGTATAAATAAAGCTTGATTTGATTTGAACATATTGCAAAACTAATGAACCCAATGACTGACCAATCAACAAACTATTGGTCCACCTTAGTATGAAAAACTATCAATCCCACGTTTCCAGCCTGCTGAAGGCGTGGTGGAGTGGTAAACACCACCCCCGGCTCTACCAGGGGCTTGAGGTGGTCTCCCACAGCTCTGCTTATGTCATGTTCTGTGGCCTTGCTGTTCCATTTCTTGACTGCACCTGCAACACAGAAACACATTTAGTCATATTATATAAAACACTCAAAGTAATGGATATGGAGCATCTATGGCCTCAGTTACACCTGGCACCTAAATGTGACTTCTGTCATCTGATCACTCCAAGTTGCATTAGGTTCAGATCTACCAGGATGGGCCTTTGACATAGTCTGGATGCAGTCAGGCCACTGAATATGCATAAGCAATGTATAGAGATGGGGTGAATGAGGGGAAAAGTACATTTGACACAAATGACCTTCATAATATCAAAGAACAAATGTGTGTCTGAGGGGAAATTAACTTCATACAGCCAAAAGGGGTGAGAAATTACACCAATATCAGTGAACAATTTGCACTAATGTAAATAAACATAGATGATGGAACATATTACCTTTTGCTGACGTGATGAACCGCTAAGGGGACATAAATATTTAACATCTAAACCATGTGTGACCTCTCACCTCTCTGGCTGTAGAAGTGTTCTTCCTAACCAGTCCCTCAACAGCTCTCTGACTGAGCTCCACCCTCACTGGGTCTTCAGAGGAGAGGAAGGCTGAGGAGGGATGGAAGGATGAATGGATCAGTCACTCAATAAAGTGTAGAGCTGCTGTCTGACAAAATCACTATTTTAGTAGTTCATTAAAGTAAATAAGGCTTTATGACTGCTGAATACCAACTATCAATCACTTAGATCATGTATTTCCAGGTAGAGATACATCCTTGGGACGTCCCTAGCCCGTTGAAGTTGACATTTAAAATGGTTAAGGTAGGGGATAAGGTTAGGGTTTAGGATAGGGATGTCCCAAGGATCCCAGAAAGCATTGACCATCGTGCATTATTCTGTCTCTTTTACATAGCAGGTGTAAAATAAACACAGACAAGACAAGTAGGCACGCAGTGCATTATGGTCATTGTAGTTTAAAAATAGCATCTAATTATGTAGGGTGACCATACGTCCTCTTTTTCCCGGACATGTCCTCTTTTTGGACCAAAAAAAATGCGTGCCTACTTGTCTTGCTAACGGGTTCCCTCTAGATAACACAACCACACAGTTCATGAAAAGCATGAGGTGTGACTAACGTTTACAAGCTTGAGCTAGATATCAACCTAGTGTGACCTTCCTGGTCCCGTCTCTCAAGTCAGTGAGTCAACACAGGAAGGAGCAATGAATGGATAGTTCATTTATTTCCAAAGCTGCAATGATGGGACACACACAGTATGGATGAATGATCAGTAGTGACGGGATATAAATAGCACTCCCACAGCAATTCTCCATAAATCTGCCCTATAATATACTAACAAAAAACTATCAAGATGTCTGTCAAAGTTATTGTGATCATATAGTGGATTTAACAATTCCTAATAATTCCTAATTTACTATAATAAAATAAATACATAGTTTCCATGTGTAATCTCATATTCACAACATCAGAATAAACTGTCATCCATTTTAGTATCAAAATATATCAAATTAACCTGAAATATTACTCGATGTCCCCCTCTGGTGGTGAAGAAGTATAATCCACCTAAACTAACAGAACCGGGCTGATAAACTGGCTGGAGTTCATGAGTTTATAAAACACATACTTTATACATGTCATAAATTACCTGCATTGATGAGACACACAGTGTGGATGAATGATCAGTAGTGACAGGATATAAATAGCACTCCTAAAGAAGATGCAGTGTGGATGAATGATCAGGATATAAATAGCACTCCTAAAGAAGATGCAGTGTGGATGAATGATCAGGATATAAATAGCACTCCTGAAGAAGATGCATTTTCCAGTTTGCTACCAACTTGATAGAGGGAACTTTAGCATAAAACCCACATGGAAAACTGAGATTCGGCAAATAACATATAAAGAGAGGCCAAACCAACAACAGAAGTTACTAAAACATAAATTGCTAATTTATGATGTAAAAGGTGGATTTTATGATGTAATGTCAACTTTATACATTTCTATCCCAGGACCACCCAATTTTCAAATTCTCCATAAATCTGCTGTGGATTACCCAGAATCCCATACCTTTATCACTGAATGTAATGTAAACACACGAGCAGCAGTCTAAGGTCCTGCATCTCAGTGGTAGAGGCATCACTACAGACCCGGGATCAAAACTACAGACACGGGTCTGTTATTGTAAATAAGAATTTGTCCTTAGCTGGTTTGCCTTGTTAAATAAAGGTTAAATAAATGTTTTAAATGTAACTTCATTACACCGTTACACTGGCATACAAACTCGGTAGCATAGAGTTGATAATACATATGACGTTGGGAAATAGTGCATTGTGGGTAGTTTAGAAGATTTCCAGAAATAAGTTCATACATTTGTAATAATGCAAAAACATAACTGTTTGTCCTTATAGGGAACCAGATCGTGACTACAACTAGCTTACTAAGTCTTTAACCACACTGTGTTGTTACACTGGTGAGTAAAAAAATCTTCCTACAATCAAACTTGTCTGAAAATAAAGTATACATTTTACTCAACTGCGTTACCCACTCCAGTCAGCAGATGGCGGTCTGGGAATTTAAGGTAATGCTGTTGGTGTGACGTATAATGTAGTGGACGGAACTCTTCTTTCAACAGCAGCAACAGTTATTCAGCCACCTCGGTAGCTTGCTAGACAAAATAGCCGAACCAATAAAGCTCTTTAGATGCTTTAGTGTATATTAGCCACTGTGTTTTAAACCCACTTCTGTCGTCTAGTTAGTTATCCGTTTTAATTTCATATTTACGGTGTTTTTGTTATTGATCAGCTAGCGGGCTGGTTAAGTTAGCATTAGCCTAGCTAACATCCCCGACCATGTGCTCACTAAGCTACTCTCCTCCTGCTAAAGAAGAGGTCTGCTGGACGGAGAAAGAGGGACTGTGGCTGAACGTTTTCGTGAAAGAGGAGAAGGAAGAGGAGGCTGTTTCAATACAAAAACAAGTAGAGGGTGAGGCTGTAACTGTGAAAGAAGAAGAGAAAGACGTTTCAGTGAAAGAAGAGGAAGTCGCGTTCAGAGTGAAAGAGGAGAAAGACGTTTCAGTGAAAGAAGAGGAAGACCCGTTCAGAGTGAAAGAGGAGGAGGATGCTACTGTAAAAGACGAGGAGGAAGAGAAAGAGGAGGATGCAGTTTATGGGGTGAAAGAGGAGGAGGGGGAGATGACTGTCACATTGGAAGAAGATGAAGAGGAGGAAACTGGACATCTGGGCCCGGTTTCCCAAACGCATCTTAAGGCGTCCAATGGTTCTAACGGTGAACTTAGCCATAAGATGGTTTTGAGAAACCGTTCCCTGATTAACACTAGTAAGTACTGTCTTAAATACAGAGGCACAAACTCTGCAGTTGTTGAACTGATGTTTGGTGTTAAAGGGGAAATATGCAATAGCTACATCCATATTTAGACTTTTTACATTATTTATTTATAGCCATTGATTCTTGAAGAATATAACACATGCCTCATGAGCTTAGTTCAACTGTTGTACCCCATCATAACCCTAAATAAGCTTTTTTTACTCCAATGTTTAGAAACAATGTAAATCAACACTGTATAGCCTCAACATGGTTAAAACTATAATGTTGATATCATGGATGGTCAGTCCTTGCATCCGCAGGTCTGTCTATGAATTTGAGATTAGTTACATTTCTCCAGCCCCATAATCATCTTATTACCAAACTAGTGGTGGAATGACAGCTTTGTTATTGTTTCAACTGCAGATTGGTTGATAGATGTGTGGCTATTTTATAGGGATAACCTAGGATTTAAATAGCAAACAATTATCAGCCCAGAGGCTGATATAAGGTGTTGGCTTGACAGTCGCTGGACCTGAGTCCAGCTTAGGGCTACCCCCTGAATTGACTACACTATAAATACAAGGACTGGCCATCCATAAGGTCAAAATGATAGTTTTAACCAGATTTCACAGCTATACAGTGCTTGTTTACAAACAGTGGCGTTATACAAGCTTATGTTTTGGTTTCTGGTGGGGTAATACAGTTTGAGGCATTTATAATTTATATTCTTCAAGAATCAATGGTTATATAGTAAATGGGTCTTTCTATAACTGCCAGTGAAGATTTCCTGTGGGGGTCAAATTGTTAACCAGGTAGGCTAGTTGAGAACAAGTTCTCATTTGCAACTGCAACTGCGACCTGGCCAAGATAAAGCGTAGCAATTCGACACATACAACAACACATGGAATAAACAAAACATACAGTCAATAATACAGTAGAACAAAAGAAAACAAAAGGTCTATATACAGTGAGTGGAAATGAGGTAAGTTAAGGCAATAAATAGACCATGGTGGTCAAATAATTACAATAAAGCAATTAAACACTGGAATGGTAGATGTGCAGAAGACGAATGTGCAAGTAGAGATACTGGGGTGCAAAGGAGCAAGATAAATAAATACAGTATGGGGATGAGGTAGGTAGATAGATGGGCTGTTTACAGATGGGCTATGTACAGGTGCAGTGATCTGTGAGCTGCTCTGACAGCTGGTGCTTAAAGCTAGTGAGGGAGATATGAGTCTCCAGCTTCAGAGATTTTTGCAGTTCGTTCCAGTCATTGGCAGCAGAGAACTGTAAGGAAAGACGACCAAAGGAGGTGTTGGCTTTGGGGGTGACCAGTGAGATATACCTGCTGGAGCGCATGCTACGAGTGGGTGGTGCTATGGTGACCAGTGAGTTGAGATAAGACGGGGCTTTACCTAGCAGAGACTTGTAGATAACCTGTAGCCAGTGGGTTTGGCGACGAGTATGAAACGAGGGCCAACCAACGAGAGCGTACAGGTCGCAATGGTGGGTGGTATATGGGACTTTGGTGACAAAACGGATGGCACTGTGATAGACTGCATCCAGTTTGTTGAGTAGAGATTTGGAGGCTATTTTATAGATGACATCACCGAAGTCGAGGATCGGTAGGATGGTCAGTTTTACGAGGGTATGAAGGATGCTTTGTTGAGATATAGGAAGCCGATTCTAGATTTAATTTTGGATTGAAGATGCTTAATGTGAGTCTGGAAGGAGAGTTTACAGTCTAACCAGACACCCAGGTATTTGTAGTTGTCCACGTATTCTAAGTCAGAGCCGTTCAAAGTAGTGATGCTGGACGGGCGAGCAGGTGCGGGCAGTGATCGATTGAATAGCATGCATTTAGTTTTACCTGCGTTTAAGAGCAGTTGGAGGCCACGGAAGGAGAGTTGTATGGCATTGAAGCTCGTTTGGAGGTTAGTTAACTTCTCTAGGGCCAGTGGGACGATTTCGTCCCACCTACGTAACAGCCAGTGGCGCGTTATTCAAATACCTTAGAAATGCTATTACTTCAATTTCTCAAACATATGACTATTTTACACCATTTTAAAGACAAGACTCTTGTTAATCTAACCACACTGTCCGATTTCAAAAAGGCTTTACAACGAAAGCAAAACATTAGATTATGTCAGCAGAGTACCCAGCCAGAAATAATCAGACACCCATTTTTCAAGCTAGCATATAATGTCACATAAACCCAAAAGACAGCTAAATGCAGCACTAACCTTTGATGATCTTCATCAGATGACAACCCTAGGACATTATGTTATACAATACATGCATGTTTTGTTCAATCAAGTTCATATTTATATCAAAAAACAGCTTTTTACATTAGCATGTGACGTTCAGAACTAGCATACCCCCCGCAAACTTCCGGTGAATTTACTAAAAATGTACTAAATTACTCACGATAAACGTTCACAAAAAGCATAACAATTATTTTAAGAATTATAGATACAGAACTCCTCTATGCACTCGATATGTCCGATTTTAAAATAGCTTTTCGGTGAAAGCACATTTTGCAATATTCTAAGTAGATAGCCCGGCATCACAGGGCTAGCTATTTAGACACCCAGCAAGTTTAGCACTCACCAAACTCAGATTTACTATAAGAAAAATGTTATTACCTTTGCTGTTCTTCGTCAGAATGCACTCCCAGGACTTCTACTTCAATAACAAATGTTGGTTTGGTCCCAAATAATCCATAGTTATATCCAAATAGCGGCGTTTTGTTCGTGCGTTCAAGACACTATCTGAAAGGGTAAATAAGGGTTACGCGCCCGACGCGTTTTGTGACAAAAAAATTCTAAATATTCCATTACCGTACTTCGAAGCATGTCAACCGCTGTTTAAAATCAATTTTTATGCAATTTTTCTCGTAAAAAAGCGATAATATTCCGACAGGGAAAGCGTGTTTACGTTCAAAGAGAGAGAAAGTAAAAGCATGGGATCCCCTCGTGCACGAGCCTCAGTCTGATGGCCCTCTGATCGACTTCCATCCAAACGCGCTAAAGTTTTTCAGCCAGCGGCTGGAATTACATCATTCAGCTTTTTCCCGGGTTCTGAGAGCCTATGGGAGCCGTAGGAAGTGTCACGTTACAGCAAATATCCTAAATTTTCTTTAAACAGAGCCAAGAAGCCCAAGGAATGGTCAGAGAGGGTACTTCCTGTTTGGAATCTTCTCAGGTTTTTGCCTGCCATATGAGTTCTGTTATACTCACAGACACCATTCAAACAGTTTTAGAAACTGTAGGGTGTTTTCTATCCAAAGCCAATAATTATATGCATATTCTAGTTTCTGGGCAGTAGTAATAACCAGATTAAATCGGGTACGTTTTTTATCCGGCCGTGTAAATACTGCCCCCTAGCCCTAACAGGTTAACACAGTGTCCAAAGAGGGGCCAGAAGTATACAGAATGGTGTCATCTGCGTAGAGGTGGATCAGAGACTCACCAGCAGCAAGAGCGACATCATTGATGTATACAGAGAAGAGAGTCGGCCTGAGAATTGAACCCTGTGGCACCCCCATAGACTGCCAGAGGCCCGGACAACAGGCCCTCCGATTTGACACACTGAACTCTATCAGAGAAGTAGTAGGTAAACCAGGCGAGGCAATCATTTGAGAAACCAAGGCTGTCGAGTTTGCCAATAAGAATGTGGTGATTGACAGAGTCGAAAGCCTTGGCCAGGTCGATGAATACGGCTGCACAGTAATGTCTCTTATCGATGGCGGTTATGATGTCGTTGATGTAGTTAGTATGCCAAAAGTTCCCGGATGTCGTACTAAATTCGCCAAAATATGACGTATACACGCAGTACTTTAGGGCCCATAATGCAATTCTTCAGGAAATGGACGTAGCTTCACATCATTTTCAGATTTGAAGAAAATGGCGGAAAATATGCAGCCGAAGTCCAACGAGAGCCGATACAAATTCATTGCTTTAACTAATTATGACAAATGTTAAGAACATGTTAAGCAATGTAATAAAGACATTTCTTTTCAAGTAAGTTACCTTACACGATATTTTGGCTGACAATTTGCTTGCATGTTATTACAGCAGTATGTACCGGCATGTTAAAACCTCTCTGGGGTAGGTGGGACGCTACCGTCACACCTCGCCAACAGCCATTGAAATAGCAGGGCGCCAAATTCAAAACAACAAAAATCTCATAATTCAAATTTCTCACACATACAAGTATTATACACCATTGTAAAGGTACACTTCTCATTAATCCAACCACAGTGTCCGATTTCAAAAACACTTTACGGCGAAAGATTATGTTAGGACACCACCTAGACAAGAAAAACCACACAGCCATTTTCCAAGCAAGGAGAGGCGTCACAAAAACCAGAAATATAGCTAAAATTAATCACTAACCTTTGATGATCTTCATCAGATGGCACTCATAGGACTTCATGTTACACAATATATGTATGTTTTGCTCGATAAAGTTCATATTTATATCCAAAAACCCCATTTTACATTGGTATGTAATGTTCAGAAATGTTTTGCCTCCAAAACCCCCGATGAATGAGCACATCAATTTACAGAAATACTCATCATAAACGTTGATAAAATATACAACTGTTATGCATAGAATTAAAGATATACTTCTCCTTAATGCAACCGCTGTGTCAGATTTCAAAAAAGCTTTACGGCGAAAGCACACTTTGCAATAATCTGAGTACAGCGCTCAGACACCAAAACAAGCCATACAGATACCCGCCATGTTGTGGAGTCAACAGAAGTCAGAAATACCATTATAAATATTCACTTACCTTTGATGATTTTCATCGGAATGCACTCCCAGGAATCCCAGTTCCACAATACATGTACGTTTTGTTCGATAAAGTTCATGTTTATGTCCAAATACCTCCATTTTGTTCGCGCGTTAGGTTCACTATTCCAAATGCAGAAGGCGCGCGCACTAAAGTCCAGACGAAAAGTCAAAAAAGTTATATTACAGTTTGTAGAAACACGTCAAACGATGTGTAGAATCAATCTTTAGGATGTTTTTATCATAAATCTTCAAAAATATTCCAACCGGATAATTCCTTTGTCTTCATAAAGGAAAGAGAACTGAGCTTGTGCTCATGGCTGCGTGCGTAACTAAAATAATGGCTGACGGCCAGACACCTGACTCAATCAGCTCTTATTCTCTCCCCATTCACAGTAGAAGCCTGAAACAACATTCTAAAGACTGTTGACATCTAGTGGAAGCCTTAGGAAGTGCAATATGACCCCATAGACACTGTATATTGGATGTATATTGTGTGTTAGATAGGCAATCACTTGAAAAACTACAAACCTCAGATTTCCACACTTCCTGGTTGGATTTTTCTAAGGTTTTGCCTGACATATGAGTTCTGTTATACTCACAGACATTATTCAAACCGTTTTAGACACTTCAGTGTTTTCTATCCAAATCTACTAATTATATGCATATTCTAGCTTTTGGGCCTGAGTAGCAGGCAGTTTACTCTGGGCATGCTTTTCATCCGGACATGAAAATACTGCCCCCTACCCCGATGAAGTTAAGCATTTCCAATCCAAAATGAAATCTAGAATCAGCTTCATATTTCGCAACAAAGCCTCCTTCACTCACGCTGCCAAACATACCCTCGTTAAACTGACTTTCTTGCCGATCCTTGACTTCGGCGATGTCATTTTCAAAATAGCCTCCAACACTCTACTCAGCAAACTGGATGCAGTCTATCACAGTGCCATCCGTTTTGTCACCAAATCCCCATATACCACCCACCACTGCGACCTGTATGCTCTCGTTGGCTGGCCTTCTCTACATATTCGTCGCCAAACCCACTGGCTCCAGGTCATCTATAGGTCTTTGCTAGGCCACCTTCACTCAGCTCACAGGTCACCATAGCAACACCCACCCATAGCACGCACTCAAAGAGGTATATCTCACTGGTCATCACCAAAGCCAACACCTACTTTGGACACATTTCTTTCCAGTTCTCTGCTGCCAATGACTTGAACGAATTGCAAAAATCGCTGAAGTTGGAGACATATATCTTCCTCACTAACTTTAAGCATCAGCTATCTGAGCAGCTTACCGATCGCTGCAGCTGTACACAGTCCATCTGTAAATAGTCCATCCAACTGCCTACCTCATCCCCATGTTTTTATTTACTTTTTTGCTCTTTTGCACACCAGTATTTCTACTTGCACATCATCATCTGCACATCTATCACTCCAGTGTTCATTTGTTAAATTGTAATTACTTCGCTACTATGGCCTATTTATTGCCTTACCTCCGTACTCCATTTGCACACACTGTATATAGATATTTGCACACACTGTATATAGATTTTTCTATTGTGTTATTGACTGTACGTTTGTTTATTCCATGTGTAACTCTGTATTGTTTGTGTCGCACTGCTTTGCTTTATCTTGGCCAGGTCGCAGTTGTAAATGAGAACTTGTTCTCAACTGGCCTACCTGCTTAAATAAAGGTGAAAAACAAAATGTAATTAAAAATACATTTAAAAAATCATAACTTTATTGACAACACCCAAATGGATACGGTCATTAACTCGATTCTTAATAATGTAGCAAACATTATATTAAGCAGGACATTCAAGCGAGCTTTACAATTATAATCCAAAGTAGCGTGAAATGCACTCATAAGCAACCTGGAAATGGAAGTTACTTCCCTGAGTTTTTCCCCGTTCACATTCAGAATACATTGTGAAAAACGAAAATCTTTGCTCACCATTTTTGCTCCAGGCAGATATACTACATCCATAACTATCGGTTTCCTCATTAGCAGATATACTACATCCATAACTAGTGGTTTCCTCATTAGCAGATACACTACATCCATAACTATCGGTTTCCTCATTAGCAGGGAGGAGTTTCTACAACCAAATTGCATGTGCATCGCCCTCGTGCCGCAATTTTAGCAAACACAGAAAGGGGCCTATATTGGAGACCAAAAGTCGTCTGGCACACTGCTTAGAGTTTCAACAACATGAATAACTTATTTCTAGCCTACAATCTTAGATGTTACTACTAATGTGAAAACAAGACAAAATATGACTGTTCTTGCTCATTTTAAGACAATTGTTAAATCATTTTAACATTCATTACAGATATCAATTGTTGTATAACATCATGGCTACGCTGTTGGCATCACCTTTTACAGTGGATTACCGCTGTTGTGGGCCTTTAAATCATCTGTCTGACTTTGTTGTTCACACAGGAGAGATACTTCACTATCTTGGATCCTCTGGGGAGCCTCAACAACCTCGTGATGCTGACGAGGCAGAGAAGAGTCTCTCCAGATCAGAACACCTCAATAAACACCTGCAGACATCCACAGGGAAGAGAACTCACTGCTGCTCTGACTGTGGGAAGAGATTCACCTCATCAGGCATTAAAATTCATCAGAGAATCCACACAGGAGAGACATCTTATAGCTGTGGTCAATGTGGGAAGAGTTTTGTTCAATCTGGCCAGCTGACATTACACCAGAGAACACACACAGGAGAGAAATCTTATATCTGTGATCAATGTGGGAAGAGTTTTAGTAAGTCTGGCTCTCTGACTTTACACCAGAGAACACACACAGGAGAGAAACCATATAGCTGTGGTCAATGTGGGAAAAGTTTTGCTGCACCTAGCACTCTCACTCGACACCAGAGAACGCACACAGGAGAGAAACCTTATAGCTGTGATCAGTGTGGGAAGCGTTTTGGTCGATCTGGAGATCTGACAGTGCACCAGAGAACACACACAGGAGAGAAACCTTATAGCTGTGATCAATGTGGGAAGAGTTTTAGTAAGTCTGGCTCTCTGACTTTACACCAGAGAACCCACACAGGAGAGAAATCTTATAGCTGTGGTCAATGTGGGAAGAGGTTTACTCAGTCAACCAGCCTGATATCACACCAGAGAACACACACAGGAGAGAAACCTTATAGCTGTGATCAATGTGGGAAGGGTTTTAGTATGTCTGGCTCTCTGACTTTACACCAGAGAACACACACAGGAGAGAAACCTTATAGCTGTGGTCAATGTGGGAAGAGTTTTGCTGCATCTAGCACGCTGACTCTACACCAGAGAATACACACAGGAGAGAAACCTTATAGCTGTGATCAGTGTGGGAAGAGTTATGGTCGATCTGGAGAGCTGACAGTGCACCAGAGAATACACACAGGAGAGAAACCTTATAGCTGTGATCAATGTGGGAAGAGTTTTAGTAAGTCTGGCTCTCTGACTTTACACCAGAGAACACACACAGGAGAGAAATCTTTTAGCTGTGATCAGTGTGGAAAGAGTTATGGTCGATCTGGAGAGCTGACAGTGCACCAGAGAATACACACAGGAGAGAAACCTTATAGCTGTGATCAATGTGGGAAGAGTTTTAGTAAGTCTGGCTCTCTGACTTTACACCAGAGAACACACACAGGAGAGAAACCTTTTAGCTGTGATCAGTGTGGGAAGAGTTTTGGTCGATCTGGAGAGCTGACAGTGCACCAGAGAATACACACAGGAGAGAAACCTTATAGCTGTGATCAATGTGGGAAGAGTTTTGGTCGATCTGGAGAGCTGACAGTGCACCAGAGAATACACACAGGAGAGAAACCTTTTAGCTGTAATCATTGTGGGAAGAGTTTTGGTCGATCTGGAGAGCTGACAGTACACAAGAGAACACACACAGCCTTATAGCTGTGACCAGAGATAATCTGATAAAAGACCTCTGATCAAATATCAGAAAATACATGAAGGAGTTGTTAAATGATATCAATATATTTTAATGATGTCACAATGTAGAATGTTTTAACATTGTAGTAGGAGTATTTTAATGATGTCACAATGTAGAACCCTAAACGTTTGTCCCCTGTTCTATTGATTTCAACATGATATGGATATTAGCCTCAGGGGGAAAATCCAGGCTCTGAAATGGAAGAGTTACTATTTATGTGATTTAACAAAAAGTGACTAACAAAAAAAGAGCTGTGTTACATTTACAGCATTGGTGACCCACTTGAATCAAAATGTAGCCAGCTGTTTTCTACCAGTTGTCCTCTAACCAGGGATGTACACATTATTCCCAGATTCCGTGTGGTTTTTGAGCTGTTAGTTTTAACAGGACGTGCAACCTCATCTCCCTCCTCTCGCACAATTGATTTCAACATGATATCGATGAGTGATGACAAATAAGTGTTATGTTCCTTTGTTTAGTGACCCCTACATTTAAATGCATCACTCCAAAATGTAGCTGACTGTCTTCTGCAGGTTGTCCTCTAACCAGTGAGGTAAAATATATCTCCATTTCCATGTGTTTTGTTGTGTTAGTTTCAGGAGCAGGTTCAACCTGATTTCCCCCCAAATGGATATAAGATTTGTGTTTTGTGTTTAGGCAGTGCGTTGCCATGGATCAGAATTTATTTTGACTGCACGTTTTTCCGTATTGGAGATGAGTTTTGTTTGGGCTCGTTCCAAGGGGACGAGAGTTCTAGAAGCTAGTGGGTTTTAGGAAGATGAGAGTTCTAGAATCTAGTGAGTTTTAGGAAGAGGAGAGTTCTAGAATCTAGTGAGTTTTAGGAAGATGAGTGTTCTAGAAGCTAGTGAGTTTTAGGAAGACGAGAGTTCTAGAAGCTAGTGGGATTTAGAAAGACGAGAGTTCTAGAAGCTAGTGAGTTTTAGGAAGACGAGAGTTCTAGAAGCTAGTGAGTTGTAGGAAGACGAGAGTTCTAGAAGCTAGTGGGATTTAGGATTCTATAGAAAGAAAAAGGAGAAACAAATAATCCTATTGTATATTATTATTTAGAAATACGTGTTTTTTTCTTGTTTTTAATTGTTGACAGCCAGTAGACACCATGTTTATATTGTAGAAGGTGAATCATTGTGGTTGATTATAATGTGAAATGGAAGTTGTTTTCTGTTGGTGGTGAGCAAACTTTTCCAAAAGAAATATAGGATATATTTGTTGTCTTAAGGTGTTACAGGCTTTGGTTTTTCCATTTATGTTTTGAGGTTGGACTTTAGCACGTCTAGCTCGTTAGCACGTCTAGCTCGTTAGCTCGTCTAGCTCGTTAGCATGTCTAGCCCGTTAGCCCGTCTAGCTCGTTAGCACGTCTAGCACGTCTAGCCCGTCTAGCTCGTTAGCTCGTTGGGCGCACTGATTGGTGTCACCTCGTTAGTCAGTATGTGTTACACCTGTGCTGGCTTGTCCATCTCGTTAGTGGGAAGGTGTTTCACCTGAGCTGGTCCAGGTTCTATTTAAGAGTGTCTGGCCCAGTGCTCCAGTTGTCTTGATACATGTGGAGAGTCAACACCTTTAGTTGCTCCACCTTTTTGGTTTGCTTCCTGTCTTTAAGTTTGGTGTGGGTTTTTATTTTGTTTTACTCTTCTTGGGCAGATTTAGTGGGTCTCATGGTGGGTGTCTTTTAGGTCCCAGTTGTTGTTACCAGTCAACTTTCAGTGGACACTGAGAGAGCAAAACTGCAACATTGTTATAATACTTTTATTGCATCAAATGGTTGTTTTATGCAACTGAATAGAGGGTTCTTAGAACTATTGTGTCTGTGTGTTCTACTGAGGATGGGCCTCTGGGAGAAAACACTGACAGGAGATTTACAATGTCTTTTGGGTGATAAAACCTAAAGAGACTGCATTCCAGAACATGAGTTAATGTTTCTGTTCTATATGGTACCAGGGAGAGATGACCTCAGGGCCAGACCCTGGTCTCTACATAAAGAGTACTGTTTTTACAGCAGATACTGTCTGCTGAGAATTATAAGTATCTTTCATACAAATCTTAACCTTGTGACCCGTTCTATACATCTGTTGTTGGTCATGTAGGTTGAAAGGGGTGTATCTTGGCTGTAAAAGACCTTTGTACTTTTGTATCGTGGCTCTCAACGAATCATCTGGGGGTGATTCATCTCTCAACGAATCATCTGGGGGTGATTCATCTCTCAACGAATCATCTGGGGGTGATTTGTCGACCAGCCATCATTTTCGTAGAACACTCAATTGATTCACTTTATATGTGTGTTGTATTGACCTGCTCCCGTATTAATAAGTGAATAAAGATTTAGTTTTAGAATAACGCTGACTTGTGTGATAAGTTTGTTTCCTCAATTGATATTAAAGAAATTAACCTCCACATTTGGCGATGGGGATGTGAATCTTGACCTGACTCCTGACGACCTGGGTCAATGACCTGACTCCTGACGACCTGGGTAAATGACCTGGCTCCTGATGACCTGGGTAAATGACCTGATGACCTGGGTAAATGACCTGGCTCCTGATGACCTGGGTAAATGACCTGGCTCCTGATGACCTGGGTAAATGACCTGACTCCTGACGATCCTGGGTAAATGACCTGACTCCTGACGACCTGGGTAAATGACCTGACTCCTGATGACCTGGGTAAATGACCTGACTCCTGATGACCTGGGTAAATGACCTGACTCCTGATGACCTGGGTAAATGACCTGACTCCTGACGACCTGGGTAAATGACCTGTCTCCTGATGACCTGGGTAAATGACCTGGCTCCTGATGACCTGGGTAAATGACCTGACTCCTGACGACCTGGGTAAATGACCTGACTCCTGATGACCTGGGTAAATGACCTGTCTCCTGACGACCTGGGTAAATGACCTGACTCCTGATGACCTGGGTAAATGACCTGACTCCTGATGACCTGGGTAAATGACCTGGCTCCTGACGACCTGGGTAAATGACCTGGCTCCTGACGACCTGGATAAATTACCTGACTCCTGACGACCTGGGTAAATGGTGCACGAGGGATCCCTCTAACTTGGGATCTCAGGGAGACTTCGGGAACGGAGCAGATGAACCCACCTTTGATCTGAGTGGATACCACAACTCAAACCTAATTTTTAAAAAAGAATGAGGTGAGCGAAACACGCAAAGTGGAGATTTTAGAAAATCCTCGTAGGCTCTGTGTGTATTCCTGTGTGGAGGTGTGAACTGGATGAAAACTAGAATCTGTGTTTACTAGTTAAGACCATTTATGATATAGTATAAGATAGTAAGGTGCACCTGTAATTGTTTTAAACCTGGACCCCATTTTAGAAGTATTGAGAGATGTAAATGTATGACTTACATTATCCTAGGAACTAACCATGAGATAGAAATGTGAAAATATTCCTGCAGGTTAAAATATTGTTGAAAAACAACTAATTGATTAGGTATGTTTGGGAATAGCATTGTGTGACTGTGATATGAGAGTTGTGTGACTGTGATAGAGTTGTGTGACTGGTATGAGAGTTGTGTGACTGTGATATGAGAGTTGTGACTGTGATATGAGAGTTGTGTGACTGTGATATGAGAGTTGTGTGACTGTGATATGAGAGTTGTGTGACTGTGATATGGGAGTTGTGTGACTGATATGAGAGTTGTGTGACTGTGATATGAGTCTTAATCTGACGTTTGGATAGTAACATAGAAATATGCTTAATCAGATGATTGAAATGTGGATAATAAGCGGGATGATATTTTAGAAAGCAGTGGAAGGTCTATAGTTCCTGGGAGGCTTGATTTTGCCGTGGTCTCTGGGAGGTTAGAGAACCGTTGAGGATCCCATGGTCATTGTTCGGGAAACAAAAGTTAATTTTTTGTTCTGCTGGGAGTATGTTTGGAGAGTCCTTGAAAAAGCAAATGGAATGGTTGTTGTGAGTACCTGAGAATTTCTTACGTTTTATATGGATTCTGTGAATATATGAAAATATGATGAATTGTATGCGTGTATAATGATTACTAGAGATTTGATGAAGTAATACTGGGAATATAATTAGATTCAATTTAAACAATCCATATGTAGACGAACGTAGGTTTTGAGTTGGTATCTTTAATGGATCATTTGATAAAGATGAGTTTTAAGCATTATTAAACTGTCTACAAAGTCTGGGCAGTTGTCTCAGAAACTGATGGGAGTGTGTCCACTTTAGGTTAAGTTACCCTAACGATGTAACTATAAAACGCTAATTGGATTTTCTCCATCCAGGTACTACATTTGAAATAAAACTGCCCTTAAGGCCTGTGGGGGGGGGGGGGGGGGGGGGGTTCTTCCCAGTATGAGAGGAGTTGCTAGATTTATTGAATAAACCTTTTTCCATAAAGTTAGAGTGAACCAAGGTGGCTGACTAGCTGTTGATGCTGAACAAGCGTCCTGTCCACTAGATTATACGTCACAGTGGCAGAATCACCTGAAAGACGCACATCGCCATCTGCTGACTGGAGTTGGTATCGCAGTTGAGAAAATACTTTCAGACAAAAAGCTCAAAAGCGACTGCCACTAAAAACCAACGACTCCCTTTGAAAACGGATGATGTGGCATCATAAACATTTATTATAGTGTAAAAATGTACTACAAGTGTAGACAAATAGAATAACTTTGGTCATACCTACTCAGCACGTGACGTCCAAGGATGTTGAATTATGGTCGATATCAGGTCTGTCTGTTGTGGCCGCTATTTCGCCCTAAAATAATCATCCCAATTTGGGCTGTGTATAACTATGTAAATGTCTCTCGGACAAGGTGACTTTTATCAATATACACTCTAAAAAGTAAAGGTTCCTGGAGTATCCTGTAGGGGTTCTTCAAATTGAAACTGTGGGGGAACCCCTAAAAGTTATTTGAAGAACCTTTTGTGGGAACCTCTAAGTTCTTTGAAGAACCCCTTATCATGGTTCCTCAAAGAACCTTTTGGGGTTCATTTTTTAAACTCCCTGTCCACCCTCCCTCCATTATAAAAACATATTTTAATATTAATAATAGCAATATTGACAGTATTGATTTAAATAATTCATTGTTTATTTAGTGGCACCACAAATGTAAATTCATATTAACAAAACACATTACAAAATTGCAACATTTCTGCAGGCATGTCAGACCATAATACATTTACTTTGTATAGTGCTTTTCATGACATTTTTTTTACATTTTACATTTGAGTTATTTAGCAGACGCTCTTATCCAGAGCGACTTACAGTAGTGAATGCATACATTTCATTTCATGCATTTTTGTTGTTGTTGTACTGGCCCCCCGTGGGAATCAAACCCACAACCCTGGCGTTGCAAACACCATCCTCTACCAACTGAGCCACAGGGGAATACATGACATGACATTTAAAAAATACAACTAATGATGTACAATAAAAACAACATTAAAGATGAATCATAGGTAAACTAACAATATTGTAGACTTGATGCTAAATACAGATTTCTTCAGCTTTAGTGTGTATTTTCACGTCCTGACCAGTAAAAGGGGTTATTTGTTATTGTAGTTTGGTCAGGGCGTGGCAGGGGGTGTTTGTTTTGTGTGTTTTGGGGGTTTTGGGTGATGTTCTATGTTATTCTATTTCTATGTTTAATCTAGGTTGTCTATGTTGGAACTATTTGGGGTTGGTCTCTAATTGGAGGCAGATGAATCTTGTTGCCTCTGATTAGAGACCATATTTAAGTAGGGGGTTTTCTCATTGTGTTTTGTGGGTGATTATTTTCTGTTTAGTGTTTAGTGTACCTGACAGTACTGTTTGGCTGTCGTTTTTCTTGTTTTGTTTAAATGTTCGAATAAATATTTAAATATGAGCACTCAACCCGCTGCGCCTTGGTCTACTCCCTTCGACGGCCGTTACAGAACCACCCACCACAAGAAGACCAAGCAGCGTGGACTGGAGCACCGGGGAGAAGGATCGACATGGAAGGAGGAACGATGATTCTGGGAGGACAAATTAAGGGAGCTACAGGAGCCTGAGAGGCAGCCCCCCCAAAAAATGGGGGGGGGGGGCACACAGGGAGTTGGGGTAAGTCAGGTTGGAGACCTGAGCCAACTCCTCGTGCTTATTATGGGGAGCGACGGATCAAGCAGGCACCCTGTTATGCTGAGTTACGCACTGTGTCGCCAGTGCGCAGCTATAGCCCGGTGCGGTCGATACGGGCTCCTCAGCATTGCCGTGCTAGAGTTGGCACTCAGCCAGGGAGAAGTGCGCCGGCACAGCACATCTGGCCACCAGTGCGTCTCCTAGGTCCAGCCTACCCTGCGCCTGCTCTACGCACGGCAGCCATCATTCCCCAGCACAGCCCAGTTCGCCCTGTGCCAGCGCTCTGCCCGTGCCGGGCTATAGTGACCATCCAGCCAGGACGGTGTGTGCCAGCCCTGAGCTCCAGATCTCCGGTACGCCTCCATAGCCCAGTACGTCCTGTTCCTGCTCCTCGCACTAGCCCTGAGGTGCGTGTCACTAGTCTGGCGCCTCCAAAGCCAGTCCCACGCATCAGGCCTCCAGTGCGCCTGCCCAGTCCAGTATGTCCTGTTCCTGCTCCTCGCACTAGCCCGGCGCCTCCAATGCCAGTCCCACGCATCAGGCCTCCAGTGCGCCTGCCCAGTCCAGTATGTCCTGTTCCTGCTCCTCGCACTAGCCCGGCGCCTCCAAAGCCAGCCCCACGCATCAGGCCTCCAGTGCGCCTGCTCAGTCCAGTACGTCCTGTTTCTGCTCCTCGCACTAGCCCTGTGGTGCGTGTTACTAGTCTGGCGCCTCCAAAGCCAGCCCCACGCATCAGGCCTCCAGTGCGCATTCCCCGTCCAGAGCTTCCGGCGACAGTTCCCCGTCCAGAGCTTCCGATGACAGTTCCCCGTCCAGAGCTTCCCGCGACAGTTCCCCGTCCAGAGCTTCCCGCGACAGTTCCCCGTCCAGAGCTTCCGGCGACAGTTCCCCGTCCAGAGCTTCCGGCGATAGTTCCCTGTTCGGAGCTTCCGGCAACAGTTCCCCGCCCGGAGCTTCCGGCGACAGTTTACAGTCCGGAGCCTGCAGAGACGGCCTACAGTCCGGAGCCGGCAGAGACGGCCTACAGTCCGGAGCCGGCAGAGACGGCCTACAGTCCGGAGCCGGCAGAGACGGCCTACAGTCCGGAGCCGGCAGAGATGCTCCCCAGCCAGGTGTCTGCAGCGACGCTCCCCAGCCTAGAGTCTACGGAATGGGAGCTACGCCCAGAGCCACCTCCGTGGGGGGAGGATTGGGAAGGGGGGGGTGTAGCACAGGAACCGTCCTTGACGGTGGCCACCCTCCCTTTAAGTTTGGGGTTGTTTTTGTGGGTTTTTTTTGTTTGAGGTGCATTTCGGGGTCTGCACCTTTGGGGGGGGAGGATGCTGTCACGTCCTGACCAGTAAAAGGGGTTATTTGTTATTGTAGTTTGGTCAGGGCGTGGCAGGGAGTGTTTGTTTTGTGTTTTGGGTGATGTTCTATGTTTGTATTGACTGCTATGTAGGTTAAATGTACACTTTAAATGCAGCTGTCCTACAACATATCTGTACCTTCTTCTTGATCCCAATTGCATTGTGTCCATGTTCTGTCCTATAACAATTTCAAAGGAAGAGAAAATGTGTCAAAGAATAGTCTTACAAGCATTAATATATATATATATATATATATTAAATAAATATTGAAAGATAAATGGCATCGACAAATAATATAATGTAAAATGGAATAACATATTGGAGAAAGCACTAGCCAATACAGTACTGCCATACAGTAACAGTACTGCCATACAGCCCTAATATCACATTTCAAGATATCTTTGTACACAAATTGTTCAATATTTTATCAGGCTGACTTGAAAGATTATACACAACATTTTGCTGCGTGGCAATACTGTGTTTGGATTCTGAAGGGCATTTATACAAAAGAGGTAGTCTAGACACTGTATTAATACCATTATGCATTTGAATCCCATCTACAGCTACCATCAAGATATTAATTTCCCTCCACAAGGGGGCGGACATGTAACGTTTCCAAAATGGGATAGTATTGTACATGTAACGTTTCCAAAATAGGATAGTATTGTACATGTAATGTTACCAAAATGGGATAGTATTGTACATGTAATGTTTCCAAAATGGGATAGTATTGTACATGTAATGTTACCAAAATGGGATAGTATTGTACATGTAATGTTACCAAAATGGGATAGTATTGTACATGTAATGTTTCCAAAATGGGATAGTATTGTACATGTAATGTTACCAAAATGGGATAGTATTGTACATGTAATGTTACCAAAATGGGATAGTATTGTACATGTAATGTTTCCAAAATGGGATAGTATTGTACATGTAATGTTTCCAAAATGGGATAGTATTGTACATGTAATGTTACCAAAATGGGATAGTATTGTACATGTAACGTTTCCAAAATGGGATAGTATTGTACATGTAACGTTTCCAAAATGGGATAGTATTATACATGTAACGTTTCCAAAATGGCATAGTATTGTCCATGTAACGTTTCCTAAATGGGATAGTATTGTACATGTAACGTTATGCCCCCTTGTGAGTTAATAGTATTGCATGCTGTAGCAGGCTATATAAAGAGGAAGACCTCCATTGACGATTCAGTACGTTGTAACATCTGGTCTGGACAGGTCACCGTCCTTAGTTAGTTAGTTAGTTAGTTAGTTAGTTAGTTAGTTAGTTAACGAAGCTAACGTTAGCTAGTTCATTATCACAAAAGTGAGAACTGCTCTAGATTGGAAACTTACGTTAATGAGTGTAAAGCCATGTTGGCTTTATAGAAACGATATACAATATATGGGAAAGAATATAGTTGAGGAAATAATCCAAACCTAGTTGTGCCTAGTTAGGACATAACGTTAGCTAGCTAGCTAACGGTACTGTACTGTACTGTAGCTCATACAACGCCGACGGTCAAACCCGGCTTTCTAATATTTACGTTCATTAACTATAGTAACGTTATGGAAGATATTCACAGAAAACCATCATTGTCTTCGTTATTCATTATTAGTATGTAATATTATTAGAATAAATTATTTCGAGACATATTCAGAGCCAAACATCAACCCAACTTAACCTTTTTAACTGTTGTCGCATCCAAACTTGTCACCATCGTTTTCAGTTGTAATTGCGAAGTTCCCGGAAGAAGTCCAGCAACAACGGAGGTTCCTCGATGAACCCACCTTCTAACAAGTTCTTTGAAGAACCTTTTGGGGATGTTTTTCATTGACCAAGAACCCTACGGTTCTTAGGGGATCTGAGAACAACTCCAGTTGAACCCTTCATTTTTAGAGTGTAGTCGGCTCTATTTACTCTCAGATTCAAACATGATGATTAGTATCAACGATCAAGTCAGCTGCTGCTGCTCCAATACAGTATGAGGTGAGACGTTGAACTGATGTTGAACTGGGCAGTCAGCTGCTGCTGCTCCAATACAGTATGAGGTGAGACGGTAAACTGATGTTGAACCGGGCAGTCAGCTGCTGCTGCTCCAATACAGTATGAGGTGAGACGGTGAACTGATGTTGAACTGGGCAGTCAGCTGCTGCTGCTCCAATACAGTATGAGGTGAGACGGTGAATATGTACATGTAGGTAGAGTTATTAAAGTGACTATGCATAGATGATAACAGAGAGTGGGGGGGGGGGGCCTTCCTCTGACACCGCCTGGTAAAGAGGTCTTGGATGGCAGGGAGCTTGGCCCCAGTGATGTACTGGGCTGTACGCACTACCCTCTGTAGTGCCTTGCGGTCGGAGGCAGAGCAGTTGCCATACCAGGCAGGGATGCAACCAGTCAGGATGCTCTCGATGGTGCAGCTGTAGAAGCTTTTGAGGATCTGAGGACCCATGCTAAATCTTTTCAGTCTCCTGAGGAGGAATAGGTTTTGTCGTGCCCTCTTCACGATTATCTTGGTGTGCTTGGACCATGATAGTTTGTTAGTGATGTGGACACCAAGGAACTTGAAGCTCTCAACCTGCTCCACTACAGCCCCGTCGATGAGAATGGGGGCGTGCTGTCTTCCTTTTCCTGTAGTCCACAATCATCTCCTTTGTCTTGATCACGTTGAGGGAGAGGTTGTTTTCCTTGCACCACACGGCCAGGTCTCTGACCTCCTCCCTATAGGCTGTCTCATCGTTGTTGGTGATCAGGCCTACCACTATTGTGGCATGGGCAAACTTAATGATGGTGTTGGAGTCGTGCCTGGCCGTGCAGTCATGAGTGAACAGGGAGTACAGGAGGAGACTGAGCAGCACCCCAGAGGGGCCCCTGTGTTGAGGATCAGCGTGGCGGGTGTGTTATTACCTACCCTTAAAAAACCTCTCTGGGCTACGCAACAGCCAGTGTAATCCCGTGGCGCGATATTCAAATACCTTAGAAATGCTATTACTTCAATTTCTCAAACATATGACTATTTTACACCATTTTAAAGACAAGACTCTCGTTAATCTAACCACACTGTCCGATTTCAAAAAGGCTTTACAACGAAAGCAAAACATTAGATTATGTCAGCGGAGTACCCAGCCAGAAATAATCAGACACCCATTTTTCAAGCTAGCATATAATGTCACATAAACCCAAACCACAGCTAAATGCAGCACTAACCTTTGATGATCTTCATCAGATGACAATCCTAGGACATTATGTTATACAATACATGCATGTTTTGTTCAATCAAGTTCATATTTATATCAAAAAACAGCTTTTTACATTAGCATGTGACGTTCAGAACTAGCATTCCCACCGAACACTTCCTGTGAATTTACTAAATTACTCACGATAAACGTTCACAAAAAACATAACAATTATTTTAAGAATTATAGATACAGAATTCCTTTATGCACTCGCTATGTCCGATTTTAAAATAGCTTTTCGGTGAAAGCACATTTTGCAATATTTTGAGTAGATAGCCCAGCATCACAGGGCTAGCTATTTAGACACCCACCAAGTTTAGCCCTCACCAAAGTCAGATTTACTATAAGAAAAATGCTATTACCTTTGCTGTTCTTCGTCAGAATGCACTCCCAGGACTTCTACTTCAATAACAAATGTTGGTTTGGTTCAAAATAATCCATAGTTATGTTCAAATATCCTCTGTTTTGTTCGTGCGTTCAAGACACTATCCGAAGGGTAAATAAGGGTGACGCGCCCGACGCGTTTCGTGACAAAACATTTCTAAATATTCCATTACCGTACTTCGAAGCATGTCAACCGCTGTTTAAAATCAATTTTGATGCCATTTTTCTCGTAAAAAAGCGATAATATTCCGACCGGGAAATCGTGTTTTAGTATAAAGAGAGAGAAAATAAAAAACATGGTGTCGCCTCATGCACGCGCCTCAGTCTCATTGTCCTCTGATAGACCACTTACCAAAGGCGCTAATGTTTTTCAGCCAGGGGCTGCAAAGACATCATTCAGCTTTTTCCCCGAGTTCTGAGAGCCTATGGGAGCCGTAGGAAGTGTCACGTTACAGCAAAGATCCTAAGTTTTCAATAAAGAGAGTCAAGAAGCCCAAGGAATGGTCAGAGAGGGCACTTCCTGTACAGAATCTTCTCAGGTTTTTGCCTGCCATATGAGTTCTGTTATACTCACAGACACCATTCAAACAGTTTTAAAAACTTGAGGGTGTTTTCTCTCCAAAGGAAATTATATGCATATTCTAGTTTCTGGGCAGCAGTAATAACCAGATTAAATCAGGGACGTTTTTTATCCGGCCGTGTAAATACTGCCCCCTACCCCTAACAGGTTAAAAAACATGAGCTGGCGCACACCCAGAAAAATAGTTTGTGAGGAGGTGCTGACTAACGGCGAATAAACTATAAACTATCAAAATAAATAAAGTCGCACACTCCATGTATAAACTCCCAGCAATTGAATGGGTATTTACCAACGTTTCAGCATCACTGTGCCTTCTTCAGGGTGATGTCATCAATACTTGAACCAGCTTATGTAGACAAACAGTGCAATTAGTGCAACCAATGACAATAGTGAGGGGTGTGTCATAAAAAATATATGACATATTAAATATATTACTGTATTGTTATCATATAGAAACATCATGGAATATTGTACATCATATTAAATATATTACTCTATTGTTATCATATAGAAACATCATGGAATATTGTACATCATATTAAATATATTACTCTATTGTTATCATATAGAAACATCATGGAATATTGTACATTATATGACCATCAACATACATTATTGTTTCATTCAATTTCACATAATAAGGATATTTAATATTTTCAAGTTCAGAAGTCAGAACCCATCACCTGCTATGTAAAATAGACAGAAGAATGCACAATGGTCAATGCTATCTGGGATCCTTGGGACATCCTACCCTAAACCCTAACCTTAACCCCTACCTTAACCATTTTAAATGTCAACTTCAACGGGCTAGGGACGTCCCAAGGATGTATCTCTACCTGAAAATACATGATCTAAGTGATTGATAGTTGGTATTCAGCAGTCATAAAGCCTTATTTACTTTAATGAACTACTAAAATAGTGATTTAGTCAGACAGCATAAACAGCAGCTCTACACTTTATTGACTGACTGATCCATTCATCCTTCCATCCCTCCTCAGCCTTCCTCTCCTCTGAAGACCCAGTGAGGGTGGAGCTCAGTCAGAGAGCTGTTGAGGGACTGGTTAGGAAGAACACTTCTACAGCCAGAGAGGTGAGAGGTCACACATGGTTTAGATGGTAAATATTTATGTCCCCTTAGCGGTTCATCACGTCAGCAAAAGGGAATATGTTCCATCTATGTTTATTTACATTAGTGCAAATTGTCCACTGATATTGGTGTAATTTCTCACCCCTCTTGGCTGTATGAAGTTAATTTCCCCTCAGGCACACACATTTGTTCTTTGATATTACGAAGGTCATTTGTGTATAATGTACTTTTCCCAACATCTCTTTACATTGCTGATGCATATTTGGTGGCCTGACTGTATCCATACTATATCAAAAGCCCATCCTGGTAGATCTGAACCTAATGCAGCTTGGAGTGATCAGATGACAGAAGTCACATTTAGGTGCCAGGTGTAACTGAGGCCATAGATGCTCCATATCCATTACTTTGAGTGGTTTATATAATATGACTAAATGTGTTTCTGTGTTGCAGGTGCAGTCAAGAAATGGAACAGCAAGGCCACAGAACATGACATAAGCAGAGCTGTGGGAGACCACCTCAAGCCCCTGGTAGAGCCGGGGGTGGTGTTTACCTCTTCAGCAGTCTGTTGATTGGTCAGTCACTGGGTTCATTTGTTTTATTATATGGTCAAATCAAATCAAGCTTGATTCATACAGCACATTTCAGACATGGATGCAACAAAATGGCTTCACAGGAAAAATATTTTTAAAAACATTGAAAATAAACAGAAATATTTAGTACACAACAAACATAAGAGGATAAAAAACAGAAGACTAAACTGAAAAACTAATGATTAAAATGTTAATTGGATGCAATATCCAACCCAAAATATAAGCTTGGGACACTGAAAGTTGACTAGTAACAACAACTGGGACCTAAAAGACACCCACCATGAGACCCACTAAATCTGCCCAAGAAGTGACAAACAAAAGAAAAACCCACACCAAACTTAAAGACAGGAAGTAAACCAAAAAGGTGGAGCAACTAAAGGTGTTGACTCTCCACATGTATCAAGACAACTGGAGCACTGGGCCAGACACTCTTAAATAGAACCTGGACCAGCTCAGGTGAAACACCTTCCCACTAACGAGATGGACAAGCCAGCACAGGTGTAACACATACTGACTAACGAGGTGACACCAATCAGTGCGTCCTACGTGCTAACGAGCTAGACGGGCTAACGAGCTAGACGTGCTAACGAGCTAGACGTGCTAACGAGCTAGACGGGCTAACGAGCTAGACGGGCTGACGAGCTAACGAGCTAGACGGGCTAACGAGCTAGACGGGCTAACGAGCTAGACGGGCTGACGAGCTAGACGTGCTAACGAGCTAGACGTGCTAACGAGCTAGACGAGCTAACGAGCTAGACGTGCTAACGAGCTAGACGTGCTAACGAGCTAGACGAGCTAACGAGCTAGACGTGCTAACGAGCTAGACGTGCTAACGAGCTAGACGCGCTACGAGCTAGACGTGCTAAAGTCCAACCTCAAAACATAAATGGAAAAACCAAAGCCTGTAACACCTTAAGACAACAAATATATCCTATATTTTTGATGGACAAGTTTGCTCACCACCAACAGAAAACAACTTCCATTTCACATTATAATCAACTACAATGCTTCACCTTCACCAATAGAAACATGGTGTCTACTGGATGTCAACAATTAAAAACAAGAAAAAAAACACATATTTCTAAATAATAATATACAATAGGATTATTTGTTTCTCCTTTTTCTTTCTATAGAATCCTAAAACTCACTAGCTTCTAGAACTCTCGTCTTCCTAAAACTCACTAGCTTCTAGAACTCTCCTCTTTCTAAATCCCACTAGCTTCTAGAACTCTCGTCTTCCTAAAACTCACTAGCTTCTAGAACACTCGTCTTCCTAAAACTCACTAGATTCTAGAACTCTCCTCTTTCTAAATCCCACTAGCTTCTAGAACTCTCGTCCCCTTGGAACGAGCCCAAACAAAACTCATCTCCAATACGGAAAAACGTGCAGTCAAAATAAATAAAGATCCATAGCAACGCACTAGCTAAACGCAAAACACAAATCTTATATCGATCAGGGGGGAAATCAGGTTGAACCTGCTCTTGAAACTAACACAACAAAACAAAAAACACATGGAAATGGAGATGTATTTTACCTCACTGGTTAGAGGACAACCTGCAGAAGACGGTCAGCTACATTTTGGAGTGATGCATTTAAATTTAGGGGTCCCTAAACAAAGGAACGCAACACTTATTTGTCATAACTCATCGATATCATGTTGAAATCAATTGTGCCGAGAGGAGGGAGATGAGGTTGCAAGTCCTGTTAAAATTAACAGCTCAAAAACCACACGGAATCTGGGAATAATGTGTACATCACTGGTTAGAGGACAATTTGTAGAAAACAGCTAGCTACATTTTGAAGTGTTGCATTGTGATTCCTGTGCGTCACCAACGTGGTAAGTGTAACATAACTCCTTTTGTGTTAGTCACTTTTTATTAAATCTCATAAATAGTAACTCTTCCAATTCAGAGCCTGGATTTTCCCCCTGAGGCTAATATCCATATCATGTTGAAATCAATAGAACAGGGGACAAACGTTTAGGGTTCTACATTGTGACATCATTAAAATACTCCTACTACAATGTTAAAACATTCTACATTGTGACATCATTAAAATACTCCTACTACAATGTTAAACATTCTACATTGTGACATCATTAAAATACTCCTTCTACAATGTTAAAACATTCTACATTGTGACATATCATTGATATCGTGAAACAACCCCTTCATGTATTTTCTGGTGTTTGATCAGATGTCTTATCGGAGAATGTTCACAGCTATAAGACTATAAGATTTCTCTCCTGTGTGTATTCTCTGGTGTTGAGTCAGAGAGCCAGAAGTAGTAAAACTCTTCCCACATTGACCACAGATATAAGGTTTCTCTCCTGTGTGTATTCTCTGGTGTTGAGTCAGATGGCAAGATTGACCAAAACTCTTCCCACATTGACCACAGATATAAGGTTTCTCTCCTGTGTGTGTTCTCTGGTGTAGAGTCAGAGAGCCAGATCTAGTAAAACTCTTCCCACATTTATCACAGCTATAAGGTTTCTCTTCTGTGTGTGTTCTCTGGTGTAGAGTCAGAGAGCCAGATGTTGTAAAACTCTTCCCACATTGACCACAGCTATAAGGTTTCTCTCCTGTGTGTATTCTCTGGTGCACTGTAAGATCGCCAGATTGACCAAAACTCTTCCCACATTGACCACAGCTATAAGGTTTCTCTCCTGTGTGTATTCTCTGGTGTGAAATCAGGTGGCTTAGCTGAGTAAAACTCTTCCCACATTGATCACAGCTATAAGGTTTCTCTCCTGTGTGTGTTCTTTGGTGCATCTTCAGATGGCTAGATTTATCAAAACTCTTCCCACATTGAGTACAGCAATAAGGTTTCTCTACTGTGTGGCTTCTCTGATGAATTTTAATGCCTGATGAGTTGAATTTCTTCCCACAGTCAGAGCAGCAGTGAGTTCTCTTCCCTGTGGATCTCTGCTGGTGTTTCTTGAGGTGTTCTGATCTGGAGAGACTCTTCTCTGCCTCGTCAGCATCATGAGGTTGTTGAGGCTCCCCAGAGGATCCACGATAGTCCCGCCTCTCTCCTGTGTGAACAACAAAGTCAGACAGATGATTAAAGGCCCACAACAGCGGTAATCCACTGTAAAAGGTGATGCCAACAGCGTAGCCATGATGTTGGACAACAATTGACGTCTGTAATGAATGTAATGATTATTTGACATTTGTCTTAAAATGAGCAACAATAGCCTTATTTTGTCTTGTTTTCACATTAGTAGTAACATCGATGATTGTAGGCTAGAAATAAGTTATTAAAGTTGTTGAAATCCTAAGCAGTGTGCCAGACGACTTTCGGTCTCCAATATAGGCCCCTTTCTATGTTTGCTAAAATTGCGGCATGAGGGCGATGCAAATTGATTGCAGAAACTCCTCCCTGCTAATGAGGAAACCGATAGTTATGGATGTAGTATATCTGCCTGGAGCAAAAATGGTGAGAAAAGATTTTCGTTTTTCACAATGTATTCTGAATGTGAATGGGGGAAATTCAGGGGAGTAACCTCCATTTCCAGGTTGCTTATGAGTGCATTTCACACTACTTTGGATTATAATTGTAAAGCTCATCTGAATCTCCTGCTTAATATGTTTGTGTTATTGTCGCAAATCAACCGCTTTACACTTAAAAAAAACACTACAACCAGAAAAAATGCTCTTTGGCTTTTCCATCAGCCTGACAATGAGGGTTTGTACACTGTTTGGTTGCAAAATTGGCCCATAACTTCACCTAACAACATAGACCTACTGTAGGACCCATAACTTCACCTAACAACAAATATAGGAAAATAGCTCTGCGTGTTGTACAATAGCCTATCCATCAAGAAACAGTTCTCTACACATTATGACCAAAGTAGGAATGTTGGATCCAACGTGGAGCACGGCATAACAGTCTTTACCAGAGTAATGAATAAAGAAGCACTTTGGTTGTTGTTGCATGTCGTGATGTTTGTCATGTGACTGTCATTCAGAAAATGATTTCCTGGATCAGCTGATGATAGTTGAACATGTGACTGGAACTAAACAACTACAGTATTAAGAATTATGTGTAAATATTGAAGAACCACATTAATGACAGTATCCATTTGGGTGTTGTCAATAAAGTTACTATATATATATATTTTACCTTTATTTAACCAGGTAGGCCAGTTAAGAACAAGTTCTCATTTACAACTGTGACCTGGCCAAGATAAAGCAAAGCAGTGCGACACAAACAACAGTTACACGTTGAATAAACAAACGAACAGTCAATAACACGACAGAAAAGTCTATATACAGTGTGTGCAAATGGAGTAAGGCAATAAATAGGCCATAGTAGCGAAGTAATTATAATTTATTAATTTAGCAAATTAACACTGGAGAGATAGATGTGCAGATGATGATATGCAAGTAGAAATACTGGTGTGCAAAAGAGCAGAAAAAGTAAATAAAAACATGGGGATGAGGTAGGCAGTTGGATGTGCTATTTACAGATGGGCTATGTACAGCTGCAGCGATCGGTAAGCTGCTCAGATAGCTGATGCTTAAAGTTAGTGAGGGAGATGTATGTCTCCAACTTCAGCGATTGTTGCAATTCGTTCCAGTCATTGGCAGCAGACAACTGGAGGGAAAGGCGGCCAAAGGAGGTGTTGGCTTTGGGGATGACCAGTGAGCTATACCTCCTGGAGTGCGTGCTATGGGTGGGTGTTGCTATGGTGACCAGTGAGCTGAGTTAAGGTGGAATAGCAAAGACTTACAGATGACCTGGAGCCAGTGGGTTTGGCGACGAAAATGTATCGAGGGCCAGTCGACAAGAGCATACAGGTTGCAGTGGTGGGCGGTATATGGGGCTTTAGTGACAAAACGGATGGCACTATGATAGACTGCATCCAGTTTGCTGAGTAGAGTGTTGGAGGCTATTCTGTAAATGACTTCGCCAAAGTTAAGGATCGGTAGGAAAGTCAGTTTTACGAGGGTATGTTTGGCAGAGTGAATGAAAGAGGCTTTGTTGCGAAATAGGAAGCTGGTTCTAGATTTAATTTTGGATTGGAGATGCTTAATATTAGTCTGGAAGGAGAGTTTATAGTCTAACCAGACACCTAGGTATTGTAGCTGTCCACATATTCTAAGTCAGAACCATCCAGAGTAGTGATGCTAGTCGGGCGGGTGTAGGCAGCGATCGGTTGTTGATTGATCGGTTGTTCTTATCAGCTGATGAGTCTGCCAATAAGAATACGGTGATTGACAGAGTCGAAAGCCTTGGCCAGGTCGATGAAGACGGCTGCACAGTACTGTCTTTTATCGATGGCGGTTATGATATTGTTTAGTACCTTGAGCGTTTCTGATGTCCACCCGTGACCAGCTCGGAAACCGGATTGCACAGCGGAGAAGATACGGTGGGATTTGAAATGGTCAGTGATGTTTGTTAACTTGGCTTTTGAAGACTTTAGAAAGGCAGGGCAGGATGGATATAGGTCTGTAACAGTTTGGGTCTAGAGTGACACCCCCTTTGAAAAGGGGGATGACCGCGGCAGCTTTCCAGTCTTTAGCGATCTCAGACGATACGAAAGAGAGGTTGAACAGACTAGTAATAGAGGTTGCCACAATGGCGGCAAATAATTTTAGAGAGGGTCCAGATTGTCTAGCCCAGCTGATTTGTACAGTTCCAGGTTTTGCAGCTCTTTCAGAACATCAGCTATCTGGATGAAGGAGAAGCTGGGGAGGCTTGGGCAAGTAGCTGCGGAGCTGTTGGCCGGGGTTGGGGAAGCCAGGAGGAAAGCATGGCCGGCCATAGAGAAATGCTTCTTGAAATTCGCGATTATCGTGGAGTTATCGGTGGTGACAGTGTTTCCTAGCCTCAGTGCAGTGGGCAGCTGGGATGAGGTGCTCTTATTCTCCATGGACTTTACAGTGTCCCAGAACTTTTTGGAGTTAGAGCTACAGGATGCAAATTTCTGTTTGAAAAAGCTAGCCTTTGCTTTCCTAACTTACTGTGTGTATTGGTTCCTGACTTCTCTGAAAAGTTGCATATCGCGGGGACTATTCGATGCTAGTGCAGTACGCCACAGGATGTTTTTGTGCTGGTCGAGGGCAGTCAGGTCTGGAGTGAACCAAGGCCTACATCTGTTCTTAGTTCTACATTTTTTGAAAGGGGCATGCTTATTTAAGGTGGTGAGGAAATTACTTTTAAAGAACAACCAGGCATCCCCTACTGACGGGATGAGGTCAAAATCCTTCCAGGATACCCGGGCCAGGTCGATTAGAAAGGCCTGCTTGCAGAATTGTTTTAGGGAGCGTTTGACAGTGATGAGGGGTGGTCGTTTGACCGCGGACCCATAACGGATGCAGGCAACGATCGCTGAGATCCTGATTGAAAACAGCAGAGGTGTATTTGGAGGGCAAGTTGGTCAGGATAATATCTATGAGGGTGCCCATGTTTAGGGATTTAGGGTTGTATCTGATGGGTTCCTTGATAATTTGTGTGAGATTGAGGGCATCTAGCTTGGATTGTAGGACGGCCGGGGTGTTAAGCATATCCCAGGTTAGGTCACCTAATAGAACCAAATCTGAAGATAGATAGGGGGCAATCAATTCACACATGGTGTCCAGGGCACAGCTGGGAGCTGAGGGGGGTCTATAACAGGCGGCAACAGTGAGAGACTTATTTCTGGAGAGATTCATTTTTAAAATTAGAAGCTCGAACTGTTTGGCTATGGACTTGGGAAGTATGACAGAACTTTGCAGGACATCTCTGCAGTAGATTGCAACTACTCTCTTTTTGACAATTCTATCTTGACTGAAAATGTTGTGGTTGGGGATGGAAATTTCAGAATTTCTGGTTGCCTTCCTAAGCCAGGATTCAGACACGGCCAGGACATCACACAGGGCCTGGGTTAACCTCTACATCACCCGAGGAACAGAGGAGTAGGATGAGGGTACGGCTAAAGGCTATCAGAATTGGTCGTCTAATGCGTTGGGAACAGAGAATAAAAGGAGCAGATTTCTGGGCGTGGTAGGATAGATTCAAGGCATAATGTACAGACAGGGGTATGGTAGGGTGCGGGTACAGTGGAGGTAAACCTAGGCATTGAGTGACGATAAGAGAGGTTGCATCTCCGGAGGCACCAGTTATGCTAGGTGAGGTCACCGCATGTGTGGGAGTTGGGACAAAAGAGTTCTCTGAGGCATGTTGAGTGGGACTAGGGGCTCTGCAGTAAAATAAAACAATGATAACTACCCTAAGAAACAGTATACAAGGCATATTGACAGTTGAGAGACATAAAGCGAGGCATAAAGCAATCACAGGTGTTGATTGGGATAGCTAGCTAAGACAACAACGGGTAAGACAACAACAGTTAATCAGCTAAGACAATAACAGGTAAAATGGCGATGAATGGGCAGAGAGGGTCAGTTAACTACACACGGGGCCTGAGTTCGAGGCTGTGGCCGACAGATAAACAAAATGGAGACCCGTGATTAATGAACAATCCAGCAGGCATCAGCTATGTAGCCAAGTGATCATAGGGTCCAGTGAACAGGAATATATGAAACATGGAAGCAGTTAGGTAGTTGTTACTACGCTAGCATCTTCCGCGCCTGGCTCGAGGCTAACTGGTGCTAGCTTCGGGACAAGGGCGTCACCGACATCCTGCAAAGGCCAGTTGAGGGCACATCGGACGGAATTACGTTGGCAGACCAGTCGTGATGGATCGTTGGGGCTCCATGTTTACAAAGGGTCCAGGCCAATTGGCAAAAGAGGTATTGTAGCTGGAGTAATTTTGTTTGCTAGCCGGGAGATGCACCTGGCTCGAGGCTAACTGGTGCTAGCTTCGGGACAAGGGCGTTAGCCACTATAGCCACTCCGGTGCAAATGTCCAGAGCTTACGGCAGGAATCCGGTGATGTATTGGCTTCTAGTCGTCTTAGTGAAGAGTCTGGGAGGCATCAGCTGTGTAGCTGAGTGATCATAGGGTCCACTGAGCAGGCCGGGAGATGGGCCTGGCTCAAGGCTAGCTTCGAGGCTGGGCCACTCGGTAGCAGCTAGCTAGCCGTGATTATCCGGTGTAATGGTCCAGAGCTTACGGCAGGAATACGGTGATGTAGTGGAGAAAAAAAGTCCAATATGCTCAGGGTTGATAACGTGCTGTGCAGACTGGCAGGTATAATCCAGGCAAAAAGCGGCTGGTGTCTGAGCTAAAAAGGTAAAGCAGTGGCTAAAAATGACTAAATAGCTAGTAGCTAATTAGCTGGTTAGCTCCTGATGGCTAGGTTCTGATGGAGGTTCTAGCTATAAGGTCTAAAAATAGAAGATCCGTATCACATTGGGTGAGGCGGGTTGCCGGAAGGTATATTTAATTTGAACATGGAAAAAGAGATTGAAATATTTTGCAATATATACAAAAAGACAAAAAACAACATTTACAACAACAATCACGTCATACTGCTACGCCATCTTGGATTAGAAGATGACTCAGTTAAAAAACATTGGATACAGCAAACTCAAATGATTTAGTATTTCTGTGCCCACAAACTGTTTTCCCAGCGTAACATAAGGAGACACTAAATGATACGAAGGTCGAGTGCATTTTCATTCACGCCTCGCTGGAAGCCCCGCCTTCCACAGGTGATGAGCGTGAGGCTCGGATTTATTCCTTAAATTTAATACCGCTCTTCATCGACCCAGGAAGGGGTGGGGCCAAACAGGTGTTGCACCTCATTTCCCTCCTTCAGGGAACAGTAATTATAGTGTTAGGTTCTAATTTTTCAGAGTAAATAACTCACGGACACTAGAGAAGCTTAACCAAGTTTAATTCTTCCCAAAGGGTCGTTACAACTGTAATTCAGACAAAAACATGTTCTCACCATCACAAGTATAAACACCCCACTTTGGACACTCCTTCTCTCCAATCCTTACATCTTCTGGTTCAACAGGAAGAGGGTAACAGGATACTAAACCCTTATTACTCCCTTCAGGGGATCTGACCTGACCTCCTGACCTCAACCCCTCCTTCGCCTAATCCACAGATGTCCATCCGCTTCCCCTAAAGCAATCCTGTGATCTCCTCCCGTCCACCCAGCACATTCCACAGCCACTCTGTCTTTCTACAGATCTCACTCCTTTATATACTCTGTGTCTGATCTATCATGTCTTTAATATGATCAAAGTTTAGAATCCAACAATAGTCATAAAGTTACACTCCCTTTTAGTCGGTCAACTTCTGTACAACATACTATGGGACAATACAATCATTCCCCATGCCGACCCAAACGGATACTAAATGAAACGGCCCCTGGCAGACCACCCAGACCTGACCCCGCAAGATGTGCCAGTTTTGTCAATTTATTAATTGTCTTTTGTTTGAAACACTCCTGTCAATGTTGAGTAAGGACGCACACCTGAATACGCATATAGAAGTAGGACTAGTCTACCTTGCCTGTGTGCAAATGTAGGCCTATAAATGTGCCCATTTGGGGATGTCTGATAGTATTTCTGATTGTCTTAATGCACCACCACTAATGAGTTGTGGAGGTTCTCAAAGCAAATGTTTCTTCACCTCAAACAGCAAGTGCACCTCAGCCACGCTCAAGGTCCTAAACGATATCTTAACCGCCATCGATAAGAAACAATACTGTGCAGCCGTATTCATTGACCTGGCCAAGGCTTTCGACACTGTCAATCACCACATCCTCATCGGCAGACTCAATAGCCTTGGTTTCTCAAATGATTGCCTCGCCTGGTTCACCAACTACTTCTCTGATAGAGTTCAGTGTGTCAAATCGGAGGGCCTGTTGTCCGGGCCTCTGGCAGTCTCTATGGGGGTGCCACAGGGTTCAATTCTTGGGCCGACTCTCTTCTCTGTATACATCAATTATGTCGCTCTTGCTGCTGGTGAGTCTCTGATCCAGCTCTACGCAGACGACACCATTCTGTAAACTTCTGGCCCTTCTTTGGACACTGTGTTAACAACCCTCCAGACGAGCTTCAATGCCATACAACTCTCCTTCCGTGGCCACCAACTGCTCTTAAATACAAGTAAAACTAAATGCATGCTCCTCAACCGATCGCTGCCTGCACCTGCCCGCCCGTCCAGCATCACTACTCCGGACGGTTCTGACTTAGAATATGTGGACAACTACAAATACCTAGGTGTCTGGTTAGACTGTAAACTCTCCTTCCAGACTTATATTAACCTCTATGGGACCGGCGGGACGAATTCGTCCCACCTACGTAACAGCCACTGCCATCCTGTGGCGCGATTTTCAAAATCTTCAAAATCATATTACTTCAATTTCTCAAACATATGACTATTTTACAGCCATTTAAAGATAAGACTCTCGTTAATCTAACCACACTGTCCGATTTCAAAAAGGCTTTACAACGAAAGCAAAACATTAGATTATGTCAGCAGAGTACCAAGCCAGAAATAATCAGACACCCATTTTTCAAGCCAGCATATAATGTCACCAAAACCCAGAAGACAGCTAAATGCAGCACTCACCTTTGATGATCTTCATCAGATGACAACCCTAGGACATTATGTTATACAATACATGCATGTTTTGTTCAATCAAGTTCATATTTATATCAAAAACCAGCTTTTTACATTAGCATGTGACGTTCAGAACTAGCATACCCCCCGCAAACTTACGGGGAATTCGCTAACATTTTACTAAATTACTCACGATAAACGTTCACAAAAAGCATAACAATTATTTTAAGAATTATAGATACAGACCTCCTCTATGCACTCGATATGTCCGATTTTAAAATAGCTTTTTGGTGAAAGCACATTTTGCAATATTCTCAGTAGATAGCCCAGGCATCACGGGCTCGCTATTTAGACACCCGGCAAGTTTAGCACTCACCATAATCATATTTACTATTATAAAAATGTCATTACCTTTTGTTGTCTTCGTCAGAATGCACACCCAGGACGTCTACTTCAATAACAAATGTTGGTTTGGTCCAAAATAATCCATCGTTATATCCGAATAGCGGCGTTTTGTTCGTGCGTTCCAGACACTATCCGAAATAGTAAAGAAGTGTCGCGCGCTTGGCGCAATTCCTGACAATAAAATTCAAAGTATTCCATTGCCGTACGTGGAAGCATGTCAACCGCTGTTTAAAATCAATTTTTACGTCATTTTTCTCGTAGAAAAGCGATAAAATTCCGACAGGGAATCTCCTTTTCGGCAAACAGAGGAAAAAATCCCAAAGGCGGGGGCGGTCGGGGTCACGCGCATAAGCTAGTGTCTCTTGATGGGCCACTTGAGAAAGGCGATAATGTGTTTCAGCCTGGGGCTGGAATGACGACATTCTCTTTTTTCCCGGGCTATGAGAGCCTATGGACGACGTGGGAAGTGTCACGTTAGAGCAGAGATCCTTAGTAAATGATAGAGATGGCAAAGAAGTTCCAGAAATGGTCAGACAGGCCACTTCCTGTAAAGGAATCTCTCAGGTTTTGACCTGCCATTTGAGTTCTGTTATACTCACAGACACCATTCAAACAGTTTTAGAAAATTTAGGGTGTTTTCTATCCATATGAAATAAGTATATGCATATTCTAGTTACTGAGTAGGAGTGGTAACCAGATTAAATCGGGTATGTTTTTTATCCAGCCGTGTCAATGCTGCCCCCTAGCCCTAACAGGTTAAACATCTCCAATCCAAAATTAAATCTAGAATTGGCTTCCTATTTCGCAACATAGCATCCTTCACTCATGCTGCAAACATACCCTCATAAAACTGACCATCCTACCGATCCTCGTCTTCGGCGATGTCATTTACAAAATAGCCTCCAATACCTTACTCAATAAATTGGATGCAGTCTATCACAGTGCCATCCATTTTGTCACCAAAGCCCCATATACTACCCACCACTGCGACCTGTACGCTCTCGTTGGCTGGCCCTCACTTCATACTCGTCTCCAAACCCACTGGCTCCAGGTCATCTACAAGACCCTGCTAGGTAAAGTCACCCCTTATCTCCGCTCACTGGTCACCATAGCAGCACCCACCTGTAGCACGCGCTACAGCAGGTATCTCTCTCTCTGGTCACTCCCAAAGCCAATTCCTCCTTCGGCCGCCTCTTCTTCCTGTTCTCTGCTGCCAATGACTGGAACGAACTACAAAAATCTCTGAAACTGGAAACACTTATCTTCCTCACTAGCTTTAAGCACCAGCTGTCAGAGCAGCTCACAGATCACTGCACCTGTACATAGCCCATCTATAATTTAGCCCAAACAACTACCTCTTCCCCTACTGTATTTATTTATTTTGCTCCTTTGCACCCCATTATTTCTATTTCTACTTTGCACTTTCTTCTACTTCAAATCTACCATTCCAGTGTTTTACTTGCTATATTGTATTTATTTTGCCACCACTGTCTTTTTGTCTTTACCTCCCTTATCTCACCTCATTTGCTCACATTGTATATAGACTTATTTTTCTAATGTATTATTGACTGTATGTTTGTTTTACTCCATGTGTAACTCTGTGTTGTTGTATGTTGTCGAACTGCTTTGCTTTATCTTGGCCAGGTCGCAATTGTAAATGAGAACTTGTTCTCAACTTGCCTACCTGGTTAAATAAAGGTGAAAAAAATAAAATAAAAGATCAATGTCCCTGTTTTATTAGATAGTACTCACTGTATTTACTGGTGTTAATCAGATCAATGTCCCTGTTTTATTAGATAGTACTCACTGTATTTACTAGTGTTAATCAGTTCTCCAGTCTTCTCTTCTTCGTCCTCCTCTAATGTGACAGTAATCTCCCCCTCTTCATCTTTCACTCCAAAAACTGCATCTTCCTCCTTTTCTTTCACAGTAACATCCTCCTCCTCTTTCACTCTGAAGGCGTCTTCCTCTTCTTTCACTGTAACGTCTTTCTCTTCTTTTTTCACGGTAACAGCCTCACCCTCTACTTGTTTTTGTATTGTAACAGCCTCCTCTTTCACCAGAGCTTCTTTCTCCGTCCAACAGACCTCTTCTTTAGCAGGAGGAGAGTAGCTTAGTGAACTCATGGTCGGGGATGTTAGCTAGCTAGGCTAGTGCTAACTTAACCAGCCAGATAGTTGACTTACAACGTAAATATGAAATTAAATGGGGTAGCTAGTTGTTAACACATAAGTATGTTTAAATCACAGTTACAGTTAAACCAGGAAAGTGTCTAAAGAACTTGAATGTTCAGACTTTGTCGGCTAGCGAGCTACCGAGGTGGCTGCAGTTGTTGAAGAGTTCCGTCCACTAGATTATACGTCACACTAGAAACATCGCCTGAAAGACACATATCGCCATCTGCTGTCTGGAGGGAGGAAACGCAGTTGAGGAGGGAAAACTATTTTTATTCTTCATTGAATTATAATATTATAAAGCAGTTTAGGGAAACGTTTTGTTCTCTCCATTAAATATTAATATTATATCAACACGTACAAAGAGCAACAAGTGTTGTTTGATTAGTACATATTTTTTATGAGAATTTAAAACAAACTCTACATCTACTCCACATTTGTATTTCTGATTCAGTCAAATAACTAGATATCAAAATTAGCACCTAGTTATTGGTACCCTTGATAATGATGAGCAAAAATTACTGTATGAAATAAATAAATTAACTTTACCCACTACCAGGATATTTTAGCCAAAAACCTGGTTACCTCTCTGCTAGGAGGCTGAAACTTGGCCATAAGTGGATCTTCCAGCAAGACACATCAACATCCACAAAGAAATGGTTAATTGGGCACAAAAATCAACATTTTTAATGGCCATCTCAGTCTTCGGACTTGAACTCCATTGAAAACCTGTGGTTTGAATTGAACAGGGCAGTCCATAAGACAGACTAAATAAATCAAAGACCTGGAGAGATTCTGTTTGGAGGAAGGGTCTAAGATCCCACCCAATGTGTTCTCTAATCTCATTAAACATTTCAGTGTCGTTATCCTCCCAAGGGGAGGGTGCTGGAGTATTGAAAACATGGGAGGCAATAATTCAGACCCCAGCCTTTTGAGAATTACATGTTAAACTAAATCTCTTTCTCTGAGCAATTCTATTAGTATAAAATAATATAATTTCTTTATTTTTTACATACAATATAGCTCAGTATTTTAATTATTTATTTAATAGAGTCGTTTATCTCATCTTTATCAAGGGTGTCAACAATTTTGTCCCCCACTGACCTCCATACTGCTGCTACATGATGTAACAATACATCATGTAGATGTATATAATGAACAGACTAGGTCTATACTGCTCCTACATGGTGTAACAATATATCATGTGGATGTATATAATGAACAGACTAGGTCTATACTGCTCCTACATGGTGTAACAATACATAATGTAGATGTATATAATGAACAGACTAGGTCTATAGTGCTCCTACATGGTGTAACAATACATCATGTAGATGTATATAATGAACAGACTAGGTCTATACTGCTCCTACATGGTGTAACAATACATCATGTAGATGTATATAATGAACAGACTAGGTCTATACTGCTGCTACACGGTGTAACAATACATCATGTAGATGTATATAATGAACAGACTAGGTCTATACTGCTCCTAAATGGTGTAACAAAACATCATGTAGATGTATATAATGAACAGACTAGGTCTATACTGCTCCTACATGGTGTAACAATACATCATGTAGATGTATATAATGAACAGACTAGGTCTATACTGCTCCTAAATGGTGTAGCAAAACATCATGTAGATGTATATAATGAACAGACTAGGTCTATACTGCTCCTACATGGTGTAACAATACATCACGTAGATGTATATAATGAACAGACTAGGTCTATACTGCTCCTACATGGTGTAACAATACATCACGTAGATGTATATAATGAACAGACTAGGTCTATACTGCTCCTACATGGTGTAACAATACATCGTGTAGATGTATATAATGAACAGACTAGGTCTATACTGCTCCTACACGGTGTAACAATACATCGTGTAGATGTATATAATGAACAGACTAGGTCTATACTGCTCCTACACGGTGTAACAATACATCGTGTAGATGTATATAATGAACAGACTAGGTCTATACTGCTCCTACACGGTGTAACAATACATCATGTAGATGTATATAATGAACAGACTAGGTCTATACTGCTCCTACACGGTGTAACAATACATCATGTAGATGTATATAATGAACAGACTAGGTCTATACTGCTCCTACACGGTGTAACAATACATCATGTAGATGTATATAATGAACAGACTAGGTCTATACTGCTCCTACATGGTGTAACAAAAGTTTGGGGTCACTTAGAAATGTTCTTGTTTTTGAAAGAAAAACACTTTTTTTGTCCATTAAAATAACATCAAATTGATCTGAAATACAGTGTAGACATTGTTAATGTTGTAAATGACTATTGTAGCTGGAAACAGCTGATTGTTTATGGAATATCTACATAGGCGTACAGAGGCCCATTATCAGCAACCATCACTCCTGTGTTCCAATGGCACGTTGTGTCAGCTAATCCAAGTTTATCATTTTAAAAGACTAATTGATCATTAGAAAACCCTTTTGCAATTATGTTAGCACAGCTGAAAACTGTTGTGCTGATTAAAGAAGCAATAAAACTGTCCTTATTTAAGCTAGTTGAGTATCTGGAGCATCAGCATTTGTGAGTTCGATTACAGGCTCAAAATGGCCAGAAACAAATCATTTTCTTCTGAAAATTGTTAGTCTATTCTATTTCTGAGAAATGAAGGCTATTCCATGCGAAAAATTGCCAAGAAACTGAAGATCTCGTACAATGTTGTGTACTACTCCCTTCACAGAACAGCGCAAACTGGCTCTAACCAGAATAGAAGTAGGCCCCAGTGCACAACTGAGCAAGAGGACAAGTACGTTAGTGTCTAATTTGAGAAACAGACGCCTCACAAGTTTTCAACTGGAAGCTTTATCAAATTGTACCCGCAAAACACCAGTCTAAACGTCAACAGTGAAGAGGCAACTCCGGGATGCTGGCCTTCTAGGCAGAGTTGTAAAGAAAAAGCCATATCTCAGACTTGCCAAAAAAATTTAAATATTAAGATGGGCAAAAGAACACAGACACTGGACAGAGGAACTCTGTCTACAAGGCCAGCATCCCGGAGTCGCCTCTTCACTGCTGACGTTGAGACTGGTGTTTTGCGGGTACTATTCAATGAAGCTACCAGTTGAGGACTTGTGAGGCGTCTGTTTCTCAAACTAGACACTCTGATGTACTTGTCCTCATGCTCAGTTGTGCATCGGGGCCTCCCACTCCTCTGTCTATTCTGGTTAGAGCCAGTTTGCGCTGTTCTGTGAAGGGAGTAGTACACAGTGTTGTATGAGATCTTCAGTTTCTTAGCAATTACTCGCATGGAATAGCCTTACTTTCTAAGAACAAGAATAGATTGATGAGTTTCAGAAGAAAGTACTTTGTTTCTGGCCATTTTGAGCCTGTAAACAAACCCACAAATACTAATGTTCTAGATACTCAATTAGTCTAAAGAAGGCCAGTTTTATTGCTTCTTTAATCAGAACAACAGTTTTCAGCTGTGCTAACATAATTGCAAAAGGATTTTCTAATGATCAATTACCCTTTTAAAATTATAAACTTGGATTAGCGAACACAACGTGCCATTGGAACACAGGAGTGATGGTTGCTGATAATGGGCCTCTGTACGCCTATGTAGATATTCCATAAAAAATCAGTGTTTTCCAGCTACAATAGTCATTAACCTCTTGGGTATGTGGGACGTGACTGTCCCAACTGCGGGACACACTATTCAACAGCCAGTGAAATAGCAGGGCGCCAAACTCAAAACAACAAAAATCTCATAATTCAAATTTCTCAAACATACAACTATTATATCCCATTTTAAAGATAAACTTCTCGTTAATCCAACCACAGTGTCCGATATCAAAAAGGCTTTACGGCGAAAGCATAGCATTAGATTATGTTAGGACAGCACCTAGACAAGAAAAACCACACAGCCATTTTCCAAGCAAGGGGAGGCGTCACAAAAACCAGAAATACAGCTAAAATTAATCACTAACCTTTGATGATCTTCATCAGATGGCACTCATAGGACTTCATGTTACACAATACATGTATGTTTTCCTCGATGAAGTTCATATTTATATCCAAAAACCCCATATTACATTGGCGTGTAATGTTCAGAAATGTCCCAAAACTTCTGGTGAATGAGCACATCAATTTACAGAAATACTCATCATAAACGTCGATAAAATATTAAACTGTTATTCAAAGAATTATAGATACACTTCTCCTTAATGCAACCACTGTGTCAGATTTCAAAAAAACTTTACAAGAAAACACACTTTGCAATAATCTGAGTACGGCGTTCAGACACGAAACCAAACCCGCCATTTTGTGGAGTCAATAAAACTCAGAAATAATATTATAAATATTCCCTTACCTTTGATGATCTTCATCAGAATGCACTCCCAGGAATCCCAGGTCCACAATAAATGTTTGTTTTGTTCGATAAAGTTCTTCATTTATGTGCAAATACCTCCTTTTTGTTCGCGCGTTCAGTCCACTCCTCCAAATGCAGGAAGCGCGCAAAAAAGTCACGAAGAAAAGTAAAAAGAAGTTCTATTTACGTTCGTAGAAATATGTCAAATGATGTATAGCATCAATCTTTAGGATGTTTTTAACATAAATCTTCAGTAATATTCCAACCGGACAATTCCAATGTCTTCAGAAAAGAAAAGGAACACAGCTCACACTCACGTGAGAGCGCACCTCTGAGCTCATGTCATTTCGTCACTCATCTGACTCAATATTCACAGTAGAAGCATGAAACAACGTTCTAAAGACTGATGACATCTAGTGGACGCCTTAGGAAGTGCAAAATTAACCCTAAGTCACTGTGTAGGCAATAGGCAATCACTTGAAAAAACTACAACCCTCAGATTTCCCACTTCCTGGGTGGATTTTTCTCAGGTTTTTGCCTGCCATATGAGTTCTGTTATACTCACTGACATCATTCAAACAGTTTTAGAAACTTCAGAGTGTTTTCTATCCAAATCTACTAATACTATGCATTTCCTACCTTCTGAGCCTGAGTAGCAGGCAGTTTAATTTGGGCATGCCTTTCATCCGGACGTCAAAATACTGCTCCCTACCCTAGAGAAGTTAACAATGTGTACACTGTATTTCTGATCAATTTGATGTTATTTTAATGGACACATTTTTTTACTTTTCTTTCGAAAATATGGACATTACTAAGTGACTCCAAACTTTTGAACGGTAGTGTACATGTAGGTAGGGGTAAAAGTGACTAGGCAATCAGGATAGAGATTACATCTCCTCATCCAGGGAGTGCACACACACACACACGGAGGGAATGTTGTGTTTGTTTAATATTGTTTAAGGACTATGAAAATGGAAAAAAAGATTAGCCTATGGATTATGAAAACAACAAAAAGAAATGTGAAAATGGGAGAGGAGAAATGACTAGAGACAGTGTTGTTTAACTCACTGACCATGACCCATGAGTTCTTCTTACCTTTGTTCAGTAGAAAGGTCTCCCTCTCTAAAGGATATAGGAGGCGCCATAGACTGCTCACTCTTCATGGACACACAGCTGGGTACAGGGGAGGCTGGTCTCTCCTGCTTGATTGGACTTCAACACAACAGAGACAAACATTTCATCTCTCATCTGCTCTGAGCTCAGATGGGAAACATAAGAAGAGTTTTATTCCAAAACGCTATATATAACTTTTCAGAAATGTTCGTAAATTAGCTTTTATTGTTTAAAGATATTATGAAAGAGATTGGTGTGATTTTTCACTATCTAATCATGGCATTGGATTATTCAATGACAGACATGTATTAGTTTAAAATCTATCACTTGATGGTTTCATTTCAGAGTCAAATGTTTTTTTTTGCAAAATGCTATATATCTGCCTCACTCTCAGAGAAATCGGTAGTACTGCTAGGTTTTACACAGTAATAATATATATCTGCCTCTCTCTCAGAGAAATCAGTAGTATTGCTAGGTTTAACACAGTAATAATATATATCTGCCTCACTTTCAGAGAAATCAGTAGTACTGCTAGGTTTTATACAGTAATACTATATATCTGCCTCACACTCAGAGAAATAAGTAGTACTGCTAAGTTTTACAAAGTGAAATGTAACAAATAACTACATTTTTAATAAAGAACTGTACAAATGATACACTTGTGACATCAATATTAAAACATTTAAATATAATAATCCAATACAGAAATATGAGATCAGTTTGTAAAACATTTACATTTGACATTTTAGTCATTTAGCAGATGTTTTTATTCAGGGTCTGGTTTCCCAAATGCATTTTAAGGAAAAGTTAATAATTTGAATATTCGCAGGAGCATTGTTAAATCTCTGAGCTGTTTAAAAAAAAACATTGTTATTAACGTTGAAAGCATCGTCGGAAAAGGAGGACCAATATGCAGCAGAATTGTTTTGGCTCATCTTGAACATTTATTAGACTCAAAATTAACATACAAAATAACAAAACAAACTCACGATATAGACAGTCTTCTCAGGCTCACATACGCTAGACAAGAAACAATCTCCCACAAATGACAAACACACCCTAATATATGGAACTCTCAATCAAAGGCAAAGAGAAAACACCTGCCTTCAATTGAGAGTCCCAACCCCAATTAACCAAACATAGAAACACACTCACTAGACTCCACATAGAAATATATAAACATAGACCATAAACCAAAAACCCGGAAATACTAAATCAAACGCCCTTTTACCAAAACACCACCCCGAACCACATAAAACAAATACCCTCTGCCACGTCCTGACCAAACTACAATGACAATTAACCCTTATACTGGCCAGGACGTGACAGTACCCCCCCCCCCCCCTAAAGGTGCTAACCCCGGAAGCACCTCAAGAAAAACAAAAACCCCAAACAACAACAAAAATCCCCCTAAAGTAAAGGGAGGGAAGGGAGGGTGGCTGCCGTCACTGATGGCACTTGTGCTACACCCCCCCTCCCCAACCCACCTATGCAAGTGGTGGTTCAGGCTCCGGCCTATTGTCCTCCAGAGTGCCGACCCCGATCAGCCTCGGACCGTAGGCAGACTCCCCTTGCTCTGGATCCTGGGCAGACCTCCTCCTCTCCACCCTGTATACAGACTCATTAATTGAACAGTTAATCATTTTAAGTTCTGGATTGTCAGGCTTACTCAGTTCAGGGTTGCTGCTCGACTCCCTTGGTTCTTCGTAATCGGCAGACTCTGGGCCGATGGGGCAGTCTGGCAGCTCCGGGCAGTCTGGCCACTCTGGCAGCTCCGGGCAGTCTGGCCACTCTGGCATCTCTGGGCAGTCTGGCCACTCTGGCATCTCCGGGCAGTCTGGCCACTCTGGCATCGCCGGGCAGTCTGGCCACTCTGGCATCTCCGGGCAGTCTGGCCACTCTGGCAATCTCCGGGCAGTCTGGCCACTCTGGCATCTCCGGGCAGTCTGGCCACTGGCATCTCTGGGCAGTCTGGCCACTCTGGCATCTCCGGGCAGTCTGGCCACTCTGGCATCTCCGGGCAGTCTGGCCACTCTGGCATCTCCGGCCACTCTGGCCACTCTGGCATCTCCGGCCACTCTGGCAGCTCCTGACTAGTGGGTGGCTCTGGTGGCTCTTGACTGGCGGGCGGTCTGGCGACTCTTGACTGACGGGCGGCTCTGGCGACTCTTGACTGACGGGCGGCTCTGGCGACTCTTGACTGACGGGCGGCTCTGGCGACTCTTGACTGACGGGCAGCTCTGGCGACTCTTGACTGACGGGCAGCTCTGGCGACTCTTGACTGACGGGCAGCCCTGGCGACGTCGGACTGGGATGACGCACTTGAAGCCTGGTGCGTGGTGCTGGTACTGGACTTACCAGACTGGGAACACGTACCTCCAGGCTAGTGCGGGGAGCGGGAACAGGACGAGTCGGACTGGGCTGACGCACTTCCGGGTCCGCACGAGAGACAGGAACTGGAAACACCGGGCTATGGAGGCGCACAGGCGGTCTTGATCTTACCTCCTGCACAACCTGTCCTGGCTGGATGGAACTAGTAGCCCTGTATGAGCGGGGTGCTTGTACAGGGCGGACTGGGCTGTGCAGGGGCCTGATGGTAGCCGTGCGTAGAGCGGGAGTTGGGTAGCCTGGTCCTCGGAGGCGTACCGGCGACCAGATGCGCTGCGCAGGCATCCTCCTACCAGGCTGGATGCTCACTCTAGCACGGCACCTGCGAGGGGCTGGAATAACGCGCACCGGACTGTGCGTGCGTATGGGTGAGATATTGCGCTCTTCAGCGAAACATGGCGCCCTCCACCTCATACGCTCCTCCATATAACCACGGGTAGCTAGCTTCCGGCTCTTCCTAGGCCTAGCCAAACTACCCGTGTGCCCCCCCCCAAAAAATTATTGGGGGTGCCTCTCGTGCTTCAACGCCAGTCGTGTTCCTCGGAAACGTTCCCGGTCCTTACCAGCCATTCTCCATGGGCCCTCTCCGGCCATAACTTGCTCCCATGTCCATCTCTCCCGTTTGTCCAATTCAAAATCCCTCTGCTCCTTCCTCTGCTGCTTGGTCCTGGTTTGGTGGGAGATTCTGTCAGGGATTTCGTCGTCGTCAGACGATATGGCGAAATCATCGTCGGAAAAGGAGGACCAATATGCAGCAGAATTGTTTTGGCTCATCTTGAACATTTATTAGACTCAAAATGAACATACAAAATAACAAAACAAACTCACGATATAGACAGTCTTCTCAGGCTCACATACGCTAGACAAGAAACAATCTCCCACAAATGACAAACACACCCTAATATATGGGACTCTCAATCAAAGGCAAAGAGAAAACACCTGCCTTCAATTGAGAGTCCCAACCCCAATTAATCAACCATAGAAACACACTCACTAGACTCCACATAGAAATATATAAACATAGACCATAAACCAAAAACCCGGAAATACTAAATCAAACGCCCTTTTACCAAAACACCACCCCGAACCACATAAAACAAATACCCTCTGCCACGTCCTGACCAAACTACAATGACAATTAACCCTTATACTGGCCAGGACATGACAGCAAGATGCAGTAGATGGTATAGAGTACAGTATATACATATGAGATGAGTAATGTAGGGTATGAAAACATATAAAGAGGCATTGTTGAAAGTGGCTAGTGCTAAATTACATCAAGATGGCAAGATGCAGTAGATGGTATAGCGTACAGTATATACATATGAGATGAGTAATGTAGGGTAAGTAAACATTATATAATATAAAGTGGCTAGTGATGAATTGAATACATCAATTTTTTATTATTAAAGTGGCTTGAGTTGAGTCAGTATGTTGGTAACAGCCACACACACAGACCTCACTTCCCTCTGGAGAGCCTTACGGTTATGGGCGGAGCAGCTGCCGAACCATTTCAGTTTGTCCGTGATGTGTACGCCTAGGAACTTAAAACTCTCCACCCTCTCCACTACTGTCCCATCAATGTAGATAGGGGGCTGCTCCCTCTGCTGTTTCCTGAAGTCCACGATCATCTCCTTGTTGACATTAAGTGCGAGGTTATTTTCCTGACACCACACTCCGAGGGCCCTCACCTCCTCCCTGTAGGCCGTCTTGTCGTTGTTGATAATCAAGCCTACCACTGTAGTGTCGTCTGCAAACTTGATGATTGAGTTGGAGGCGTGCATGGCCACGCAGTCGTGGGTGAACAGGGAGTACAGGAGAGGGCTGAGAACGCACCCTTGTGGTGCCCCAGTGTTGAGGGTCAGCGGGGTGGAGATGTTGTTACATACCTTCACCACCTGGGGGCGGCCCGTCAGGAAGTCCAGGACCCAGTTGCACAGGGCGGGGTCGAGACCCAGGGTCTCGAGCTTAATGACGAGTTTGTAGGGTACTATGGTGTTAAATGCTGAGCTGCAATCAATGAACAGCATTCTTACATAGGTATTCCTCTTGTCCAGATGGGTTAGGGCAGTGTGCAGTGTGATGGCGATTGCGTCGTCTGTGGACCTATTGGGTCGGTAAGCAAATTGGAGTGGGTCTAGGGTGACAGGTGATATGGTCCTTGACTAGTCTCTCAAAGCACTTCATGATGACAGAAGTGAGTGCTACAGGGCAGTAGTCATTTAGCTCAGTTACCTTAGCTTTCTTGGGAACAGGAATAATGGTGGCCCTCTTGAAGCATGTGGGGACAGCAGACTGGGATAGGGAGAGATTGAATATGTCCGTAAACACACCAGCCAGCTGGTCTGCGCATGCTCTGAGGACGTGGCCGGGAATGCCGTCTGGGCCTGCAGCCTTGCGAGGGTTAACACGTTTAAATGTTTTACTCACGTTGGCTACGATGAAGGAGAGCCCGCAGTTTTTGGTAGCGGGCCGTGTCAGTGGCGCTGTGTTGTCCTCAAGGTGAGTAAAAAAGCTGTTTAGTCTGTCTGGGAGCAAGGCATCGTGATCAGCGACGGGGCTGGTTTTTCTTTTGTAGTCCGTGATTGACTGTAGACCCTGCCACATACCTCTCGTGTCTGAGCCGTTGAATGAGGCTATAAGGAGTACCAGTACTGAGTCAATGTGCAGGGGTACCAGGTAGTTGAGGTAATAATGAGACTATAAGGAGTACCAGTACTGAGTCAATGTGCAGGGGTACCAGGTAGTTGACGTAATAATGAGACTATAAGGAGTACCAGTACTGAGTCAATGTGCAGGGGTACCAGGTAGTTGAGGTAATAATGAGACTATAAGGAGTACCACTACTGAGTCAATGTGCAGGGGTACCAGGTAGTTGAGGTAATAATGAGACTATAAGGAGTACAGGTACTGAGTCAATGTGCAGGGGTACCAGGTAGTTGAGGTAATAATGAGACTATAATTGAGGTAATATGTACATGTAGGTAGTGGCAAAAGTGACTAGGCAATCAGGATAGAGATTTCATTTCCTTGTCCAGGGAGTGCAAACACACACACTTTCACACACACACACACACAGGGAGGGAACGTTGTGTTTGTTTAATATTGTTTTAGGACTATGAAAATGGACAGAAGGATTAGCCTACGGATTATGAAAACAACAAAAAGGAATGTGAAAATGGGAGAGGAGAAATGACTAGAGACAGTGGTGTTTAACTCACTGACCATGACCCATGAGTTCTTCTTACCTTTGTTCAGTAGAAAAGTCTCCCTCTCTAAAGTATATAAGAGGATCCATAGACTGGTCACTCTTCATGGACACACAGCTGGGAACAGGGGAGGCTGGTCTCTCCTGCTTGATTGGTCTTCAACACAACAGAGACAAACATTACATCTCTCATCTACTCTGATCTCAGATGGGAAACATAAGAAGAGTTTCATTCCAAAACGCAACATATCACTTTACAGAAATGTTGGTAAATGAGCTTTTATTGTTTAAAGAAATTATGAAAGAGATTGGTGTGTTTTTCACTATCTAATTATGACATGGTGTTGTTCAATGACAGACATGAATTTGTTTATAAACTATCACATGACGGTTTCATTTTAGAGAGTCAAATGTTTTCTTTGCTCAATGCTATATATCTGCCTCACTCTCAGAGAAATCAGTAGTACTGCTAGGTTTTACATAGTAATAATATATATCTGCCTCACTCTCAGAGAAATCAGTAGTACTGCTAGGTTTAATACAGTAATAATATATATCTGCCTCACTCTCAGAGAAATCAGTAGTACTGCTAGGTTTTACATAGTAATAATATATATCTGCCTCACTCTCAGAGAAATCAGTAGTACTGCTAGGTTTTACACAGTAATAATATATATCTGCCTCACTCTCAGAGAAATCAGTAGTACTGCTAGGTTTTATACAGTAATAATATATATCTGCCTCACTCTCAGAGAAATCAGTAGTACTGCTAGGTTTTACACAGTAATAATATATATCTGCCTCACTCTCAGAGAAATCAGTAGTACTGCTAGGTTTTATACAGTAATAATATATATCTGCCTCACTCTCAGAGAAATCAGTAGTACTGCTAGGTTTTATACAGTAATAATATATATCTGCCTCACTCTCAGAGAAATCAGTAGTACTGTGAGGTTTTATACAGTAATAATATATATCTGCCTCTCAGAGAAATCAGTAGTACTGCTAGGTTTAACACAGTAATAATATATATCTGCCTCTCTCTCAGAGAAATCAGTAGTACTGCTAGGTTTTATACAGTAATAATATATATCTGCCTCACTCTCAGAGAAATCAGTAGTACTGCTAGGTTTAACACAGTCAAATGTAACCGCCCGGCACGATTCGGTCTTATTTTAGAAACATTTTCAAATGTGTTTTTTACACTGGATAAAAGTAGAGACTCAGGGCTAGAAAATGGTATATCATACAAAACAGTTGATGAACAATGGGAAAGTAATTCTTCTTTGAACGTTGATGAACTTGTAACCTCACTTTTGAGAAAATGGCCTTTGAATGTTTTGGTACCTACTGGAGAGCTCTTCTTTGTCTACAGGGCTGTTACTTTGGCTGATAATGTCTCCCATCTAATAAATAGTTTTTCATATATATAATTAACTAAATATATTATGTTTTTGGTTTCGTCAGTTTCATTGTTTATTATGCAATAAATTGTTATTTTATGGTTGTAAGTTGTAAAATTAACTAGAAAATATTCAATTTTGCAATTCTGAGAAATTACTACTTTAGTAAGGAATTACACATTATTCAATATTACTGCAGTTTCTAAATCATTTCATTAGATGGCAGCATAACACCACGAATGACTTATCAGAAGATTAGTTTAGTTCTCCCTGGATACACCACCACTCCCCGCGCTTCTTTCTGTCCCTTTCCACACTGCTAACACAAGAGGAAGGACTGAAAAAGCATTTAACAGATTACTGTTTAGTAATATAATGATGATTCATGTTTATTATTACCTGTTTTTATGCTCATGTTTGAAATTATACTTCATTAATATAACGATTATCAATAAGCCTGAACATTAATTCCGTCACCTCTAGTTGAGAAGAATGTATTTTCCCAGTACATTCATTGTCAAATTCATCAACCAGCATCAACCCGCGATGCCTTCTCGCGCATGAAGTCAGCTCAAGGAGATATATAGCTAACTAAAGTAATGAGTGACCATTTTAGAAAATCATGGGACATATAGTCTGTGGTTGCATGCTATTTTATGTCAATCATATTGCTGCTTGTAGCCTATAACTGATGCTTCGTGGTCTTATGCTGCCATCTATTGGAAATATTTACCAATTAAAAGTCAGTCATTCATAGACAGACATTAGTGAGACACCTGAGAAGAAAAAAAAACATTGTTAATTCCTTAGATTAGTCTCAAACCTGCCCTGTCTATCCCACGCCAATTGCTGGACATTCACAAAGAGGTTACTAGGTCTCCCAGTTCAAACCACATTTGAAAAATAAAAACACATGTGGCTTGTTGTGTGCCTTGCAATAATAGATATTAGAAAAAAACGAATAACAAAATAAAAACAGCAAAAGGCTTAGACAGGTTTGATTAACAAAATAATCAACATGCTGTTTGGTACTATACTTGTATTTACTAACATAATATTATTACTAAAATAGTTTCTAAAAGTGTTCTAGGCTACCCTACCCTAGAATTAGGGTTAGGGGTTAAGGCTAAAATAGGTAATACACAGGATTAGGGGTTAAGGCTAAAATAGGTCATACGTAGGGTTAGAATTTCTGTACAGCACTTTGTGACATCTGCTGATGTAAAAAGGGCTTCATAAATACATTAGATTGATTGTTAGGTTTAAGGGTTTTAAGGCTAAAAACGTTATGGGTTTATAGCTCTCTAGCTCCTCCCTGTGGTCTTCTGTGGGTACTACATAACTCATTCACCACACTTGCAAGGCTCAACTGCGTCAGATCTACAAATCAATGAGCTAGACCTATCCATTTGGGTTGTAACTCAGTGAACCTGTGCAGCATTTGCTCAATTCAATTCCTACAAACGAAGATTTCGATGCATATCAAATTACCCAGTAGCCATTCAGAAACAATAACTCCTCAAAAAAAGTGTTATATCTTAATTACATTTTTTATTATGTCTGTATAAATCGGCCACATCTTGAAAAAGAGGGCAGGGACATGTGTTCTGTTTAGGTTGTATACATTTTTCTGAAAACAAAATTGGTTAACTATGACCAGAAAATGCTTAACGTTTGATCGGTTTGCGCCAGCCATCACTAGTACTGTGGGTCACCACAACGTGTACCCAGGTGAAGTGTGCACCAAGTAGCTGTGATAATATTAGTAATAATACTAATAATAATACTTGAGGTCAGCCTACAATGTTAACGCAGGCAGGTCTCATTGATAACAATAGCGAAGCTGGCATTGTGACGCAGAACAATGGGCAATGGTATAGAACGTTCAGAATGTCAGGTGGTGCCACAGTGCTCAATTAAACTAATAGGAGCTGGAAGGGTGAAAAATGACCTAAAATAAGGCCTGTTTTTTCGCTATAACTTCATAACTAGGGACATAAGGTAATATTATGAAACTGAGCTCCATGGCGGATGCAATGAACTAGTTTTATCAGAAAAAAAAACATTGTTAAAAATGGAATGTGTCCAGACTACTTGAGGCGTCACAATTTTTTTGTTTTAAACTTCGGTCATTGGACACAGAGGGGTTAAACACTAAAGTTACCGTCCATCTAGTGAAAAGAGGAGAACCGGACAGAGGTAGCCAGCATCCGTCAACGAGAGAGACGGAAGCCTTCCATGGGATTTAACTGGTGGATGAAACAACCAGGGAGCTCCATCGGTCCACAAGTAATGCGGGCAGCTAGTGATGATGTAGTGGTAGCTAGGAAAAATGAGGATGCTGCTGGTAGAGTAGCTAGCTTACCTAGCTGTACTGACTAGCTTGGCTAGCTAGCAGGTCGTTCGTCTGTCCCTCGTCTCGAGGATGAGGACGAATCCAGTGAACCACAAAATGAAACAAGGATAGAGAGTGAAAAGGATCTGGCTACACTCATACTGTCCCTGACCGTAAAGCAAAAAGCTAATTGAACAATAAACTTTGGCGTCTCAACAATGTAGCGAACTCCGTCGTTATTCCCCAAGATCACCTCAGCCCACTCTGCACGTAACCTGACAATATCCTTGGTGCCACACCGTACGTGGACGCGGGCAGTTCCAGAACGCAGACATGAGCAGTGCAACACAATCAACTAAACCCAGTCTTTACAGTGGGTTACATTAGTAATATTGTGTCCCATCTACTGGCAGATATTTAGGACCTCAGCAGGTATCTGGATAATAGCCTCATGAGCTGTCCTAACCAGTTAAGAGGTACCAGCAGGTATCTGGATAATAACCTCATGAGCTGTCCTAACCAGTTAAGAGGTACCAGCAGGTATCTGGATAATAACCTCATGAGCTGTCCTAACCAGTTAAGAGGTACCATCAGGTATCTGGATAATAGCCTCATGAGCTGTCCTAACCAGTTAAGAGGCACCAGCAGGTATCTGGATAATAGCCTCATGAGCTGTCCTAACCAGTTAAGAGGTACCAGCAGGTATCTGGATAATAGCCTCATGAGCTGTCCTAACCAGTTAAGAGGTACCAGCAGGTATCTGGATAATAACCTCATGAGCTGTCCTAACCAGTTAAGAGGAACCAGCAGGTATCTGGATAATAACCTCATGAGCTGTCCTAACCAGTTAAGAGGTACCAGCAGGTATCTGGATAATAACCTCATGAGCTGTCCTAACCAGTTAAGAGGTACCAGCAGGTATCTGGATAATAGCCTCATGAGCTGTCCTAACCAGTTAAGAGGAACCAGCAGGTATCTGGATAATAACCTCATGAGCTGTCCTAACCAGTTAAGAGGTACCAGCAGGTATCTGGATAATAACCTCATGAGCTGTCCTAACCAGTTAAGAGGTACCAGCAGGTATCTGGATAATAGCCTCATGAGCTGTCCTAACCAGTTAAGAGGTACCAGCAGGTATCTGGATAATAGAAACATGAGCTGTCCTAACCAGTTAAGAGGTACCAGCAGGTATCTGTATAATAACCTCATGAGCTGTCCTAACCAGTTAAGAGGTACCAGCAGGTATCTGAATAATAGAAACATGCAGCCAGTCAGTGGTTCCTGTGCCACATGTAATTGCTTTGGAGCAGTGGCAACCTGTTATTCAAGGCAGATTTTTTAATTTTTTTTAATTTATTTCACCTTTGTTTAACCAGGTAGGCTAGTTGAGAACAAGTTCTCATTTACAACTGCGACCTGGCCAAGAAAAAGGCAAAGCAGTGTGACACAGACAACAACACAGATTTACACATGGAATAAACAAACATACAGTCAATAATACAGCATAAAAAGTATATATACAGTGTGTGCAAATGAGGTAAGATAAAGGAGGTAAGGCAATAAATAGACCATGGTGACGAAGTAATTATAATATACCAAATAAACACTGGAGTAATTGATGTGCAGAAGATGAATGTGCAAGTAGAGATTTACAGTGAGGGAAAAAAGTATTTGATCCCCTGCTGATTTTGTACGTTTGCCCAATGGCAAAGAAATTATCAGTCTATAATTTTAATGGAAGGTTTATTTGAACAGTGAGAGACAGAATAACAACAAAAAAATCCAGAAAAACGCATGTCAAAAATGTTGTATATTGATTTGCATTTTAATGAGGGAAATAAGTATTTGACCCCTCTGCAAAACATGACTTAGTACTTGGTGGCAAAACCCTTGTTGGCAATCACAGAGGTCAGACGTTTCTTGTAGTTGGCCACCAGGTTTGCACACATCTCAGGAGGGATTTTGTCCCACTCCTCTTTGCAGATCTTCTCCAAGTCATTAAGGTTTGACGTTTGGCAACTCGAACTTTCAGCTCCATCCACAGATTTTATATGGGATTAAGGTCTGGAGACTGGCTAGGCCACTCCAGGACCTTAATGTGCTTCTTCTTGAGCCACTCCTTTGTTGCCTTGGCCATGTGTTTTGGGTCATTGTCATGCTGGAATACCCATCCACAACCCATTTTCAATGCCCTGGCTGAGGGAAGGAGGTTCTTACCCAAGATTTGACGGTACACGGCCCCGTCCATCGTCCCTTTGATGCGGTGAAGTTGTCCTGTCCCCTTAGCAGAAAAACACCCCCAAAGCATAATGTTTCCACCTTCATGTTTGACGGTGGGGATGGTGTTCTTGGGGTCATAAGCAGCATTCCTCCTCCTCCAAACACGGCGAGTTGAGTTGATGCCAAAGAGCTCCATTTTGGTCTCATCTGACCACAACACTTTCACCCAGTTGTCCTCTGAATCATTCAGATGTTCATTGGCAAACTTCAGACGGGCATGTATAGGTGCTTTCTTGAGCAGGGGGACCTTGCGGGCGCTGCAGGATTTCAGTCCTTCACGGTGTAGTGTGTTACCAATTGATTTCTTGGTGACTATGGTCCCAGCTGCCTTGAGATCATTGACAAGATCCTCCCATGTAGTTCTGGGCTGATTCCTCACCGTTCTCATGATCATTGCAACTCCACGAGGTGAGATCTTGCATGGAGCCCCAGGCCGAGGGATATTGACAGTTCTTTTGTGTTTCTTCCATTTACGAATAATCGCACCAACTGTTGTCACCTTCTCACCAAGCTGCTTGGCGATGGTCTTGTAGCCCATTCCAGTCTTGTGTAGGTCTACAATCTTGTCCCTGACATCCTTGGAGAGCTCTTTGGTCTTGGCCATGGTGGAGAGTTTGGAATCTGATTGATTGATTGCTTCTGTGGACAGGTGTCTTTTATACAGGTAACAAACTGAGATTAGGAGCACTCCCTTTAAGAGTGTGCTCCTAATCTCAGCTCGTTACCTGTATAAAAGACACCTGGGAGCCAGAAATCTTTCTGATTGAGACGGGGTCAAATACTTATTTCTCTCATTAATATGCAAATCAATTTATAACATTTTTGACATGCGTTTTTCTGGATTTTTTTGTTGTTATATAAAAGATGACTGCTATGGTGTGTGGGCATCCACACCCCCTCCCAAAATGGCTGCTGTGCCATTTCTTCCCCATGCATTACTTGACTGTTCAAATAAACCTACCATTAAAATGATAGACTGATCATTTCTTTGTCAGTGGGCAAATGTACAAAATCAGCAGGGGATCAAATACTGTTTTCCCTCACTGTATGGAGTGTGCCACTCTCCTTATTTTTATAGCTTATAGTTTATTAGCCATTAGTCAGAACTTCCACGTAAAAAAATAAAAATCTTTGGGTGTGCGCCAGCTCATGTGTTTTATTGGAAATACTATTGGAACCATTTCCCTGTTTGACCGCTAGGTGTTATGGGTATTATGACACCTCCACTGTGGGGCTCTATAAAACTATTGGATCCATTTCCCTGTTTGACCGCTAGGTGTTATGGGTATTAGGACACCTCCACTGTGGGGCTCTATCAAACTATTGGAACCATTTCCCTGTTTGACCGCTAGGTGTTATGGGTATTAGGACACCTCCACTGTGGGGCTCTATCAAACTATTGGAACCATTTCCCTGTTTGACCACAAGGTGTTATGGGTATTATGACACCTCCACTGTGGGGCTCTATAAAACTATTGGAACCATTTCCCTGTTTGACTGCTAGGTGTTATGGGTATTATAACACCTCCACTGTGGGGCTCTATAAAACTATTGGAACCATTTCCCTGTTTGACCGCTAGGTGTTATGGGTATTATAACACCTCCACTGTGGGGCTCTATAAAACTATTGGAACCATTTCCCTGTTTGACCACTAGGTGTTATGGGTATTATGACACCTCCACTGTGGGGCTCTATAAAACTATTGGAACCATTTCCCTGTTTGACCGCTAGGTGTTATGGGTATTATAACACCTCCACTGTGGGGCTCTATAAAACTATTGGAACCATTTCCCTGTTTGACCGCTAGGTGTTATGGGTATTATAACACCTCCACTGTGGGGCTCTATAAAACTATTGGAACCATTTCCCTGTTTGACCACAAGGTGTTATGGGTACTATGACACCTCCACTGTGGGGCTCTATAAAACTATTGGAACCATTTCCCTGTTTGACCGCTAGGTGTTATGGGTATTATGACACCTCCACTGCGGGGCTCTATAAAACTATTGGATCCATTTCCCTGTTTGACCACTAGGTGTTATGGGTATTATGACACCTCCACTGTGGGGCTCTATAAAACTATTGGAACC